>NC_133127.1:200287771-200587771 GCF_048418815.1 Hemitrygon akajei | reverse complement strand
TCAGAGGCCTGGGTGTGTGAGACTGATATCCACTGAGGAATTCAGAGGCCTGGGTGTGTGAGACTGATATCCACTGAGGAATTCAGAGGCCTGGATGTGTGAGTCGGATATCCACTGAGGAATTCAGAAGCCTCGGTCTGTGAGACTGATATCCACTGAGGAATTCAGAGGCCTGGTGTCTGCAAATTGGCTGGAGGCCTGGGTCTGTTAGTCTGATATCCACAGGGGAATTCAGAGGCCTGGGTGTGTGAGACTGATATCCACTGGGGAATTCAGAGGCCTGGGTGTGTGAGTTTGATATCCACTGAGGAATTCAGAGGCCTGGGTGTGTGAGACTGATATCCACTGAGGAATTCAGAGGCCTGGATGTGTGAGTCGGATATCCACTGAGGAATTCAGAGGCCTGGGTGTGTGAGACTGATATCCACTGAGGAATTCAGAGGCCTGGATGTGTGAGTCGGATATCCACTGAGGAATTCAGACGCCTCGGTCTGTGAGACTGATATCCACTGAGGAATTCAGAGGCCTGGTGTCTGCAAATTGGCTGGAGGCCTGGGTCTGTTAGTCTGATATCCACTGGGGAATTCAGAGGCCTGGGTGTGTGAGTTTGATATCCACTGAGGAATTCAGAGGCCTGGGTGTGTGAGACTGATATCCACTGAGGAATTCAGAGGCCTGGTGTCTGCAAATTGGCTGGAGGCCTGGGTCTGTTAGTCTGATATCCACAGGGGAATTCAGAGGCCTGGGTGTGTGAGACTGATATCCACAGGGGAATTCAGAGGCCTGGGTGTGTGAGACTGATATCCACAGGGGAATTCAGAGGCCTGGGTCTGTGAGTCTGATATCTACTGAGGAATTCAGAGGCCTGGTTGTGTGAGACTGATATCCACTGAGGAATTCAGAGGCCTGGATGTGTGAGTCGGATATCCACTGAGGAATTCAGAAGCCTCGGTCTGTGAGACTGATATCCACTGAGGAATTCAGAGGCCTGGTGTCTGCAAATTGGCTGGAGGCCTGGGTCTGTTAGTCTGATATCCACAGGGGAATTCAGAGGCCTGGGTGTGTGAGACTGATATCCACTGGGGAATTCAGAGGCCTGGGTGTGTGAGACTGATATCCACTGAGGAATTCAGAGGCCTGGGTGTGTGAGACTGATATCCACTGGGGAATTCAGAGCCCTGGTGTCTGCAAATTGGCTGGAGGCCTGGGTCTGTGAGTCTGATATCCACTGGGGAATTCAGAGGCCTGGTGTCTGCAAATTGGCTGGAGGCCTGGGTCTGTGAGTCTGATATCCACTGGGGAATTCAGAGGCCTGGGTGTGTGAGACTGATATCCTCTGAGGAATTCAGAGGCCTGGGTCTGTGAGTCTGATATCCACTGGGGAATTCAGAGGCCTGGTGTCTGCAAATTGGCTGGAGGCCTGGGTCTGTGAGTCTGATATCCACTGGGGAATTCAGAGGCCTGGGTGTGTGAGACTGATATCCACTGAGGAATTCAGAGGCCTGGGTGTGTGAGACTGATATCCACTGGGTAATTCAGAGGCCTGGGTGTGTGAGACTGATATCCACTGGGGAATTCAGAGGCCTGGGTGTTTGAGTCGGATATCCACTGGGGAATTCAGAGGCCTGGTATCTGCAAGTTGGCTGGAGGCCTGGGTCCGTGAGACTGATATCCACTGGGGAATTCAGAGGCCTGGGTGTGTGAGACTGATATCCACTGGGGAATTCAGAGGCCTGGTGTCTGTGAGACTGATATCCACTGAGGAATTCAGAGGCCTGGGTGTGTGAGACTGATATCCACTGGGGAATTCAGAGGCCTGGGTGTGTGAGACTGATATCCACTGGGGAATTCAGAGGCCTGGGTGTGTGAGACTGATATCCACTGGGGAATTCAGAGGCCTGGGTGTGTGAGACTGATATCCACTGAGGAATTCAGAGGCCTGGGTCTGTGAGTCTGATATCCACTGGGGAATTCAGAGGCCTGGGTGTGTGAGACTGATATCCACTGAGGAATTCAGAGGCCTGGGTGTGTGAGACTGATATCCACTGGGGAATTCAGAGGCCTGGTATCTGCAAGTTGGCTGGAGGCCTGGGTCTGTGAGACTGATATCCACTGGGGAATTCAGAGGCCTGGGTGTGTGAGACTGATATCCACTGGGGAATTCTGAGGCCTGGGTATGTGAGACTGATATCCACTGGGGAATTCAGAGGCCTGGTGTCTGCAAATTGGCTGGAGGCCTGTGTCTGTGAGTCTGATATCCACTGGGGAATTCAGAGGCCTGGGTGTGTGAGACTGATATCCACTGGGGAATTCAGAGGCCTGGTGTCTGCAAATTGGCTGGAGGTCTGGGTCTGTGAGTCTGATATCCACTGAGGAATTCAGAGGCCTGGGTCTGGGAGTCTGATATCCACTGGGGAATTCAGAGGCCTGGGTGTGTGAGACTGATATCCACTGGGGAATTCAGAGGCCTGGGTCTGTGAGTCTGATATCCACTGGGGAATTTAGAGGCCTGGGTCTGTGAGTCTGATATGCACTGGGGAATTCAGAGGCCTGGGTGTGTGAGACTGATATCCACTGAGGAATTCAGAGGCCTGGGTCTGTGAGTCTGATATCCACTGGGGAATTCAGAGGCCTGGGTGTGTGAGACTGATATCCACTGAGGAATTCAGAGGCCTGGGTGTGTGAGACTGATATCCACTGGGGAATTCAGAGGCCTGGTATCTGCAAGTTGGCTGGAGGCCTGGGTCTGTGAGACTGATATCCACTGGGGAATTCAGAGGCCTGGGTGTGTGAGACTGATATCCACTGGGGAATTCTGAGGCCTGGGTATGTGAGACTGATATCCACTGGGGAATTCAGAGGCCTGGTGTCTGCAAATTGGCTGGAGGCCTGTGTCTGTGAGTCTGATATCCACTGGGGAATTCAGAGGCCTGGGTGTGTGAGACTGATATCCACTGGGGAATTCAGAGGCCTGGTGTCTGCAAATTGGCTGGAGGTCTGGGTCTGTGAGTCTGATATCCACTGAGGAATTCAGAGGCCTGGGTCTGGGAGTCTGATATCCACTGGGGAATTCAGAGGCCTGGGTGTGTGAGACTGATATCCACTGGGGAATTCAGAGGCCTGGGTGTGTGAGACTGATATCCACTGGGGAATTCAGAGGCCTGGGTCTGTGAGTCTGATATCCACTGGGGAATTTAGAGGCCTGGGTCTGTGAGTCTGATATGCACTGGGGAATTCAGAGGCCTGGGTCTGTGAGTCTGATATCCACTGAGGAATTCAGAGGCCTGGGTGTGTGAGTCTGATATCCACTGGGGAATTCAGAGGCCTGGGTCTGTGAGACTGATATCCACTGGAGAATTCAGAGGCCTTGGTGTGTGATTCTGATATCCACTGGGGAATTCAGAGGCCTGGTGTCCACAAGGCCTGGGTGTGTGTGAGACTGATATCCACTGAGGAATTCAGAGGTCCTCTGGAGGCCTGGCGGCAGCCTGTCCTATGGTTGGAGGAATGTGTGTGTGTATAGGAGAGTTCAAGGGATGATTCGCTGTTGTTTTTTGTTTCTATGTCCTGTTCTCTGTTGGTCTGCTGGGCACCATGGATGTGCTATGGACTTGTGGGCTGCCCCAGCACGTTGTTGGATTGTGTTGGTCGGTAACATATATTTCAATATAGACATGATCAATAGATCTGAAACTTGTGTCAGGTTCAGGCTACTGGGATCAAATCAGTCCCCTGAAGAATCATAAGGGTGTCGTACGGTTTAGAAGGAAATAAGGAAAGGGGGGGGGGGGGGAGGGATGTGAGATTTCCTCAACAAATGCAGAAAAGGATAATCTGATGGGATTCATTAAGTATTTATAGACGAAAAGAGTAAATAAAGAGAGAGTGGGTCCCCTTGGGGAATAATTAGCATAACCACAAACATAGCCTTAAATGAATACTTTTTGAATGTATTTGTCATGGAGACAAGAAGACAAGATAGAAGCCAGTCAGTTCAGAAAAGTGATGTGCCTCCAGAGGGGAGTAACACTAGTTAGACCACACTCGGAATACTGTAGTCACCTCATTAGAGGAAGGATGTGGAATCTTTAGAGAGCTTGCAAAGGATGCAGCCTGGATTAGAGAGCATGTCTTATGAGGATAGGTTGAGTGAGCTCAGCCTGTCCTCTTTGGAAAGGAGGAGGATGAGAGGTGACTTGATAGAGGTGTACAAGATAATAAGAGGCATGGACAGTCAGAGACTTTTTCTCAGGGCAGAAGTGGTTAACATGAGGGGTCATAATTTTAGTGTGACTGGAGGAGAGAATGGGGGGGAATGTCAGGGGTAGGTTTTTTTACACAGAGGGTGGTGGGTGTGTGGAACACGCTGCCAGGGGTGGTGGTGGAGGCAGATACTTTAGGGACATTGAAGATACTCTTAGATAGACACATGGATGAAAGAAAAATGGAGGGCTATGTGGGAGGGAAGGGTTAGATTGATCTTAGAGTTGGCTAAAACATTGGCACAGCACTGTGGGCTGAAGGGCCTTTACTGTTCGTTATTCTTGCTGAAACATATCAACATTGCCTCATTACGAAGGAGGTGTCTGCTCACTTGAGGCACATAGATTTGAATAAATCACCAGTGCCTTATGTAGTCTAAGGGTTGTCTCCCTAGAGTAAAGGGGGCTGAGGGGGTGACCTTGTAAGACCATAAGACATAGAACCGGAACTTGGCCATTTGGCCCACTGAGTCTGCTCCACCATTCCGTCATAGTTAATCCAATTTTCCTCTCAGCCCCAGTCTCCTGCCTTCTCTCCATATCCCTTCATGCCCTGACCAATCAAGAATCTATCAACCTCTGCCTTAAATATACATAAAGACTTGGCCTCCTCAGCTGCCTGTGATGACAGATTCCACAGACTCACCTCTCTGGCTAAAGAAATTCCTTCTCACCTCCATTCTCCCTCTATTTTGAGGCTGAGTCTTCCGGTCTTTGGTTTCCCCCACCAAAGGAAACAACCTCTCCACATCCACTCTATCAAAACTTTTCAACATTTGACATGTTTCAATGAGAATCCCCTCATTCTTCTAAATTCCAGTGAGTAGAGGCCCAGAGCCATAAACCACTCCTCATCTGTGTGGTAAACTATGTATACCTGTCTGGACACGCCCCTCTGCTGACTGCTCCTGTGGCTCCTCCCACAGACCCCTGTATAAAGGCGATTGAGGCACTGCTCCTCCCTCAGTCTCCAAGATGTCGTGCTCCCTTTTTGCTGCTAATAAAAGCCTATCGTTCACTTCCAGTCTCCTAGAGTTATTGATGGTGCATCAATATGATAACCCTTCAATCCCAGAATCTTTTTTGTGAACCTCCTTTGAACCCTCTCCAAAGTCAGCACATCCTTTCTAAGGGGAACAAAACTGCTCACAATACTCCAAGTGAGGCCTCACCAGTGTTTTATAAAGCCTCGACATTACATCCTTGCTTTTATATTCCAGTGCTCTCAAAGTGAATAACATGGCATTTGCCTTTCTCACCACTGACCCAACCTGCAAATTAACCATCAGGGAATCCTACACAAGGATTGCCAAGTCCCTTTGCACCTCTGATCTTTGAATTTTTCTCCATTTGGAAAATATTCTACACTTTTATTCCTTCTACCAAAGTGCATGACTGATGCACCATCAATAACTCTCTGAGACGTGAGGCGAGATATCGGCTTTTATTGACTGGAAGAAAGAACAAGCAGGAGTTGACCACCATACTACATCCTGGAGACTGAGGGCCGGGCTCAGGCTTCAATCGCCTTTATACCGGGGTCTGTGGGAGGAGCCACAGTCAGTGGGAGGGGCCACAGGAGCAGTCAGCAGGGGCGTGTCCAGACAGGTATATGTAGTTCACCACAATGACCATATACTTCCCTACACTGTATTCCACCTAGCACTTATTTTTCTATTTTTTTAATCTAAGTCCTTCAGTAGCCTCTCTGCTTCCTCAACACTACCTGCTCCTCCATCTATCTTTGTTTCATCCACAAACTTGGCCATAAAACCATCAATTCCATCATCCAAATCATCAGTCCCAACACAGACCCCTGTGGAACACCTCTGGTCACTGGCAGCCAACCAGCAAAGGTTCCCTTTATACCCAACCTGTGCCTCCTGCCAATCCACCAATGTTCTATCATGCTAGTATCTTTCCTGTAATAACATGGGCTCGTAACTTGTTATGCAGCTTAGCGTATAGCACTTTGTCAAAGGCCTTCTGAAACTCCAAGTACACAACATAAAGCAAATCTCCCTTGTATATCCTGCTTGTTATTTCTTCAAAGAATTCCAACAGATGTGTCAGGCCAGTTTTACCCATGAGGAAACCATGCTGACTTTACCCTATTTTACCATCTGCCTCCAAGTACCCAAAAACCACATCCTTAACAATCGACTCCAACATCTTCCAAACCGCTCAGTTAAGACTATCTGGCCAATAGCTTCTTTTCTTCTGCCTCATTCCCTTTTTGAAGTGTGGAGTGACATTTGCAATTTTCCATTCTTCTGGAACCATTCCAGAATCTAGTGATTCTTGAAAGATCATTACTAATACTCCACAATCACTTCAGCTGCCTCTTTCAGAACCTTGGGGTATAGTCCTTCTGGTCCAGGTGACTTAACTACTTTCAGATCTTCTAGTTTCCCCAAGCACCATCTCCCTAGTAAAAGCAATTGCACTCACCTCTGCCCCTGACACTCTCAAACTTTAGGCACACTGCTGTGTCTTCCACAGTGAAGACTGATGCAAAATGATTATGCAGTTCATTGCCATTTCCTTGTCCCCCATTATTACATCCCTAGTAACATTTTCCAGCGGTCCATATCCACTCTCGCCTCTTTTACACTCTATGTATCTGAAGAAACTTTTGCTATTCTCTTTAATATTATTGACCAGCTTACATTCATATTTCCATTTTTCCTCTGAATGACATTTTTAGTTGCTTTCTGTTAGTTTTTAAAAGCTTCCCAATCCTCTAACTTCTGACTAATTTTTGCTCTGTTATATGCCCTCTCTTTGGCTTTTATGTCGGCTTTGATTTACCCTATCAGCCATGACTGCATCAACCCATCTTTAAAATACTATTTTTTAATGTATCTATCCTGTGCCTTCTGAATTGCTCCCAGAAACTCCAGCCATTGTTGTTCTGTCATCATCCTTGCTAGTGTTCCCTTCCAATCAACTTTGGCCAGCCCCTCTCTCATGCCTCTGTAATTCCCTTTACTCCACTGTAATACTGATACATCTGTCTTTAGCTTTTCCCTTTCAAATTACAGGGAGAATTCCATCATTTTATGATTTGTGACCTCATAAGGGTTCAAAGCTCAAAGTAAATTTTATTATGAAAGTACAAATATGTCACCATATACAACATTCATTTTCCTGTGATCATACTCAATAAATCCATAATAGAATCAATAAAAGACTTGTGTGTTCAAGTGCAAAAGACAACAAACTGTGCAAATACAAAAAGAAAGAAATAATAATAAATAAATGAACAATAAATATGGAGAACATGAGATGAAGAGTCCTTGAAAGTGAGTTCATGGGTTGTGGGAACATTTCAGTGATGGGAAAAGTGAAGTTATCCCCTTCGGTTCAAGGGCCTGATGGTTGAGGAGTAATATCTGTTCCTGAAACTGGTGGTGTGAGTTCTGAGGCTCCTGTACCTTCTTCCTGACAGCATCAGTGAGAAGAGAGCATGCCCTGGGAGATGGGGGGGGGGGGGGGGTCTCTCTGATGTTGGATGCTGCTTTCCTGTGAAACATTTCATGTAGATGTGCTCAAAGGCAGAAGGTTTTACCCGTGATAGACCGTACAATATCCACTCCTGTTTGTAGGATTTTCCATACCAGGCTGTGATGCAGCCAGTCAATATAATCTCCACATCCATAGAAGTTTGTCAACATTTTAGATGTCATGCCGAATCCTTACAATCTCCTAAAAAAGTAGAGGCACTGCTCTGTTTTCTTTGTAATTGTACTTGTGTGCTGGGCCCAGGATAGTCCCTCAAAATAATAACATCAAGGAATTACCTTAAGCTCCCTAATGAAAACTGGTTCATTACACAGCACCCAATCCAGAATAACCTTTCCACTAATGGGCTCAACCACAAATTGCTCTAAAAAGCCATCTTGTTGACATTCTATAAATTCCCTCTCTTGGGATCCAGTGCCAATCTACCAGCATATTGAAATCCTCCATGACTGCTGTACCATTACCTTTGTCTATTTCCCATTGTTATCTGTACCCTTCATCCTGGGTACTGTTTGGTGGTCTGTACATAACTTATATCAGTGTCTTTTTATCCTTGTAGTTTCTTAGTTCTACCACAATGATTCTAAACTTTCTGACCCTATGTCATTTGCTGCCCCTCTACCTACCTGCCTGTCCTTTCCATACAAAGTGTATCCTTGGATGTTAAGCTCCCAACTATAATCTTCCCTCAGCCACAACTCAGTGATACCCAGAACATCATACCTGCCAATCTCTAACTGTGCTAACAAGATCATCGACCTTACTCCAATAATGCATGCGTTCAAACACCTTCTGTCCTGTATTCATCCTCCTTTTCAATTTTGTTCCTATGTTACATAGCAGCTCATCCCACTGACTGCAATTTTGCCCTATCATCAGCCTCTCCATGACAGTCTCAGTGCATGCTGCCTCCGGTCATACACCAACTGCCCTATCATCAGCCTCTCCATGACAGTCTCAGTGCATGCTGCCTCTGGTCATACACCAACTGCCCTATCCTCAGCCTCTCCATGACAGTCTCAGTGCATGCTGCCTCTGGTCATACACCAACTGCCCTATCCTCAGCCTCTCCATGACAGTCTCAGTGCATGCTGCCTCCGGTCATACACCAACTGCCCTATCATCAGCCTCTCCATGACAGTCTCAGTGCATGCTGCCTCCGGTCATACACCAACTGCCCTATCATCAGCCTCTCCATGACAGTCTCAGTGCATGCTGCCTCTGGTCATACACCAACTGCCCTATCCTCAGCCTCTCCATGACAGTCTCAGTGCATGCTGCCTCCGGTCATACACCAACTGCCCTATCATCAGCCTCTCCATGACAGTCTCAGTGCATGCTGCCTCCGGTCATACACCAACTGCCCTATCATCAGCCTCTCCATGACAGTCTCAGTGCATGCTGCCTCTGGTCATACACCAACTGCCCTATCATCAGCCTCTCCATGACAGTCTCAGTGCATGTTGCCTCTGGTCATACACCAACTGCCCTATCATCAGCCCTACCACTCCGGTTCCCAAGTTCTGCCAAATTAGTTTAAACCCTCCCCAGAAGCTCCAGCAAACCAGCCCGCAAGATTATTGGTCTCCCTGGGGTTCAGATGTAACCCGTCCCTTTTGTACAGTTTACTTCACCAGAAGAAATCCCAATGATCCAGTAATCTGAAACCCTGCTCACTGTACCACTTTTTCAGCCACACATTCATCTGCCAGATCATCCCATTCTTACCCCTACAAGCGCGTGGCACAGGCAGCAATCCAGAGATCGCTACCCTGGGGGTCCTGCTTTTTCAGAATCAGGTTTAACATCACCAATATATGTTATGAGATTTGTTAACTTCATGGCAGCAGTTCAATGTATGATAAACGATAGAGAAAAATGAATAAGTAAATCAACTATAGTAAGTATATATCTGTATTAAATATTTAAATTAAAAATAGTGCAAAAACAGAAATAATAAAAGTGAGGTAATGTTCACGGGTTCAATGTCCATTTAGGAATCGAATGGCAGAGGGGCAGAAGCTGTTCCTCAATCACTCAGTGTGTGCCTTCAGGCTCCTGTACCTCCTTCCTGGCGGTAACAGTGAGTAGAGGGCATGTTCTGGATGATGGGCTCCTGTACCTCCTTCCTGGCGGTAACAGTGAGTAGAGGGCATGTTCTGGATGATGGGCTTCTGTACCTCCTTCCTGGCGGTAACAGTGAGTAGAGGGCGTGTTCTGGATGATGGGCTTCTGTACCTCCTCCCTGGCGGTAACAGTGAGTAGAGGGCGTGTTCTGGATGATGGGGTCTGAAACACCACTCCTTAAAGATGTTTTGGATAGTCTGGTGGCTAGTACCCAAGATGCAGCTGATTCATTTTACAATTCTCTGTAGCTTCTTTCTATCCTGTGCAGTAGCCAATCCACACCACCCCCCCATACCAGAGTGATGCAGCCTGTCAGAATGCTCTCCACAGTACGTTTTTCAGTGTCTTAGGTGACAAACCAAATCCCCTCTAACTCCAAATGAAATATAGCCACTGTCTTGCCTTCTTTATAGTTGAATCAATATATTGCCACCAGGTTAGGTTCTCGGAGATCTTGACAACCAGGCACTTGAAGCTGCTCTCTCTCTCCACTCTGATCCCTCGATGACGATTGGTTCGTGATTCTTCATCCTACTCTTTCTGAAGTCCACAATAAGACCATAAGAGATAGGAGCAGAATTAGGCCATTCAGCCCATCGAGTCCATTCCACCATTCCATCATGGCTGATCCTGGATCCTTCATTTTTAGAATCTTTTTATTGGTACGTAATCTTCTACAGCTATAGAATTATACAAAACTTCAACAGATTAATATGTATACAATTAATAAAGCTTAAGAAAAAAAGCTGATCGTAAAATATAAAAATGAAAGAAAAAAATTTATATAAAAGGAAAAGGAAAAAAAAGAACCCCATCTAAGAAAAAAAACCCACTAACTACAAAAAAAAAGGGGGAAAAACCATTAGGAATCAACCCCCAGAGCAAAATGTCTTGCCATCATCTATATATATAAAGAAAAAGAATCATCAACTGCCAATTCATGTTTATATAGAATAAGATTGGAAGGGAACCATATAAAATAATTCAAATTAAATGATAATATTTGGCAAAAGAGCCCCATCTTCTCTCAAAATCGAATTGGGGATCAAAAGTTCTACTTCTAATTTTTTCCAAACTGAGACATAACATTACTTGAGGAAACCATTCCATTAATGTAGGGACAGAGGTATCTTTCCATTTTAATAAAATAGCCCTTCTTGCCAATAATGTAACAAATGCAATTACATGTTGATCTGAAGATGAGACACCCTGACTATGATGCGGAACTATTCCAAATAGAACAGTCAATGTATTAGGTTGTAAATTAATATTCAGAGCTTTAGAAATCGTAGAAAATAAAGATTTCCAAAACCATTTTAATGAAGAACATGACCAGAACATATGTGACAAAGAAGCTACTTCAGTTTTACACCTATTGCAATAGTTGCCTATACTAGGAAATATTTTAGATAGTCTCTCCTTTGTTAAATAATAACGGTGAACAATTTAAAACTGAATTAAACAGTGATTGGCACATATAGAAGAAGAAATTACGTTTTTCAAAACTCGCAGCCAATCTTCATTAACAAAGGTCATATTAAGTTCTCTCTCCCAATCTTGTTTAGTCTTTAGTGAGAGGTTCTCTTTTTATAACAAAAATAAATTATAAATTCTACTAATGGTACCTCTCACTGAGGGATTCAATTTCAAAATGGTATCCAACAAATGAGATTCTTGCAAATATGGAAACATAGATAAATATTGTTGTAAAAAATGTCTAACCCGAAGATACTGCAGAAAATGTGTATGAGGGAGAGAATATTTGTTAATTAACTCTTCAAAAGTCATCAATCGACCATCACAAAATAAACCTGTAAAAGAACGGATCCCTTTATTTCTCCATAGCAGAAAAATGGGATTGGTTATCGAAAGTTTAAATAAAAAGTTTCGATATAAAAAACTAGACAACTTAAGTTGTTTAAAATTTTAAAAATTGCGAAACTGAAACCAAATCCGTAAAGTTTGTTTAATAACCGGGTAAAGATTTAAATTTGGAATTTTAGAGAGCTGTAAAGGTTATGGAGCTCCTAATATTGAAGTTAAATGGAATTGTTTTGGGATTTATCTTTTAGCCCTCATTGGGTGAACCTGGAAATTAAATCTGTACAAGGATTTTCATTGGGTTCTATTTTAGGGTCTTCTCTTCCCTTTGCTCTTTCTAAATTGCAGAAACAAATTGACAATCTGATAGTTAAACATACTTTACGTATATGGTTTCAATTTCGGAAATTTTTTGGGCTGAATCAGTTTGTTTTAAATATTCCTATTGTATCCAATTGCTTTTTTTATCCTTCTATTATAGACCAAGCTTATTCAGCTTGGAAGACTAAAGGATTACTACGATTTTCCGATTTATTTTTGGATAATTGTTTTATGTCTTTTGAACAATTATCTAATAAATATAATTTGCCTAGATTTCATTTTTTAAGCTATTTACAGATTAGGAATTTCTTAAATACTGTACTTCCTACCTTCCCAAATCTTGAGTCTTCGGGTATTTTGGAGAATTTGCTAGAACTAAATCCTTCTCAGAAAGGGGTAATATCAAAACTCTACAATATAATTATGAAGATACGTTCAGAGCCCTTCTATAAGATTAAAATTGATTGGGAAAGAGAACTTAACCTTACTATCCCTATTGAGAATTGGGATAAAATTCTTCAATTAGTCAATTTATCATCTATATGTGCTAAACATTCATTAATACAGTTTAAAGTTGTGCATAGGGCTCATATGTCCAAGGATAAATTGGCTCATTTTTATTCCTATATAAATCCTATTTGTGACAGATGTCATTCTGAGATAGCGTCTTTAACTCATGTTTTGGTCTTGTTCGCTTTTGAAAAAATATTGGAAAGACATTTTTGATATTATTTCCACGGTATTGAACATTGATTTACAACCTCATCCTATTACTGCAATTTTTGGCTTACCAATGATGGACTCAATCCATTTATCTTCTTCTGCTTGTCGAATGATTGCATTTCTTACATTAATGGCTAGAAGATCTATTTTGTTGAATTGGAAAGAAATTAATCCTCCTACCATATTTCATTGGTTTTCTCAAACTATGTTATGTCTAAATTTAGAGAAAATTAGAAGTGTTGTATTTGACCCTTCTATTAAATTTGAAAAGATATGGAGACCATTTATTCAATATTTTCATATGATGTAATGAGACCCTGTTCCAAACCTATTTGTTTTTCCAGTTTTGATTTTACATATGTTGAGAGGATCGGAGTTGACAACATTGATGATTTTGTATTTTTGTTAGATATTATAAACAGCCCATTTTTTTTCATCATTTTTTTCCCTTTTTTTTCTTTTTTTTCTCTTTATTAGTTATTAGGTTGTTAAATTAGTTTTTCTAGCATAATTTTTTTTTCATTTTCTCTTTTTTGTTTTTTTAAAATATATATATATATAATGATATACCTAGTTTTGCTTTGTTTATATGTTACTTGTATCGTTCATGATTTGGGAAGACTCATTTATATTGTAACTATTGCTTATGTATCCTTTCATGTTCAGTTTAAATTTGTATGTTTGTAATCCCATTATCTATGTATTAATCTTATTATGTTGATATTAATAATAATAATAATAAAAAGATTGGAAAAGAAAAGAAAGGAATTGTTTAACAGTTTTTAATTCCAAATCAACCCATAGTGATTTTTGGCGTCGAGCCAATATAGCCAAAAACATAATTGTCTGATATTCACAGCCCAACAATACAGTCTTAAATTAGGAAGTGCAAGTCCACCATCTTTTTTGGATTTTTGTAAATGATACTTATTAATTCTTGGTCTCTTATTGTTCCAAATAAAGGAAGAAATAAGAGAGTCAATTTGATCGAAAAAATTTTAGTTAAAAAGATAGGTATATTCTGGATTAATTCTTCTCCATATATCAATCAAATTTAAGTCTTTCATCAATGATAGAGTTAATTTTACTGCTTTTGATTTTGTAACAACCTTTGTTGATCTATCTAAAACTGGATCTAGACAAAAGTTAAAATCTCCACCTATTAATATTTTATCATGTGCGTTAGCCAAATTCAAAAAGACCTCCTGTATAAATTTTACATCATTTTCATTTGGTGCATAAATGTTCATAAGGGTCCATAGTTCTGAAAAAATTTGACAATGTATAATTAGATATCTCCCCGCCGAATCAATTAATACGTTTTGTATTAAAGATAGGTATATTCTGGAAATTATATAAAAATCTAGGTCAAATCATCATTTTCACAGCATGGATACAACCTGTTAAAGAGAGAGTAAGTGGATTCCATCTAGAAAATAGTTGTTTCATGGAGTCCATTAAAGGAACTATATTAGCTTTATAAAGATCTTTATATTTTTAGTAATTATAATACCTAAATATTTTAAAGTATTAACAATTCTAAAAGGAATATTATTATATCTAAAAACAGGGGCATTTAATGGAAACAATTCACTTTTATTCAAGTTAAGTTTATATCCTGAAAATTTACCAAAATCTTTTAGTGTTTCCAAAAGATTAGGAATTGATTCCTCAGGATTCGAAATAAAAACCAAAAGATCATCTGCATAAAAAGAAATCTTATGTATGATTCCATTCATAGAGATACCATGAATATTTTCAGCTTCACGTAGTGTTATGGCCAAAGGCTCCAATACAAGATTAAATAATAAAGAGCTTAATGGAAATCCCTGTCTAGTACCACGAGAAAGTGAAAAAAAAGGACCTGAAATTGTTAGTAATAACCATGGCAATAGGATTCTTATAAATCATTTGAATCCACCTATTAAAATTATTACCAAAACCAAATTTTTCTAATACTTTAAACAAATATGGCCACTCAATTCTATCAAATGTCTTTTCTGCATCGAGAGAGATAACACATTGAGGTTGCTTAGATAATGGTAAATATATAATGTTCATCAATCTCCAAACATTAGAGAAAGAGAAACGGCCTTTAATAAAGCCTGTTTGAACCATAGATATGATTTTAGTTACAATATTTTTCAAGCAGTTAGCCATTATCTTAGAGAGAATTTTTTGCATCCACATTTAATAGCAAATTAGGTCTATATGATGAACATTCAGTAGGGTCTTTATCTTTCTTTAAAAACAACATTTGGAGAGATTGCATCGATGTTATCTAATTTTTAATTTGTTTAGAGATTTTATCTAATTCCATTCTTATTAGTTTCTTCAGTTCAGCTATATACAAAATAATCTGACCACATAAATAGACTTTTAATGTATCCCAAATTACTAACTTTGAGACGTTTCCTGTATTATTAAAGAGAAAAAACTCTTATCTGAGTTTCAATAAACTCAACAAATTCTGAACTTTGTAACAAGTGTTCTGGAAAACGCCAAAATGGTCTGGTAGTAGCGACATCTTTCAGTTCAAATATCAGATTTAAAAGAGCATGGTCAGAGATAACAATTGCATCATACTCACATTTCTGAACATTAAATAAAAGTTGAGGGTCGACTATCAAATAGTTGATTCTCCAATATTTTTATGAACATGTGAGAAAAAAAGAGTATTCTCTATCACTAGGATGCATATGCCTCCAAATTTCAATTAAACCATAATCAATTAAAAAGGAATTAATAAGTGATGCAGAATGATTGGGGAGTTGATGTTTGGGTGATGACTTATCCGTTAAAGGATTTAAACAAGTATAAAAATCACCACCCATTAATAACATATATTCATTTAAATCAGGTAATAGAGCAAAGACAGCTTTAAAAAATGAGGGGTCATCAACATTTGGTCCATAAATATTAACCAAAACTGTTTTCCTATTATAAATTATTCCTTTAACAATCAAAAATCTACCATTAATATCGGCTATAATATCCTCCTGATTAAAAGGGATATTGAAATCAATAAAAATAGAAACATCTCTAATTTTACTCTGAGAGATGGTATGAAACTGAGTGCCCTTCCAAGATTTAAAAAATCGATTTTATCACATAACCTGATATGCGTCTCTTGAGCAAAGATTATATCAGGTTGGAATCGGTTAATAATTTTAAATGTTTTCTTACCCCACAGACATTCCAAGTTAAAACATTTAACTGTTTAGATATCGTCATGAGACTTTGTATCTAAAAAGAGTAGTTAGAGGCATGTCAGGATAAAGTAGTTGAAAATGGCGGGAGAGGAACAACAATAATAATAATTTGTGTATGCTCCGGGATCCCATAATGGGATAAAAAAAGAAAAAAACCCACCCAAACTACAAAGCCCAGAAATAAGTCGATATCGATCGACGCAAGCCCCCAAAAAGCATAGAAAGCAATTATATACTCCACCAACCTAAATAAAAAATGAAAAAAGTAATCTCTGTCTCCCTCTACCGAGCATAAAACTCATTACAGTCGACGTGTATCTCAATATAATTAAATTGGAAGGAACTGTTTTTTTTGTAAAACAAAACGACCTTCAATTTTGAAAGTAACCTTCATAATATTAGATAAGGGAAGAAAAACACATCCGAAACAATTCTTGAAATATTTGCACAAAAGAAAAACAATCGCAATCTTTAAATTACCGAATCTATCTTTAAAACGTAAGGAAATCCAAATAATTACTTAAAAGATCTTTACAAAAGCATACGGAACAAAAAAAAAATTAGTTCATTTAAGTGCTGCAGAGCAAAAAATCTAGATGGTTCAAAATTATCTACAGTCTTTCAACAATTCTCCCGCTACGTCTTCTGAGGTTAAAACCATCCAAACCAGTCTTTTTCAGAGATAAAAATACATTTTAAGGTAAAAACTTTCTATAACCATCAGATCTTCCAATTTCATCACTCTTTACGCTGCAAGACAATCAAACCGTTGTAAATCATTCAAACTTCAGGCTTTAGACTCGTCAGGCAGAGTTAATAAAAACGCACTGCTTCGGCTGGATCATCAAAGGTACGAGCCCCAGAATTTTTGACAAAAAGCCTTAATTTAGCTGGATATTGGAGCGATGGAATGAACTTTTTTGGTAAACTAATCTCATGGTCGAAGCAAATCCAGCACGCTTCTTAACAATTTCGCGTGGAAGATCTTCAAAAACGCGAATCTCCGAACCTTGAAATTGAAACAACGTTTGTTTTCTTGCAAACTTAACAATGCGGTCCTTGTCTCTAAAACGGAGAAAACGCACAACAATATGCCTGTTTTTACCTTGGTCCAGAAGTTTTGAAGCATCGGTTCTGTGAGCCATTTCAATATCCGCAGGTTGTGAACAAACCTCCGGAAATAAAGACTGAAACATTTTAGCGAAATAATCCAGTGTGTCAGCAGATACTGATTTCTCTTTTAATCCAACAATTCGAATATTATTCCGGCGCGACCGAGCTTCCAGATCGACGATTCATTCTTGAGCCTTTTCCAAACGAGAAGAAAGGTCAGCCGCATTTCATTAACTTCTTTAAGATCGAGGCTCAGAGTCAATTTTTTCTTCAAATTTCTCTTTTAGTTGAGTTATTTCAGTGTCGATACTGCTGATCTCTTCATCCAAGGGGGTTCCTCCGAGCACTCGTCAGCTTTTTTAGGCTTTCCGTTGCCTGGGTCCGGGTTCCTTTTGGTGCTTCTTAGAGTAGCCATAATTATGACTGTTGCTCTACAGATCCGACTGAATAAAGTTGAAATTTCAAAGTTTAAGTCAGAAAAGGGAGAGATTAAAGGCGGACAGATGGAAACTATGTCTTACATGTCCATGAGCGGAAAGCGGAGTCGAGATCCTGGATCCTATTCAACCCCATACACCTGCCCTCTCACTATATCCCTTGATGCCCCGACCAATCAGCAATCTATCAACTTCGGCTTTAAATACACCCACAGACTTGGCTTGCACCGCAGGCTGTGGTAGAGCATTCCACAGATTTACTATACTCTGGTTAAAAAAATCCCTCCTGATTTCTGATTTAAAAGGTCGCCCCTCAACTTTGAAGCCGTGCCCTCTAGTTCTGGATACCCCACCATAGGAAACATCCTCTCCACATCTACCTTACCTAGTCCTTTCAACGTTCGGTAGGTTTCAATGAGATTCCCCTGCCTTCTTCTAAATTCCAGTGAGTTATGTTAACCCCTTCATTCCCAGAATCATCCTCGTGAACCTCCTCTGGACTCTCTCCAATGACAACACATCCTTTCCGAAACATGCGTACCAAAACTGTTGTCAATACTCCTGCTTCAAAACATCCACCATTGTTCCTGTACCTAAGAAGACCAAGGTAACGTGTCTGACAGGTGTCCTGTGGCGCTCTCCTCAAAAATAAGCAAATGTTTTGAGAGGCTGGTCAAGGAATACACCTGCAGCTTGCTACCACCCACAATATGCCTACTGACACAACCAATCAACAGATGGCATAATAGCCACAGGTCTACACTCTGTCCTTACACATCTGGAGAAGAGGGATGCTTATGTGAGAATGCTGTTCTTGGACTACAGTTCAGCAATCAACACCATAATTCCATCCAGGCTCGACAAGAAGCTCAGAGACCTCGGCTTTCACCCTGCCTTGTGTAGCTGGATCCTGGTCTTCCTGTCAGATTGCTGACAGGTGGTTAAGAGTGGGCTCCCTCACCTCCACCACTCTGATCCTCAACACAGGTGCCCCACAGGGCTGTGTACTAAACCCCCTCCTTTACTCCCTGTATAACCATGACTATTGCCACCCACAGCTCTAATTTGCTAAGTAAATTTGCTCACGATACTACACTGATTGGCCTAATCTCATATAATAATGAGGCGGCCTACAGAGTAGTCATCACCCTGACACAGTGGTGTCAAGAAAACCTCTCCATCAATGTCGCAAAAACAAAGGAGCTGGTTGTGGACTACAGGTGGAATGGAGACAGACTAACCCCTATTGACATCAATGGATCTGGGGTTGAGAGGGTGAACAGCTTTAAGTTCCTCGGCATCCACATCACCGAGGACCTCACGTGGTTTGTACACACCAGCTGTGTGGTGAAAAAGGCACAACATATGGTTGAGAAAATTTGGTACGAGCCCCCAAGTCCTAAGAACTTTCTACAGGGGCACAATTGAGAGCATCCTGACTGGCTGCATCATTGCCTGGTATGGGAACTGTACTTCCCTCAATCATCAGGACTCTGCAGAGTGGTGCGGACAGCCCAGTGCATCTGTAGATGTGAACCACCCATGATTCAGGACATTTACAGTGACGGGTGTGTAAAAAGGGCTCAAAAGATCACTGGGGACCCGAGTCTCCCCAACCACAAACTGTTCCAGCTGCTACCATCCAGGAAACGGTACCACAGCATAAAAGCCAGAACCAACAGGCTCCGGGACAGCTTCTTCCACCAGGCCATTAGACTGATTAACTCATGCTGACACAACTGTATTTTTATGTTATATTGACTGCTTTATTGTACAAAATACTATTTATTATAAAGTACTATAAATTGCACATTTAGACAGAGACGTAACGTAAAGATTTTTACTCCTCATGTATATGAAGGATGTAAGAAATAAAGTAAATTCAAGTGTGGCCTGACTAGAGTCTTATAAAGGCTCAGCATTATCTCCTTGCTATTATATTTTATTCCCCTTGAACTAAGTGCCAACATTCCTTTTGCCTTCTTTACCACAGAATCAACCCGAAAATTAACCCTTTGGGAGTCTTATATGAGGATTCCCAAGTCCTTCTGCACCTGATATTTGAATTTTCTCACCATTTAGATAATAGTCTGCACTATTGTTCCTTTTACCAAATGCATTATCATACATTTCCCAACACTGTATTCCATCTGCCAACTTTTTGCCCATTCTTCCAATTTGTCTAAGTCCTGCTGCAATCACACTACTTCCTCAGCACTACCTACCCATCCACCTATCTTCGTATCATCCACAAACTTTGCCACAAAGCCATCAAATCCATTATCCAAATCTTTGACAAACAATGTGAAACGCAGTGATCCCAATACTGACCCCTGAAGAACACCATTAGTCACCGGAAGCCAACCTGAAAAGCCCCCCTTTATTCCCACTCACTGCCTCCTGCCTGTCAGCCATTCCTCTATCCATGCCAGTATCTTTCCTGTAACACATATATGTCAAACTCAAGGCCCGCGGTGGAATTATCTTTGGCCCGCGAGATAATATCTAATTACTATTAAAGCTGGCCCCAGTAATCGAAGCGCCTATGGCGTATGATATGGCTAATGCTGAGTTTATTCAGGTACCAGGTTTTCAGGGTTTTTAGTGTTTATTCGGCAGTCTTCTTCATAAGAAACGGAATTTGTAAAGTGAAACACTTTGTAGTTATAGCAGAGACTGAGACACATGAGAGCAGGCTGAAAAAACGGAGGCAACGAAAGCTGCGTTCGCACGCGTCCGACTGATCCGGCCCGCATGAAGCTGCATTTTGCTCAATCCGGCCCGTGACCTAAAATGAGTTTGACACCCCTGCAAGCAGGCTCATGAGTGACACCCTATAAAATGGCTTCTGAAAATCTAAGCAAGTGACATCCACTGCTTCTCCTTTGTCCACCCTGCTTGCTACTTCCGCAAAGAACTCTATTAGTCAGGCAAGATTTCCCTTCACAGAAACCATGCTGACTTTGCCATGCTTATTTTATCATTAGTCTCCAAGTACACTGAAACCTCATCCTTAATAATAGATTCCAACACTTTCCCAACCACTGAGGTTAGGGTATCTAGCCTATAATTTTTTCTTTTGCCTTTGTCCCTTCTTAAAGAGTGGAGTGACATGGTCCTCCGGGTCCATGACCAAATCAAGTGATTCTTGAAAGATCATGACTGATGCATCTGTTATCTCTTCAGCAACCTCTCTCAGGACTTTGTGGATGTAGTCCATCTGGTCCAGGTGACTTACCCTCCAGTGGTCCAATATCAACTCTCACCTCCCTTTTACCCTTTATATAACTAGTATAGAGGTTCTAGGGCAGTTGGCTAAGCGCACATCCCTGAGGTGCGTCAGTGAGGTGCTGTTATTAATTCCAATCCACACACATTATGATCTTCCGATTAGGAAGTCAAGGATCTAATTGCAGAGGAAGGTTTTCGATCAGGTCTGTAGGATTGATGGTGTTAAACACTGAGCTATAGTCGATGAACAGCATCCTGACATGGGTATTGGTAATGTTCAGGTGATCCAAGGCTGTGTGAAGAACCATTGAGATTGTGTCCACTGTAGACCTGTTGTGGCGATAGGCAAATTACGTGAGTCCAGGTCGTTGCTGAGGCAGGACTTGATTCTAGCCATGACCAACCTCTCAAAGCATTTCATCACTGTAGGTGTGAGTGCTGCCAGGCGGTAGTCATTCAGGCAGATTACACTGGTATAATTGTTGCCTTTTTGAAGCAGGTGGGAACTTCCAACCATAGCAGTGAGATAATGAAAGTGTCCTTGAATACACCCGCCAGCTGGTTGGCACAAGTTTTCAGAGCCTTGCCAGGTACCCCATCAGGGCCCGCAAACCTTATGGGGGTTCACCCTCCTGAAAGACAGCCTAACATCGACTTCTGAGACAAAGATCACAGGGTCACTGGGTGCAGCAGGGATCTTCACAGCTGTAGTTATATTCTCCTTTTCAAAGCAGGCATAAAAGGCGTTGATCTCCTCTGGTAGTGAAGCATCGCTGCTATTCATGCTATTAGGTTTCGCTTTGTAGGAAGTCATTCATTCCCAACTCCCTAAATTATCTCTTTATGACCTCCTCACCTTTCCTATGTCACTGGTGCCAATATGTACCAAGACTTCTGGCTGTTCACCCTCCCCCTTTAGAATGATGTGGACCCGATCCGAGGCTTCCCTGACCCTGGCACGCGGGAGGCAGCATTACCCCCGGGGGTCTCCATCGCGTCCAGGGATTCTCCTGCCTACTCCTCTGGCTATGGAATCCCCTATCACTGCAGTCCTCTTCTCTTCTGAGCAGTGTCAGAGAGCAGTCACTGAGGCCCCCACCCCTGTAGGTCATCTCACACACACTGGCTACCCTGCACGTCACTCACACTTACATTCACACACACACTGACCAACACAGTCACACATACACACCCACACTGACCGACACACGCACACTCACACACACACTGACCAACACAGTCACACATACACACCCACACTGACCGACACACGCACACTCACACACACACACACACACTAGTCTCACATTACAGCCACTCATGTTACATAAATTCACCCTGACAAAACACCATGAAATGTCTCCAATACAGAACAAAATTCACTCTCTTGGAAAATAATGCACGCAGAATTTATTTTTTAAAGCTGTGCGAAGTGAGCTGCTGGAGGAATTGAGCCGTTCGGCAGTATCTGTGGAGAAAACTCAGCTCACATTCTTTGAAAATGTATTTAGAGGTACAGTGCGGAACAGTCCCTTCCGGCACAATGAGCCACAGCAACCAGCGACCCAGCAATTAAACCCCCACGTAATCACGGCACAATTTACAAGCACCAAATAACCTACTAACTGGTGCATCGTTCGACCGCGGGATAAACCGCAGCACTCAGCAAGGAGGACGTACAAACTCCTCAGTCGGTGCCAGAATTGAACTCCCAACTCCGCCCCAATCAGTATTAGTATCATGCTAACCTCAAGCTACCATGGAACCGCCCCCATGGTGCTTGCGTTGAGTCCCTGCATCACAACCCAAAGCCCAATTCTTCCCACCTTGCCCCCCAGACGCTGCCGAACCCACTGACTTCATCCAGCAGCTCCTGCATTGCTCCAGGTTGTGACATCTGTCATCTCGTCTCCCAGTGATTCCGTTTTTAACGTGTTTGTTGACTGCTTTCTGGAGGACTGTGACTCTGGAAATACAACCCCTGTGCTCCCATTACACAGTGCAGTCTGTACACTGCTTCACCATCACCAGGTCGAAACCCTGGAACTCCAGCACTGTGGGGCACACTCCCCAGAAGGCTGCATCACTGTGTTCTGGATTCAACAGGGACCTGTGAGCACCTCTGCCACATGGACTGCAAGGAAATCCAGAATTGATGGATAATGTTAGCTGTCAGTGATGCCCAGATCCCAAAACACAAGGCAACCCTCCTTCCTCACTGACTATCTCATCTCATCTCCTGAAACAGGGGGACACGAAACCTGCCCCCAAAATCCCTTCCCTGGGCTTCACTGGCCATCTGAGAACCAATTTCCTTCTGTATCTCCTACATTTGCTGTCCGTGTGTATATCTGAGAGAGCAAGAGTGAGGGCTGAGGGCAGAGAGTGTGAAGGTGAGAGAGAGGGCGGGAGGGAAAGGGGAGGGGGAGAAAGAGGGAGAAGGTTGAGAGAGAGGGAGACAGTGAGAGGGTGGGGAGTGAGAGAGGGGTAGAGAAGGGGCAGAGAGAGAGAGGGTAGAGAAGGGGAGAGGAGAGTGAGGGGGAGGGAGGGAGAGATGGGGGTGTGAGGGGGACGAGAGTGGAGGAGAGAGGGGGTGGAGAAAGAGAGAGATAGAGATGGGGAGAAGAGGGGGAATGAGGGGGGAGAGGGGAGAGAGGGGGAAGAGAGAGGGAAGGAGGAAGGAAGGGGGGAAGAGAGAGGCTACATAGGTGGTTTGAACACCAGATGCACGGGTTAAGGACCTGATTCAGATTCACACAAAGTGCTTTAATCATTCAGAACCGCAGACTGCAGGGTTTGTGTAAGCTGCCCCTGGGCCACAGCCTCACACACTCACTTCTCCATCAGGCAGCACGTAAGGCTCTAAATATTTCAGATGAGATTTCTTTTCCCGCAGTCTGGTTTCTATATGACCCGAGTCCCTATCCTGTTCCGCCAGCCTGGCTGGTCACCTCTGATGGTCGTTGGCCCTTTGACATGCCTCAGCGCTTCTTGTAGAGGCAGGGCTTGAGTTCGAGCTGAGGGAGTGTACTTCCCTCACTGGGCGACCGGCTCTTCTCAAAGTCAAACATGTAAAAGTAGCGGTTCTCTGTGTCCTGTGGAGACAGGGGGTTGTATACATGAGCGCACATCACATTGAGAAGCAGCCCTCAACCCAGAAGACTATCAGAATAGGAGCAGAATTAGGCCATTTGGCCCATCAAGCCTGCTCCGCCATTCCATCATGGCTGATTTACTTTCCCCCTCAACCCTATTCTCCTGCTTTTCTTTATAGACTTGGACACCCTGACGAATCAAGAACTTTTCAACCTCTACTTCAAATGTACGCAACACACACAAAATGCTGGTGGGACGCAGCAGGCCAGGCAGCATCTATAGGGAGAAGCGCTGTTGAAGTTTTGGGCCGAGACCCTTCGTCAGGACTAACTGAAAGGAAAGATAGTAAGAGATTTGAAAGTAGGAGGGGGAGGGGGAAATGCGTAATGATAGGAGAAGACCAGAGGGGGTGGGGTGAAGCTGAGAGCCAGACAGGTGATTGGCAAAAGGGATACAGAGCTAGAGAAGGGAAAGGATCATGGGACGGGAGGCCTCAGGAGAAAGAAAGAAGGGGGTGGGGGAGCACCAGAGGGAGATGGAGAACAGGCAGAGTGATGGGCAGAGAGAGAAAAAACAACTAAATATGTCAGGGATGGGGTAAGAAGGGGAGGAGGGGCATTAACGGAAGTTAGAGAAGTCAATGTTCATGCCATCAGGTTGGAGGCTACCCAGCCAGTATATAAGGTGTTGTTCCTCCAACCTGAGTGTGGCTTCATCTTGACAGTAGAGGAGGCCATGGATAGACATATCAGAATGGGAATGGGACGTGGAATTAAAATGTGTGGCCACTGGGAGATCCTGCTTTCTCTGGCAGACAGAGCGTAGTTGTTCAGCGAAACGGTCTCCCAGTCCGCGTCAGGTCTCACCAATATATAAAAGGCCGCACCAGGAGCACCGGACGCAGTATACCACACCAGCCGACTCACAGGTGAAGTGTCGCCTCACCTGGAAGGACTGTCTGGGGCCCTGAATAGTGGTGAGGGAGGAAGTGTAAGGGCAGGTGTAGCACTTGTTCCACTTGCAAGGATAAGTGCCAGGAGGGAGATCGGTGGGAAGGGATGGGGGGGACGAGTGGACAAGGGAGTCACGTAGGGAGCGATCCCTGCGGAAAGCAGAAGGGGAGGAGGGAAAGATGTGCTTGGTAGTGGGATCCCGTTAGAGGTGGCGGAAGTTACGGAGAATTATACGTTGGATCCGGAGGCTGGTGGGGTGGTAGGTGAGGACAAGGGGAACCCTATCCCGAGTGGGGTGGTGGGCGGATGGGGTGAGGGCAGATGTGTGGGAAATGGGAGAGATGCATTTGAGAGCAGAGTTGATGGTGGAAGAAGGGAAGCCCCTTTGTTTAAAAAAGGGAGACATCTCCTTCATCCTGGAATGAAAAGCCTCATCCTGAGAGCAGATGTGGCGGAGACGGAGGAATTGTGAGAAGGGGATAGCATTTTTGCAAGAGTCAGGGTGGGAATAGGAATAGTCCAGGTAGTTGTGAGAGTCTGTAGGCTTATAGTAGATATCAGTAGATAGGCCGTCTCCAGGGATGGAGACAGAAAGATCAAGAAAGGGGAGGGAGGTGTCAGAAATGGACCAGGTAAATTTGAGGGCAGGGTGAAAGTTGGGAGGCAAAGTTAATGAAGTCAACGAGCTCAGCATGCGTGCAGGAGGCAGCGCCAATGCATTCGTCGACGTAACGAAGGAAAAGAGGGGGACGGATACCCGTATAGGCTTGGAACATGGACTGTTCCACAAAGCCAACAAAAAGGCAGGCATAACTGGGACCCATGCGGGTGCCTATGGATACACCCTTGGTTTGGAGGAAGTGGGAGGAGCTAAAGGAGAAATTATTCAGAGTAAGAACTAATTCGGCTAGACGGAGAAGAGTGGTGGTAGAGGGGAATTGGTTAGGTCTGGAATCCAAAAAGAAGCGTTGAGCTTTGAGACTCTTTTCAAATGTACGCAATGACTTGACCTCCACAGTTGTCTGCGCCAATGAATTCCACAGATTCACCACTCTCTGGCTGAAGAAATCCCTACTCATCTATGTTCTAAATGCATGTTCCTCTATTCTGAGGCTGTGCTCTCTGGTCCTAATTTGCTCCATGATAGGAAACATCCTCTCCACATCCACTTGATTGAGGTCTTTCAATATTCAATAGATTTCAATGTGATCCCCTCTCGTTCTTCTAAACTACAGCAAGTACAGGCTCAGAGTCATCAAACGCTCCGTATTTAACCCTTTCATTCCTGGAACCATTCTTGAGAACCTCCTCTGAACCCTCTCCAATGCCAGCACATCTTTTCTTAGAAAAGGGGCCCAAAACTGCCCAGAATATTCCAACTGTAGTCTGACCAGGCCACCCTCTGAAAAGCACACAACCCAAGCCTTCCTTTCCTTCTCTGCTGCCCGCTACCTGGATTGACAGTTTGATAGGTGGTAACATGATTGACAAGTTGTATCGATGGGAGCCAACAGAATAACAAATTGACACAGAGTAGATGGGCTGAAGGGCCTATTTCTGTGCAGTAGTTCTCTCCAACCTCACCCACCACATTTCTACCGTTAAGGAAGAGGTACAGGAGCCTAGAGACCTGCACTCAAAAGTTTCAGCAACAGATTCATCCACTCTGCCATCAGATTCCTGAATGGTCGGTGATCCCATGAATGCTACCTCACTACTTTTGTTTCTCTTTTTGCAGGACTTAATCAATTTTATTTTAAATTCATTCATTATTATAATTTGTTGCTTTTCATTATGATTTATTGCATTGCACTGCTGCCACAAACAACATATCTGACGACCTATGCCAGTGATGTTAAACCTGATTCAGACTCTACCTTTGAAAGCAGCTTAAAGCCGAGACGTGCCAGAACACTGACAAAATTCCGAATATCTTCAAATCTGCTGGCCACTTCCGCGATCTTCAGAATTCCACTGGAAAACACCAAAAGACAAGAGGCGTTGCCACTGCTAAGGTCACCGAGCAGTACTCTCCCCATGGAGCCAAGCCCTATTACACCCGCCCCATACAGGACCAGAGCGACAAACACCTCTCACCCCACTCGCAGAACACGGTTGGCTTCCATCAGAAAATCCACCAGGTTGGTGCCCATCAGGGAGAGGCAGAAGACCACGATGTCCACTGATGCATCGGACAGGGGAACCTAGAGAGGCCAGAAGAGGAGCAACATGATCCTGCAAACCTCAGTCAAAGGTAAGGGACAGGCAGGGATTCCACTCGACCCCCCAGGGAGCGGGCAGGAGGGTAGACAGTGATAATCTGCTGAGATTCCACTCGACCCCCCAGGGAGCGGGCAGGAGGGTAGACAGTGATAATCTGCTGAGATTCCACTCGACCCCCCAGGGAGCGGGCAGGAGGGTAGACAGTGATAATCTGCTGAGATTCCACTCGATCCCCCAGGGAGCGGGCAGGAGGGTAGACAGTGATAATCTGCTGAGATTCCACTCGACCCCCCCAGGGAGCGGGCAGGAGGGTACACAGTGATAATCTGCTGAGATTCCACTCGACCCCCCCAGGGAGCGGGCAGGAGGGTACACAGTGATAATTTGCTGAGATTCCACTCGACCCCCCAGGGAGCGGGCAGGAGGGTACACAGTGATAATCTGCTGAGATTCCACTCGACCCCCCCAGGGAGCGGGCAGGAGGGTACACAGTGATAATCTGCTGAGACTCCACGCCGACCCCCCAGGGAGCGGGCAGGAGGGTACACAGTGATAATCTGCTGAGATTCCACGTCGATCCCCCAGGGAGCGGGCAGGAGGGTAGACAGTGATAATCTGCTGAGATTCCACTCGACCCCCCAGGGAGCGGGCAGGAGGGTACACAGTGATAATCTGCTGAGATTCCACTCGACCCCCCAGGGAGCGGGCAGGAGGGTTCACAGTGATAATCTGCTGAGATTCCAGTCGACCCCCCAGGGAGCGGGCAGGAGGGTTCACAGTGATAATCTGCTGAGATTCCAGTCGACCCCCCAGGGAGCGGGCAGGAGGGTTCACAGTGATAATCTGCTGAGATTCCACTCGACCCCCCAGGGAGCGGGCAGGAGGGTACACAGTGATAATCTGCTGAGATTCCACGTCGACCCCCCAGGGAGCGGGCAGGAGGGTACACAGTGATAATCTGCTGAGATTCCACGTCGACCCCCCCAGGGAGCGGGCAGGACGGTACACAGTGATAATCTGCTGAGATTCCACTCGACCCCCCCAGGGAGCGGGCAGGAGGGTAGACAGTGATAATCTGCTGAGATTCCACTCGACCCCCCAGGGAGCGGGCAGGAGGGTACACAGTGATAATCTGCTGAGATTCCACTCGACCCCCCAGGGAGCGGGCAGGAGGGTACACAGTGATAATCTGCTGAGATTCCACGTCGACCCCCCCAGGGAGCGGGCAGGAGGGTACACAGTGATAATCTGCTGAGATTCCACTCGATCCCCCAGGGAGCGGGCAGGAGGGTACACAGTGATAATCTGCTGAGATTCCACTCAACCCCCCCAGGGAGCGGGCAGGAGGGTACAAAGTGACAATCTGCTGAGATTACACTCGACCCCCCAGGGAGCGGGCAGGAGGGTACACAGTGACAATCTGCTGAGATTCCACTCGACCCCCCAGGGAGCGGGCAGGAGGGTAGACAGTGATAATCTGCTGAGATTCCACTCGACCCCCCAGGGAGCGGGCAGGAGGGTACACAGTGATAATCTGCTGAGATTCCACGTCGACCCCCCAGGGAGCGGGCAGGAGGGTAGACAGTGATAATCTGCTGAGATTCCACGTCAATCCTCCAGGGAGCGGGCAGGAGGGTAGACAGTGATAATCTGCTGAGATTCCACGTCGATCCCCCAGGGAGCGGGCAGGAGGGTAGACAGTGATAATCTGCTGAGACTCCACGTCGACCCCCCAGGGAGCGGGCAGGAGGGTAGACAGTGATAATCTGCTGAGATTCCAGTTGACCCCCCAGGGAGCGGGCAGGAGGGTACACAGTGATAATCTGCTGAGACTCCACGTCGACCCCCCAGGGAGCGGGCAGGAGGGTAGACAGTGATAATCTGCTGAGATTCCAGTCGACCCCCCAGGGAGCGGGCAGGAGGGTAGACAGTGATAATCTGCTGAGATTCCACTCGACCCCCCCAGGGAGCGGGCAGGAGGGTACACAGTGATAATCTGCTGAGATTCCACTCGATCCCCCAGGGAGCAGGCAGGAGGGTACACAGTGATAATCTGCTGAGATTCCACGTCGACCCCCCAGGGAGCGGGCAGGAGGGTACACAGTGATAATCTGCTGAGATTCCAGTTGACCCCCCAGGGAGCGGGCAGGAGGGTAGACAGTGATAATCTGCTGAGATTCCACTCGACCCCCCAGGGAGCGGGCAGGAGGGTAGACAGTGATAATCTGCTGAGATTCCACTCGACCCCCCAGGGAGCGGGCAGGAGGGTAGACAGTGATAATCTGCTGAGATTCCACTCGACCCCCCAGGGAGCGGGCAGGAGGGGACACAGTGATAATCTGCTGAGATTCCACTCGACCCCCCAGGGAGCGGGCAGGAGGGTAGACAGTGATAATCTGCTGAGATTCCACGTCGATCCCCCAGGGAGCGGGCAGGAGGGTAGACAGTGATAATCTGCTGAGACTCCACGTCGACCCCCCAGGGAGCGGGCAGGAGGGTACACAGTGATAATCTGCTGAGATTCCACTCGACCCCCCAGGGAGCGGGCAGGAGGGGACACAGTGATAATCTGCTGAGATTCCACTCGACCCCCCAGGGAGCGGGCAGGAGGGGACACAGTGATAATCTGCTGAGATTCCACGTCGACCCCCCAGGGAGCGGGCAGGAGGGTAGACAGTGATAATCTGCTGAGATTCCACTCGACCCCCCAGGGAGCGGGCAGGAGGGTAGACAGTGATAATCTGCTGAGATTCCACTCGACCCCCCAGGGAGCGGGCAGGAGGGTAGACAGTGATAATCTGCTGAGATTCCACTCGACCCCCCAGGGAGCGGGCAGGAGGGTACACAGTGATAATCTGCTGAGATTCCACTCGACCCCCCAGGGAGCGGGCAGGAGGGTACACAGTGATAATCTGCTGAGATTCCACTCGACCCCCCCAGGGAGCGGGCAGGAGGGTACACAGTGATAATCTGCCATTTGGGAAATCCACACCAGGGGATGTATGTGGGTGCAGATATTTCCCGTCAATGTGTGTGTGTCCCTCAGAGTAACTGTCAGTGTGTCAGACATAAGAACAGTCACAGACATGGGTTGATGGGACGGACAGTCAGACACCGACGTGTGGGACAGACTGTCCGATTGATGTGTGGGACAGACGGACGGTCAGAGACACCAATGTGTGGGACAGACGGTCAGACTGATTTGTGGGACAGACGGACGGTCAGAGATCACCGACGTGTGGGACAGACAGACGGTCAGAGACACCAATGTGTGGGACAGACGGTCAGACTGATGTGTGGGACAGACGGACTGTCAGAGATAGCGACGTGTGGGACAGACGGTCAGACTGATGTGTGGGACATATGGATGGTCAGAGACACCGACGTGTGGGACAGACACTGAGGTGTGGGATGGGCGGTCAGAGATGCTGAGGTGTGGGATGGGCGGTCAGACTCTGAGACTCTGACGTGTGGGATGGACGGTCAGACACTGACGGGTTAGAGGGTGAGTCAGTGTGTCTGTGTAGCTGGGATATGGTGCTCAGTTCCAGGTAAGCCTGAATACTGGTTTGGTTATGCTCAGGCCAAGGCACGCGTACACCAGGGAGGTAGGGTTCAGGGCCAGGGCACGCGTACACCAGGGAGGTAGGGTTCAGGGCCAGGGCACGCATACACCAGGGAGGTAGGGTTCAGGGCCAGGGCACGCGTACACCAGGGAGGTAGGGTTCAGGGCCAGGGCACGCGTACACCAGGGAGGTAGGGTTCAGGGCCAGGGCACGCGTACACCAGGGAGGTAGGGTTCAGGGCCAGGGTATGTCTGTACACCAGGGAGGGTTAGGGTTCGGGGCCAGGGTATGCCTGTACACCAGGGAGATGGTGCTCACTGAAGGTACGTCTGTACACCAGGGAGGTGTTGCTCAGCAAAGGTATGCCTGTAAACTGGGGAGGGGAATTAGACTTGACGTAGACTTGCAGACAAAGAGAGTGTTGTGGTCAGGCAAAGGGTGTGGAGAGAGATCATGTACTGTACATCCTGGCTGCTGGATTAGACTGTTTATTTGTTATTTCCTTTGTAGTTTAACAATTTATGCCTGGTTGTATTTTATGTGAAAGCCAGGTAAAGTATGTGGACGGTGAGGAATACAGGCTGGCAGGGAGCAGACAGCAGCTCAGAGTAAACCTTTTGCTCATGGTCACAGTCTGAATATACAATTGTCAGTGTGTCTCTGAGCTGCTGCAGTTCTCTCTTTCTGGAAGCTTCTTGGTATCACGTTGTTTGAATAGGGACTATCTGATTGGTTAACTCTTATCTACAAATTTGAATGAAAGGTTTCCAATCTGTGGGGTATGTGAAGACCTGAACACATTGCCCTGCCATCTTTACTCTTTTCTGTTCTGTGTTTTTAGCCATTGGACTTTTGCTGCTCCACATTTCCAATGCAGGTGACATTTTTGCCATTTCCATCATATCTTTTTTTTTAATGAGACCATGTTGATAGCTCGACGCACAACCCAGCATAGATGGAAAGCATTGGAAGGAGCAAGCCAGATTCAAACTCAGGATCATTTGCCTCGAAGTCTAGTGCTGAAGCCACGACAACACCGACCAGCATCTTGCTTGTATTGCCGCTTAATAAAACCATTGTCAAGTCACATGTTTTGTGCTTCTTTTTGACTTCCGGAAGAACCTTGGATCAAAAATATTAGAATTCAACAAGGGGTATACCAGAACAATGCCTGAACATCAGGGAGTTGCTGGTCAGGCTCCAGGAGCACCTGTATCCCACAGGGAAGGAACACCTGTATCCCACAGGGAAGGAACACCTGTATCCCACAGGGAAGGAACACCTGTATCCCACAGGGAAGGAGCACCTGTATCCCACAGGGAAGGAACACCTGTATCCCACAGGGAAGGAGATGAGGACTTGGCACAGTGCAATCGCAGTGTGAGAGGGAATTTGGGCCGGTGACAATGCTGTATCTGGGTCGTACACAGACCGTACCCACCTTCGCCATGTCACAGACAGTCACAAGGTCGCTGAGCGCCACCAGGTCGAATGAGTACACCCTGTTGCCCACACTCCGGGCGATCTTACAGTCTCCACAGCCAAAGTCAGCTACAATGGCAGAGCGTGGCCTGTGGCGGACATCAAAGAGAACCTCCTATCAGTGACTGCTGCGCACCCACACATCCCACAGACGGTCGTCCCAGGCCTGGCTCCCCCATCCCATGGGACAGTGACCTGTTGCCACATTTACCCTCTGGTATTGGATGGGACTTCAGTGCTGACTGTCTGCTCACCTGTCACTGACCTGGGCGTACAACCCCTCCCAACTGCCCTGTAACAGCCCTCCCCAAGCCTGCCCACATCACTCCATCTCCTTCCTGCTAATCTCCCCTTCCCACCACTCTCCCACAACTCCACCTCACCCTCCCCAACAACATTCCCCTTCTCCCTTCCTTCCCAGTACCTGTGTTTGATGTAATGGATGCCAACCTCCCCCTCCCTCCACACTCCCCCCTCCCCAACAACATTCCCTTTCTCCCTTCCTTCCCAGTAGCCAGGGACAGGACTGGTTACTTCAAGTGCCGGGTTTTAGATGTTTCGGGAAGGACAGGGAGGGAGGCAAAAGAAGTGGGGGTGTGGCACTGTTGATCAGAGATAGTGTCACGGCTGCAGAAAAGGTGGACGCCATGGAGGGATTGTCTACGGAGTCTCTGTGGGTGGAGGTTAGGAACAGGAAGGGGTCAATAACTCTACTGGGTGTTTGTTATAGGCTGCCTAATAGTAACAGGGACATCGAGGAGTAGATAGGGAAAGAGATCCTGGAAAGTTGCAATAATAATAGTTGTTGTGGTGGGAGATTTTAATTTCCCAAATATTGATTGGTTTCTCCCTAGAACAAGGGGTTTAGATGGGGTGGAGTTTGTTCGGTGTGTTCCGGAAGGTTTCTTGACACAATATGTAGATAAGCCTACAAGAGGAGAGACCGTACTTGATTTGGTATTGGGAAATGAACCTGGTCAAGTGTCAGGTCTCTCAGTGGGAGAGCATTTTGGAGATAGTGATCATAATTCTATCTCCTTTACAATAACATTGGAGAGAGATGGGAACAGGCAAATTATAAAAGTGTTTAATTGGAGTAAGGGGAATTATGAGGCAATCAGGTAGCAACTTGGAAGCTTAAATTGGGAACAGATGTTCTTAGGGAAAGGTATGGAAGAAATGTGGCAAATGTTCAGGGGATATTTGTGTGGAGTTCTGTATAGGTACATTCCAATGAGACAGGGAAGTGATGGTAGGGTACAGGAACTGTCATGTACAAAGGCTGTTGAAAATCTAGTCAAGAAGAAAAGAAAAGCTTATGAAAGGTTCAGAGAGCTGGGTAATGTTAGAGATCTATAAGATTGTAAGGCTACAAGGAAGGAGCTTAAGAAGGAAATTAGGAGAGCCAGAAGGGGCCATGAGAAGGCCTTGGCGGGCAGGATTAAGGAAAACCCCAAGGCATTCTACAAGTACGTGAAGAGCAAGAGGATAAGACGTGCAAGAATAGGACCTATCAAGTGTGACAGTGGGAAAGTGTGTATGGAACCGGAGGAAATAGCAGAGGTGCTTAATGTATATTTTACTTCAGTATTCACAATGGAAAAGGATCTTAGTGATTGTAGTGATGACTTGTAGCAGACTGAAAAGTTTGAGCATGTAGATATTAAGAAAGAGGATGTGCTGGAGCTTTTGGAAACCATCAAGTTGGATAAGTCACCGGGACTGGATGAGATGTACCCCAGGCTACTGTGGGAGGCGAGGGAGGAGATTGCTGAGCCTCTGGTGATGATCTTTGCATCATCAGTGGGGACAGGAGAGGTTCTGGACGATTGGGGTATTGTGGATGTTGTTCCCTTATGCAAGAAAGGAAGCAGGGATAGCCCAGGAAATTATAGACCTGTGAGTCTTAGTTCAGTGGTCGGTAAGTTGATGGAGAAGATCCTGAGAGGCAGGATTTATGAACATTTGGAGAAGTATAATATGATTAGGAATAATCAGCATGGCTTTGTCAAGGGCAGGTCGTGCCTTATGAGCCTTATTGAATTTTTTGAGGATACAACTAAACACACTGATGAAAGAAGAGCAGTAGATGTAGTGTATAGGGATTTCAGCAAGGCATTTGATAAGGTACCCCATGCAAGGCTTATTGAGAAAGTAGGGAGGCATGGTATCCAGAGGGACTTTGCTTTGTGGATCCAGAACTGGCTTGCCCACAGAAGGCAAAGAGTGGTTGTAGACGGGTCATATTCTGCATGGAGGTCGGTGACCAGTGGTGTGCCTCAGGGATCTGTTCTGGGACCCTTACTCTTCGTGATTTTTATAAATGACCTGGATGAGGAAGTGGAGGAATGGGTTAGTAACTTTGCTGATGACACAAAGGTAGGGGGTGTTGTGGATAGTGTGGAGGGCTGTCAGAGGTTACCGCGGGACATTGATAGAATGCAAAACGGGGCTGAGAAGTGGCAGTTGGAGTTCAACCCAGATAAGTATGAAGTGGTTCATTTTGGTAGGTCAAATATGTTGGCAGAATATAGCATTAATGGTAAGATTCTTTGCAGTGTGGAGCATCAGAGGGATCTTGGGGTCCAAGTCCATAGGATGCTCAAAGCAGCTGCACAGGTTGACTCTGCAGTTAAGAAGGCGTACAGTGTATTGGCCTTCATGAATCATGGAATTGAATTTAGGAGCCAAGAGGTAATGTTGCAGCTATATAGGACCCTGGTCAGACCCCACTTGGAGTACTGTGTTCAGTTCTGGTCGCCTCACTACAGGAAGGATGTGGAAACCATAGAAAGGATGCAGAGGAGATTTACAAGGTTGTTGCCTGGATAGGGGAGCATGTCTTATGAGTGAACCACTTCACACTTATCTGGGTTGAATGAACTCAGCTTTTTCTCCTTGGAGCAATGGAGGATGAGAGGTGACCTGATAGAGGTGTATAAGATGATGAGAGGCATTGATTGTGTGGATAGTCAGAGGCTTTTCCCCAGGGCTGAAATGGTTGCCACAAGAGGACACAGGTTTAAGGTGCTGGGGAGTAGGTACAGAGGAGATGTCAGAGGTATGTTTTTTACTTAGAGAGTGGTGAGTGCGTGGAATGGGCTGCCAGCAACGGTGGTGGAGGCGGAAAGGGTCTTTTAAAAGACTTTTGGATAGGTACATGGAGCTTAGAAAAATAGAGGGCTATGGGTAACCCCAAGTAATTTCTAAGGTAGAGACATGTTCGACACAACTTTGTGGGTTGAAAGGCCTGTGTTGTGCTGTAGGTTTTCTATGTTTCTACCTGTGTTTAATGTAATGGATTCTGACCTCCCCCTCCCTCCACACTACCCCCTCCCCAACAACATTCCCTTTCTCTCTCCTTCCCCGTACCTGCGTTTGATGTAATGGATGATGCGCTGCACTGGATTTTCGGGCCACCGCTCGAGTTGGGCGGTGAAGCCATGGTGGTAGAGGTGGAAGGCACTGGGGTCCTGTGCGAAGAGCTGTTGGGCGTCGGCGCTGCTCGTCGTGTACAGCTGCTGGTTGAGGAGTCGGAAGCGGGCAGCCCTCAGCCGTTGCTGCATCCGATCCCTCAGGGTGCTGGAGCGGTCCTGGGGCGAGGTCCCTTGTAACTGGTCCCCCTCCAGAGCCTCTCCTCCCAGCGCCTTCCCTCTCTTACCCTTCACCTTCCCAGGAGGAGGCCGTGGTACTGCTCCCTCTGCCCCACCATTAACCCCCACCTCTTGGCTTTGGGGGGCAGTAGTGTCACTCCCACCCTCCCCTCTCTGTCCCTTCACCTTCCCTGTAGGGACCCGACACCTCGCTCCCCCGGGTCCAGGACGGGCAGTGACGCTCACTTGCTCCGTGTTCCCTGCTCCCAGTGGCCAGAACTTGTTCTTGCTCCTGCGCTGATTCTTCTTCCAATTCCTCCACTGTTTTCGGGTGAGCGTTCCTGCCCTCGTCCCCTGGACGCTGTTAGACCCATCCCCTCCTGCTTCCTGGCCCGACTCCTCCCTCCCGACCCGCAGCTCGGCTGCTGCTTCCGTTCCCAGCCCCTCTCGCCGGGCCTTGGCAGCCGCCTCCTGCACTCCTGGACTCCGGCGCTTCCTCTTGCTGAGCCTGGCCTCCCCAGAGGGGCCACACTCCAGCTCAGGCTGTGCTGCTCCCAGGCTCTCCTCGGCCGTACCTGCGGCTCTCAGGACCCGCAGCGTTTTCAGCAGCGCCCGTTTACTCCTCCGGCTCTGGCTGTTCTACAAACAGAGACGGTTGGTGAGGTGGTGGAGCAGAAAGATATCAATAACATCCTTAGTCTGCTGAAGGTGGCGTCACAGGTAGACAGGGTCATAAAGAAAGCTTTTGGCACACTGACTTTCATAAATTAACGTACTGAGTACAAGAGTTGGGATGTTAAGTTGAGATTGTAGAAGACATTGGTGAGACGCAATTTGGAGTCACCTACCTGCAGGAAAGTTATCAATAAGATTGAAGCAGTGCAGAGAGAATTTGCATGGATGTTGCCAAGATTTGAGGACCCGAGTTATAGGGAGGGTTTGAATAGGTTAGGTCTTTATTCCCTGGAGCGTAGGAGAATGAGGGGAGATTTGATAGAGGTGTACAAAATTGAGAATTATAGACAGGGTAAATGCAAACAGGCTTTTTCCACTGAAATTGGGTGAGACTAGACAGGCGGTCATGGGTTAAGGGTGAAAGGTACAATATTTAAAGGGAACATGAGGGGGAACTTCATCACTCAGAGGTTGGTGAGAGAGTGGAACAATAGCCAGTGCAAATAAGGCAGGTTCAATTTCAATATTTAACAGAAATTTGGATAGGTACACAAATGGAAGGGGAATAGAGAAATATGGTCCAAGTGCAGGTTGATGGGACAAGGCAGAATAACAGCTCAGCATGGACTAGATGGGCCAAAGGGCCTCTTTCTATGCTGTCATGCTCTATGACTCTCTCATGACATTCCCAGCAATTTGTCTGTTCCTGTGTACACTCTGTTACGTGCTCACACTGACTGTGGTGTGGTGCAGAAGGTCAAATCGCTGCCTCACTACCCCAGAGACCCGGGTTCGATCCCAGCCTCTGGCTCTCTCTGTGTGGAGTTTGCATGTGGCTTTCTGTTCCCTTCCACACACCAACAACGTATGGGTCAGGGGGTTAATGAGCCGCTGTAACTCGGTCCCAGTGTGTGGCTGAGGGGTAGAATGTGAAGTTGGGGGCAGTGAGAGAGAGAACTGATGGGACTCGATGGGCCAAATAGCTCCTATGTCTTATGGTGTAACGTACAGCCCAAGACAGCCCACCTCCCACTGCCACCGTCTCTTACCTGTTTACTGACACAGCAGGAGGGTGCCTGCCTGTGGAAGATAGCCTCAGTCAGAGCCCTGGCCTCTGTATCATCATTCCAGTCACTCTCCTCGAACATGCCCATACCTTCAACAGACAAAAACAAGGGAGGGTCATTCTCTGCCAAAGTCTCAGCGCTATCCCCACATCCCTCCCTCCTTCATGGAGAGAGTCAGGAGCACCAAGTTTCTGGGAGTGTCCACTACAGACAATCTCACCCCGTTATTCAACAGCATCTCTTCAGTCAAGAAAGAAGAGCAGCACCTCCTCTTCCTGAGGAGACTGAGGTGAATGGGGCTCCAATCTACCCCCCACCCCTCCAATTTAACAATTTTTACAGGAGCACCATCAGGAGTGCCCTGACCAACTGCATCATTGTCTGAAACGGGAATTGCAGGTGTCTGACACAAGACCCGACAAAGGACTGTGAGAACTGCTGAGGGGATCATCGGGATCTCTCTTCCATCCATTGGAGATATTTATTACCATCGCTGTGTACACAGGGCCCTTAGCATCATCAAGCATCCCTCCCGTCCATCCAAAGACCTCTTTGACCCCCTACCATCAGGCAGGAGGTACCATTGCATTAGAACGAGAACTGTTAGGATGGGAAACAGCTTCTTCCCCCGGGCCGTGAGACTTCTGGACTCCTTGCCACCACCCAGGTCTCATCACGTATGAAGCACCAGTAGTGTTATACTGTTTACTTTTGATCTTGCATTGTGTATTCAGCTCATTACTTGTTAATTTATTTGTGGTAATATTGCTTTATGCATTATATGTCTGAGTTCTACATACTGCGTTGTGCACCTCGGTCTGGAGGAACATTGTCTCATTTGGCAGTACACGTGGTGGAATGGCAATAAACTGCACTTGAACTTGAATATCCTTTGCATGTCCAGAAACCTGTCCACAGAATCTGGGTCTGAGCTTCCCCACCATCCCGGTCAGAAAACTCAAAGAACTCATCCCCCTCTCCTCAGCCTCACACTGACACTGATCTCCTCAACCAGGGGACAGCATTCCAACTGGTTTCATCACCATCTGGAATGGAGTGGCCACTGCACGGGATCAGAAAAAGCTGCGGGAAGTTGTAAACCCAGCCAGCTCCATCATGGACACTGGCCTCCCCAGCATCTTCAAAAGGTGATGCCTCAAAAAAAAGATTGGTCAGCCTTATTGCTTGGGGAAAGCAACTGTTTTTGAGCCTGGGTACCCTGGTGTGGCTGCTATGTAGCCTCCTCCCTGATGGGGGTGGGACAAACAGTCTGTGAGCAGGGTGGGAGGAATCCTTCATGGTGTTACTGGCCTTTTTCTGTTGGGATATTAGATATTGCGTATTGGTCAGAAAATGATGTTAAACAATCTTGAACTTTATGTGCATGAATAAAGTGACGCTGGGCACAGGAGTGTCTGTGCATAAGGAGACTCTGACAGGAAATGACAAAGTGGTGGTGGTGGGGTGGGTCAATGGGTGGAGGCGTTGATCAGCATGACAGCTTAGGGAAGTAACTGCTCATGAGTTTAGTGATCCAAGTGTGGATGCTGCATAGCCTCTTCCCTGATGGAGTGGGTACACTCGCAGGGAGGAGGTTCAGGAGCCTGATGATCCACACTCGATGGTTTAGGAAGTTTCTTCCCCTCTGCCGTTCGATTTCCAAACGGTCCATCAACCTGTGAACACCAGCTCACTCTTCCTCTATTACACTACTTAATTCTAGGATTTATAATTTTTGTCTTTGTAACTATACTGTTACAACAAAACAATACATTTCACAACATGTCAGTGACAATCAAGCTGATTCTGATTAAGCTCTGCCCAGCATCTCCCCACGAACACCTCAGAACTCTACAAGTTTCCTCTCCACTCTGCCGAAGTGTGACCTCCACAATCTCTCCCCACAGCTTTCACCCTACACAGGTGTCCCCACCTTACAAAGCTAAAGCGTTCCTATGAAACCTTTCTTAAGCCGAATTGGCGTAAAGCGAAGAACCATTCATTTATGTGGGGAAAATCCTCTTTGCAATGCAAAAACAGGTCTTTTGTAAAAGTGAAATGGCGTAAAGCGAAGAACCATTCATTTATGTGGGGAAAATTTTCGTAAAAGGGAAAATCCTCTTTGCAATGCGAAAACAGGTCTTTTGTAAAAGTGAAGTGGCGTAAAGCAGGGGGCACCTGTAAAGCCATAAGATTCAGAACAAGAAGGTTGCGAGTGAACAGCTGATTTCAGGAGTGAAGGCAGTTTTTACTACACAGGATAAAAGAGAGACAAGACTGCGCAGGCACGTGATGTCAGTCAGTAGAGTGGGAAAGGTTTAAAAAGACCGCCATATCCAACGGGCAGCGGAGTGAGAGGAAGCAGAGTGATAGGGCATTGGCTCAACGGGCTTAGGTGGTAACGGGACAAGGCGAGGTAGGTTTACCTGTGTTAATTGTGGAAAGGAGGAAGTATGTGTGTGAGACCAGTTTTCTGTGCTTGTTGTCGGATGTGGGAGGTCCTGGAGTCTCCCAGCCTCCCGGACGGCCACGCCTGCAGCAGGTGCATCGAGCTGCAGCTCCTGAGGGACAGAGTTAGGAAACTGGAGATGCAGCTCGATGACCTTCGCCTGGTCAGGGAGAGCGAGGAGGTGATGGAAAGGAGCTGCAGGCAGGTGGTCACACCGGGGCCTCGGGAGAAAGACAAGTAGGTCACAGTAGGCGGAGGAAGGGAAAGAGTCAGGAGAGTACTCCTGTGGCTGTACCCCTTGACAATAAGTACTCCTGTTTGAGTACTGTTGGGGGGACAGCCTACCTGGGGGAAGCAACAGTGGCCGTGCCTCTGGCACAGAGTCTGGCCCTGTGGCTCAGAAGGGTAGGGAAAGGAAGAGGAAGGCAGTAGTGATAGGGGACTCATTAATCAGGGGTTCAGACAGGTGACTCTGTGGACGCAGGAAAGAAACTCAGATGGTAGTTTGCCTCCCCAGTGCCAGGGTCCGTGATGTTTGGAATCACGTCCAAGATATCCTGCAGTGGGAGGGAGAACAGCCAGAGTTCGTAGTACATATTGGTACCAAAAACATAGGTATGAAAAGGGAAGAGGTCCTGAAAAAAGACTACAGGGAGTTAGGAAGGAAGTTAAGAAGCAGAACCGCAAAGGCAGTAATCTCGGGGATTACTGCCTGTGTCACGCGACAGTGAGAATAGGAATAGAACGAGGTGGAGGATAAATGTGTGGCTGAGGGATTGGAGCAGGGAGCAGGGATTCAGATTTCTGGATCATTGAGACCTCTTCTGGGGCAGGAGTGATGTGTACAATAAGGACGGGTTGCACTTGAATCCCAAGGGGACCAATATCCTGGCGGGGAGGTTTGCTAAGGCTATTGGGGAGAGTTTAAACTAAAATTGTAAACTGCAGATGCTGAGGTCAAATCAAGACGTACAAAAAAGCTGGATGAACTCAGCAGGTTGGGCAGCATCCTTTGAAAGGAGCAGTCAATGGATGCTGCCCAACCTGCTGAGTTCATCCAGCTTTTTTGTACGTCTTTATTTAAACTAGAATTGTTAGGGGGGAGGAAATCAAACTGAAGAGACTGGGGAAGAGGCGGCTGGCTCACAAAAAGAGGAAGCTTGTAGGCAGTGTGTGAGGGAGGATAGGCAGGTGACAGAGAAGGGATGTGCTCTGACCGAAGGTTTGAGATGTGTCTCTTTTAACACAAGGAGTGTTGTGAACAAAGCGGATGAGCTTAGAGCGTGGATCAGTACTTGGAGATATGATGTGGTGGCCATTACAGAGACTTGGATGGCTCAGGGACAGGAATGGTTACTTCAAGTGATAGGTTTTAGATGTTTCAGAAAGGACAGGGAGGGAGGCAAAAGAGGTGGGGGCACAACACTGTTGATCAGAGATAGTGTTACAGCTGCAGAAAAGGTGGACGCCATGGAGGGATTGTCTACAGAGTCTCTGTGGATGGAGATTAGGAACAGGAAGGGGTCAATAACTTTACTGGGTGTTTTTTATAGGCCGCCCAATAGTAACAGGGATATCGAGGAGCAGAAAGGGAAACAGATCCTGGAAAAGTGTAATAATAACAGAGTTGTTGTGATGAGAGATTTTAATTTCCAAAATAACAATTGGCATCTCCCTAGAACAAGGGGTTTAGATGGGGTGGAGTTTGTTAGGTGTGTGCAAGAAGGTTTCTTGACACAATATGTAGATAAGCCTACAAGAGGAGAGACCGTACTTGATTTGGTATTGGGAAGTGAACCTGGTCAGGTGTCAGATCTCTCAGTGGGAGAGCATTTTGGAGATAGTGATCATAATTCTATCTCCTTTACAATAGCATTGGACACAGATAGGAACAGACAAGTTAGAAAAGCGTTTAACTGGAGTAAAGGGAATTATGAAGCTTAAATTGGAAACAGATGTTCTCAGGGAAAAGTACAGAAGAAATGTGGCAAATATTCAGGGGATATTTGTGTGAAGTTCTGCATAGGTACGTTCCAATGAGACAGGGAAGTTATGGTAGGATACTGTGGTGTACAAAGGCTGTAATAAATCTAGTCAAGAAGAAAAGAAAAGGTTACAAAAGGTTCAGAGAGCTAGATAATGTTAGAGATCTAGAAGATTATAAGGCTAACAGGAAGGAGCTGAAGGAGGAAATTAGGAGAGCCAGAAGGGGCCATGAGAAGGCCTTGGCGGGCAGAATTAAGGAAAACCCCAAGGCATTCTACAAGTATGTGAAGGAGGATAACACATGAAAGAATAGGACCTATCAAGTGTGACAGTAGGAAAGTATGTGTGGAACCAGAGGAAATAGCAGAGATACTTAGTGAATACTTTGCTTCAGTATTCACTATGGAAAAGGATCTTGGCGATTGTAATGATGACTTGCAGCAGACTGAAAAGCTTGAGCATGCTGATACTAAGAAAGAGGATGTGCTGGAACTTTTGGAAAGCACCAAGTTAGTTAAATCGCCGGGACTGGATGAGATGTACCCCAGGCTACTGTGGGAGGCGAGGGAGGAGATTGCTGAGACTCTGGCGATGATCTTTGCATCATCATTGGGGACGGGAGAGATTCCTGTGCATTGGAGGGTTGCAGATGTTGTTCCTTTATTCGAGAAAGGGAGTAGAGTTAGCCCAGGAAATTATAGACCAGTGAGTCTTACCTCAGTGGTTGGTAAGTTGATGGAGAAGATCCTGAGAGGCAGGATTTATGAACATTTGGAGAGGTATAATATGATTAGGAATAGTCAGCATGGCTTTGTCACAGGCAGGTCGTGCCTTACGAGACTGATTAAATATTTTGAGGATGTGACTAAACATATTGATGAAGGAAGTGCAGTAGATGCAGTGTATATGGATTTCAGAAAGGCATTTGATAAGGTACCCCATGCAAGGCTTATTGAGAAAGTAAGGAGGCATGGGATCCAAGGGGACATTGCTTTGTGGATGGAGAACTGGCTTGCCCACAGCAGGGAAAGAGTGGTTGTAGACGGGTCATATTCTGCATGGAGGTCAGTCACCAGTGGAGTGCCTCAGGGATCAGTTCTGGGACCTTTACTCTTCGTGATTTTTATAAATGACCTGGATGAGGAAGTGGAGACATAGGTTAGTTGGTTTGCTGATGACACAAAGGTTGGGGTGTTGTGGATAGTGTGGAAGGCTGTCAGAGGTTATAGCGGGACACTTATAGGATGCAAAAATGGACTGAGAAGTGGCAGATGGAGTTCAACCCAGATAAGTGTGAAGTGGTTCATTTTGGTAGGTCAAATATAATGGCAGAATATAGTATTAATGGTAGGAATCTTGGGGTCTGAGTCTTTAGGACACTCAAAGCAGCTGCGCAGGTTGACTCAGTGGTTAAGAAGGTGAATGGTGTCTTAGCCTTCATCAATCGTGGTATTGAATTTAGGAGACAAGAGGTAATGTTGCAGAGATAAAGGACCCTGGTCAGACCCCACTTGGAGTGCTGTGCTCAGTTCAGGTCTCCTCACTACAGGAAGGATGTGGAAACCATAGAAAGGGTGCAGAGGAGATTTACAAGGATGTTGCCTGGATGGGGGAGCATGCCTTATAAGAATAGGTTGAGTGAACTCAGCCTTTTCTCCTTGAAGCAACGGAGGATGAGAGGTGACCTGATAGAGGTGAATAAGATGATGAGAGGCATTGATCATGTGGATAGTCAAGAGGCTTTTTCCCAGGGCTGAAATGGTTGCCACAAGAGGACACAGGTTTAAGGTGCTGGGGAGTAGGTACAGAGGAGATGTCAGGGGTAAATTTTTTTTACACAGTGAGTGGTGAGTGTGTGGAATGGGCTACCAGCCATGGTGGTGGAGGTGGATACGATAGGGTCTTTTAAGAGGCTTTTAGATAGGTACATGGAGCTTAGTAAAATAGAGGGCTATGGGTAAACCTAGGGAGATGTTCGGCACAGCTTTGTGGGCCGAAGGGCCTGTATTATGCTGTAGGTTTTCTATGTTTTTTCTCTATTAGATATAGGAGCACATCTAGGCCATTCGGCCCATTTGTCTGCTCCGCCATTTCATCATGACTGATCCATTTTCCTTTCAGCCCCAGTCTCCCCATTACCCTTCATTCCCTGACCAATCAAGAATCTATTAACCTCTACCCAATGACTTGGCCTCCACAGTCACCTGTCGCAACAAACTTCACAGATTTACTTCTCTGGCTAAAGAACTTCCTCATCTCTGATCTAAACGGACGTTACTGTATTCTGAGGCTGTGTCCTTGGATCCTAGACTCTGCTACCACAGGAAACATCCACTCTATTGAAGCATTTCAGCATTTGATAGGTTTCAATGAGGTCACCTCAGTCTGCTGAATTCTCGTCAGTACGTCTAGAGTTATCAAACACTCCTCATATGACAAGCCTTCCAATCCCAGAATAATTTTTGTGAACCTCCTTTAAACCCTCTCCAATGTCAGCGCATCCTTTCTTACACAAGGGGCCCAAAACTGCTCACAATACTTTCAGTGAGGCCTCACCAGTGTTTAATAAAGCCTCAACATTACATCCTTGTTCTTATATTCTAGTCCTCTTGAAATGAATGCTAACATTGCATTTGCCTTCCTCACCAGACTCAACTTGGAAATTAACCTTCTGGAATCCTGCACAAGGACACCCAAGTCCCTTTGCAGCTTGGATATTTGAATTTTCTCTCCAATTAGAAAATAGCCTACGCTTTTAATTCTTCTACCAAAGTATATGACCATACACTTTCTGATACTGTATTCCATCTGCCACTTCTTTGCCCATTCTCCTAATCTGTAACCTCTCTGCTTCCTCCTCACTATCTGTCCCTCCACCTATTGTCTGCAAACTTGGCCACAAAGCCATCGATTCCTTCATCCAAATTAATTTTTTTTAAAAATCTCTCCCAACACAGACCCGTGTTATCGGCAGCCAGCCAGAAAAGGCTCCCTTTATTCCCACTCTTTGCCTCCTGCCAATCAGCCACTGCTAGAATCTTTCCTGCAATACCATGGGCTCTTAATTTAAACAAGAGTGTCACCTTGTTCCAAGCCTCTGAAAATCTAAGTACACAACATCCACTGACTTCCTTTTTCTATCCTGCTTGTTATTTCTCCAAAGAATTTCAACAGATTTTCCCTTAAGAGAACCATGCTGACTACGGCCTATTTACCATGTGCCTCCAAGTACCCCAAAACCTCATCCTTAACAATCAATTCCAACATCTTGCCAACAACTGAGGTCAGAGTAACTGACCAGTAATATCCATAGCTACATTCTCTTGGCCCAGAACCTTTCTACCTCAGCCGTTCAAGATACTTATCATCACACAGTGACACAACACAGGTACAGGCCCTCGGCCCAACCATACTGTGCTGGCCATGGAACATACTAAACTACAAACCCCATTTCCAGAAAAGTTGGGATATTTTCCAAAATGCAATAAAAACAAGAATCTGTGATATGTTAATTCACGTGAATCTTTAACTGACAAAAGTACAAAGAAAAGATTTTCAATAGTTTTACTGACCAACTTAATTTGTATTTTGTAAATATACACAAATTTAGAATCTGATGGCTGCAACACACTTAACAAAAGTTGGGACAGAGTTAAAATAAGATTGAAAAGTGCACAGAATATTCAAGTAACACTGGTTTGGAAGACTCCACATTAAGCAAGCTAATTGGTAGCAGGTGAGGTATCATGACTGGGTGTAAAAGTAGCGTCCATCAAAGGCTCAGTCTTTGCAAGCAAAGATGGGTTGTGGCTCACCCCTTTGTGCCAAATTTCGTGAGAGAATTGTTAGTCAGTTCAAAAGGAACATTTCCCAACGCAAGATTGCAGAGAATTTAGGTCTTTCAACATCTACAGTACATAATATTGTGAAAAGATTCAGAGAATTCAGAGACATCTCAGTGCGTAAAGGGCAAGATCAGAAACCACTGAATGTGCATGTTCTTCGAGCCCTCAGGCGGCACTGCCTAAGAAACCGTCATGCTACTGTGACAATTATAGCTACCTGGGCTCGGGAGTACTTCGGAAAACCATTGTCACTTAACACAGTCCGTTGCTGCATCCAGAAATGCAACTTGAAACTGTATTATGCAAGGAGGAAGCCATACATCAGCTCTATGCAGAAACGCCGGTGAGTTCTCTGGGTCCGAGCTCATCTCAGATGGACCGAAAGACTGTGGAACCGTGTGCTGTGGTCAGATGAGTCCACATTTCAGCTAGTTTTCGAAAAAAATGGGCGTCAGGTTCTCCGTGCCAAAGATGAAAACGACCATCCTGATTGTTCTCAGCGAAAGGTGCAAAAGCCAGCATCTGTGATGGTATGGGGGTGCATCAGTGCCCACGGCATGGGTGAGTTGCATGTATGTGAAGATACCATTGACTCTGAGGCGTATATTAGGATTTTAGCGAGACATATGTTGCCATTAAGGCGACGTCTCTTCCCGGGACGTCCATGCTTATTTCAGCAGGACAATACCAGACCACATTCTGCACGGGGTACAACAGCGTGGCTTTGTAGACAGAGTGCGTGTGCTTGACTGGCCTGCTGCCAGTCCAGATCTATCTCCTATTGAAAATGTGTGGCGCATCATGAAGAGGAGAATCAGACAACGGAGACCACGGACTGTTAAGCAGCTGAAGTCTTGTATCAAGCAAGAATGGACAAAATTTCCAATTGCAAATCTACTACTATTAGTATCCTCAGTTCCAAAATGATTAAAAAGTGTTATTAAAAGGAAAGGTGATGTAACACAATGGTAAACATGCCTCTGTGCCAACTTTTGTTGAGTGTGTTGCAGCCATCAAATTCTAAATTTGTGTATATTTACAAAATACAATTAAGTTGGTCAGTAAAACTATTGAAAGTCTTTTCTTTGTACTTTTGTCAGTTAAATAAAGGTTCACGTGAATTAACATATCACAGATTTTTGTTTTTATTGCATTTTGGAAAATATCCCAACTTTTCTGGAAGTGGGGTTTGTAGTTCAAATTACCTGTTGGATGGATATCTTTGAGCTCTTACCACCAGGAAGGAGGTACAGCAGCACCAGGAGTCGGACTGGGTAACAGTTTCTTCCCTCAGGCTGAGACCAATGAACGCCCTGCCACCACCATGTTAGGAGAATGAGGGATGACCACACAGCTGTTTATAAAATCATGAGTATAGATAAGATGGACAGTCATCATCTTTCCCCCAGGGTTGGGCAGTCTAAAACCAGGAGCACAGATACAAGAGTGAAGAGATTTAAATGAGGCTTCTTTACACAGAGGGGTGGGTAGGGTTACCTGGAGTCTTGGATTATTTATTTTCATGGGACTGTTTTTGTATGTGCTGTGTGTGACTGTTGGTACTGTGTTTTGCATCTTGGCCCTGGAGTAATGCTGTTTTATTTGGCTGAATTCATGTATAGTTGAATGAGAATTAAACTTGAACCTGAATGAGCTGCCAGAAAGGAGCATACTTTAAGCATTTGGAAATGTCCATGGAGAAGGGTATGGGCAAAACACAGGCAACTAGGACTGGCAGGAAGGTTGCTGTGAAGGGTAGGGATCTGTTGGGCCAAAGGGCCTGTTTCTGTGTTGCATCTGTGACTCTGTCACTGGGTCTGAAGCACCTCCTATTTCCCAGGTATACATCCCTCAGCAGGTCACCATGTCATCAGTCAGCGCAACCCCCCCCCCACCCCCAACAAAGCACAGCGCGGACCTCCCCCACCCACCAGATAACCCAATAATTAAGCGTTGTTGCAGGAAAGCAGCATTCATCATCAGGAACCCCACCATCCAGGACATGCTCTTTTCTCACTGCTGCCATCAGAAAGAAGGTACAGGAGCCTCAGGACCCCACCACTGGGTTCAGTAACAGTTATTACCCCTCAACCATCAGGCTCCTGAACCAAAGAGTTCTTTCAACTTCATTCACCCCATCATTGGAATGTTTCCATAAGCTATGGACTCATTTTCAAAGACTGTTCACCACATGTTCTTGATATTTATTGCTTTTTTTGTATTTAAAAGTTTACTGCCTTTTGCACACTGAATGATCGCTCAAGTTGGTGCAGTCTTCTGCTGACTCTATTCTGATTATTTTTCTATTGTAGTTTCACTGAGAATGCCAGAAGAAAATGAATCTCAGGGTTGTAAATGGTGAAATCTATCTACTTTGATAATAAAGTTAGTTTTGAACCACACATTAAACTTCACCCTCACCACTCCCCCACACTTTGCATCTTCTCTCAATCTCCTCACCCTCTCCCCATCTCACAGTCCCTCACCGTCCCACAGACCCTCACTGTCACCCCCTCCCCGTCTCACAGACCCTCACCGTCACCCCCTCCCCGTCTCACAGACCCTCACCGTCAACCCCTCCGTCTCACAGTCACCCTCTCTCCGTCTCACAGTCCCTCACCGTCACCCCCTCCCCGTCTCACAGACCCTCACCGTCAACCCCTCCGTCTCACAGTCACTCAGTCACCCTCTCTCCGTCTCACAGTCCCTCACCGTCACCCCCTCCCCGTCTCACAGTCCCTCACAGTCACCCTCTCTCCGTCTCACAGTCCCTCACCGTCACCCTCTCTCTGTCTCAGACCCCCACCGTCACCCCCCTCCCCGTCTCACCCTCCCCGTCTCACAGACCCTCACCGTCACCCCCCTCCCCGCCTCACAGACCCTCACTGCCACCCCCCTCCGTCTCACAGTCCCTCCCCGTCTCACAGACCCTCACCGTCACCCCCTCCCCGCCTCACAGACCCTCACTGCCACCCCCTCCGTCTCACAGTCCCTCCCCGTCTCACAGACCCTCACCGTCACCCCCTCCCCGTCTCACAGACCCTCACCGTCAACCCCTCCGTCTCACAGTCACTCACAGTCACCCTCTCTCCGTCTCACAGTCCCTCACCGTCACCCCCTCCCCGTCTCACAGTCCCTCACCGTCACCCCCCTCCCCGTCTCACAGACCCTCACCGTCAACCCCTCCGTCTCACAGTCACCCTCTCTCCGTCTCACAGTCCCTCACCGTCACCCCCCTCCCCGTCTCACAGACCCTCACCGTCAACCCCTCCGTCTCACAGTCACCCTCTCTCCGTCTCACAGTCCCTCACCTTCACCCCCTCCCCGTCTCACAGTCCCTCACAGTCACCCTCTCTCCGTCTCACAGTCCCTCACCGTCACCCTCTCTCTGTCTCAGACCCCCACCGTCACCCCTCCCCGTCCCACAGACCCTCACCGTCACCCCCTCCCCGCCTCACAGACCCTCACCGCCACCCCCTCCGTCTCACAGTCCCTCCCCGTCACCCCCTCCGTCCCACAGACCCTCACCGTCACCCTCTCCGTCTCAGACCCTCTCCGTCACCCCCTCCCCGTCTCACAGACCCTCACCGTCACCCTCTCCCCGTCTCACAGACCCTCACCGTCACCCTCTCCGTCTCAGACCCTCTCCGTCACCCCCTCCCCGTCTCACAGACCCTCACCGCCACCCCCTCCGTCCCACAGACCCTCACCGTCACCCCCTCCCCGCCTCACAGACCCTCACCGTCACCCCCTCCCCGTCTCACAGACCCTCACCGTCACCCCCTCCCCACCTCACAGACCCTCACCGCCACCCTCCCCGTCTCACAGTCCCTCATCGTCACACCCTCCCCGTCTCACAGACCCTCACCATCTCCCTCCCCGTCTCAGACCCTCCCCGTCTCACAGTCCCTCACCGTCACACCCTCCCCGTCTCACAGTCCCTCACCGTCACCCTCCCCGTCTCACAGACCCTCACCGTCTCCCTCCCCGTCTCACAGACCCTCACCGTCACCCTCCCCGTCTCACAGACCCTCACCGTCTCCCTCCCCGTCTCAGACCCTCACCGTCACCCTCCCCGTCTCACAGACCCTCACCGTCTCCCTCCCCGTCTCAGTCCCTCACCGTCACCCTCCCCGTCTCACAGTCCCTCACCGTCACCGCCTCCCCGTCTCACAGTACCTCACCGTCACCCTCTCCGTCTCAGACCCTCACCGTCACCCCCTCCCCGTCTCACAGACCCTCACCGTCACCCCCTCCCCGTCTCACAGTCCCTCAGTCACCCTCTCTCCGTCTCAGACCCCCACCGTCACCCCCTCCCCGTCTCACAGTCCCTCACCGTCACCCCCTCCCCGTCTCACAGTCCCTCACCGTCACCCTCTCCCCGTCTCACCGTCACCTCCTCCCCGTCTCACAGTCCCTCACCGTCACCCCCTCGCCGTCTCACAGTCCCTCACCGTCACCCCCTCCGTCTCACAGTCACTCACCGTCACCCTCTCCCCGTCTCACCGTCACCTCCTCCCCGTCTCACCGTCACCTCCTCCCCGTCTCACAGTCCCTCACCGTCACCCCCTCCCCGTCTCACAGTCCCTCACCGTCACCCCCTCCCCGTCTCACAGACCCTCACCGTCACCCTCCCCGTCTCAGACCCTCACCGTCACCCTCCCCGTCTCACAGACCCTCACCGCCACCCCCTCCGTCTCAGTCACTCACCGTCACCCCCCTCCCCATCTCACAGTCCCTCACCGTCACCCCCTCCCCGTCTCACAGTCCCTCACCGTCACCCTCCCCATCTCACAGTCCCTCACCGTCAGACCCTCCCCGTCTCACAGACCCTCACCCTGTCTCAGACCCTCATCGTCACCCCCTCCCCGTCTCACAGTCCCTCACCGTCACCCTCCCCGTCTCACAGTCCCTCACCGTCAGCCCCTCCCCATCTCACAGTCCCTCACCGTCACCCCCTCCCCCGTCTCACAGACCCTCACCGTCACCCTCCCCGTCTCACAGTCCCTCACCGTCACCCTCCCCGTCTCACAGTCCCTCACCGTCAGCCCCTCCCCGTCTCACAGTCCCTCACCGTCACCCTCCCCGTCAGCCCCTCCCCGTCTCACAGTCCCTCACCGTCACCCTCCCCGTCTCACAGTCCCTCACCGTCAGCCCCTCCCCGTCTCACAGTCCCTCACCGTCACCCCCTCCCCGTCTCACAGACCCTCACCGTCACCCTCCCCGTCTCACAGTCCCTCACCGTCAGCCCCTCCCCGTCTCACAGTCCCTCGTCACCCCCCTCCCCCGTCTCACAGACCCTCACCGTTACCCTCCCCGTCTCAGACCCTCACTGTCACCCCCTCCCCGTCTCACAGACCCTCACCGTCACCCTCCCCGTCTCACAGACCCTCACCGCCACCCCCTCCGTCTCACAGTCACTCACCGTCACCCTCTCCCCGTCTCACCGTCACCCCCTCCGTCTCACAGTCACTCACCGTCACCCTCTCCCCGTCTCACCGTCACCTCCTCCCCGTCTCACAGTCCCTCACCATCACCCCCTCCCCGTCTCACAGTCACTCACCGTCACCCTCTCCCCGTCTCACCGCCACCCCCTCCGTCTCACAGTCACTCACCGTCACCCTCTCCCCGTCTCACTGTCACCCCCTCCCCCGTCTCACAGACCCTCACCGTCACCCTCCCCGTCTCAGTCCCTCACCGTCACCCCCCTCCCCCGTCTCACAGTCCCTCACCGTCACCCTCCCCGTCTCACAGTCCCTCACCGTCACCCCCTCCCCGTCTCACAGTCCCTCACCGTCAGCCCCTCCCCGTCTCACAGTCCCTCACCGTCACCCCCCTCCCCCGTCTCACAGACCCTCACCGTCACCCCCCTCCCCGTCTCACAGACCCTCACCGTCACCCCCCTCCCCGTCCCACAGACCCTCACCGTCACCCCCTCCGTCTCACAGTCCCTCACCGTCTCCCCCTCCCCGCCTCACAGACCCTCACCGTCACCCTCTCCGTCTCAGACCCTCACCGTCACCCTCCCCGTCTCACAGACCCTCACCGTCACCCTCTCCGTCTCAGACCCTCACCGTCACCCCCCTCCCCGTCTCACAGACCCTCACCGTCACCCTCTCCGTCTCAGACCCTCACCGTCACCCCCCTCCCCGTCTCACAGACCCTCACCGTCACCCTCTCTCCATCTCACAGACCCTCACCGTCACCCTCTCCGTCTCAGACCCTCACCGTCACCCTCCCCGTCTCACAGACCCTCACCGTCACCCCCTCCCCGTCTCACAGACCCTCACCGTCACCCCCTCCCCGTCCCACAGACCCTCACCGTCACCCCCTCCGTCTCAGTCCCTCACCGTCACCCCCTCCCCGTCTCACAGACCCTCACCGTCACCCCCTCCCCGTCCCACAGACCCTCACCGTCACCCCCTCCGTCTCAGTCCCTCACCGTCACCCCCTCCCCGTCTCACAGACCCTCACCGTCACCCTCTCCGTCTCAGACCCTCACCGTCACCCCCTCCCCGTCTCACAGACCCTCACCGTCACCCTCTCTCCATCTCACAGACCCTCACCGTCACCCTCTCCGTCTCAGACCCTCACCGTCACCCTCCCCGTCTCACATACCCTCACCGTCACCCTCCCCGTCTCACAGTCCCTCACCGTCACCGCCTCCCCGTCTCACAGTCCCTCACCGTCACCCCCTCCCCGCCTCACAGACCCTCACCGTCACCCCCTCCGTCTCAGTCCCTCACCGTCACCCCCCTCCCCGTCTCACAGACCCTCACCATCACCCCCTCCATCTCAGTCCCTCTCCCTCACCCCCTCCCCGTCTCACAGACCCTCACCGTCACCCTCCCCGTCTCACAGACCCTCACTGTCACCCCCTCCCCGTCTCAGTCCCTCACCGTCACCCCCTCCCCGTCTCACAGACCCTCACCATCACCCCCTCCATCTCAGTCCCTCTCCCTCTCCCTCTCCCTCGCATCACGATCCCTCACCCTCTCGCTCCAACCAAATGATTCGGAAGTCGGCAATCCACAAATCCGAGGCAGCGTGGTCCAGAGGCCAGAGTCCTCCTCACAACGCCACCTCAGTACGGGAGGTCCCACTGCTCCACCAACAGCGCCGCCTCAGCACGGGTGGTCCCACTGCTCCTCCAACAGCGCCACCTCAGCACGGGAGGTCCCACTGCTCCGCCAACAGCGCCGCCTCAGCACCTCAGCACGGGAGGTCCCACTGCTCCGCCAACAGCGCCGCCTCAGCACCTCAGCACGGGAGGTCCCACTGCTCCGCCAACAGCGCCGCCTCAGCACGGGAGGTCCCACTGCTCCGCCAACAGCGCCGCCTCAGCACGGGTGGTCCCACTGTTCCGCCAACAGCGCCGCCTCAGCACGGAAGGTCCCACTGCTCCGCCAACAGCGCCGCCTCAGCACGGGAGGTCCCACTGCTCCGCCAACAGCACCGCCTCAGCACCTCAGCACGGGAGGTCCCACTGCTCCGCCAACAGCGCCGCCTCAGCACGGGAGGTCCCACTGCTCCGCCAACAGCACCAACTTAGAAAAGGAGGTCCCTATGGCTCTGTCCACAGAAACCGCCTGAGACGTGAGAAACGAGGGAAATGTTAATACTCTCATTAGTGCTGATAAGTGGTGTTCCGCGGAGGTCTGTGTGGCACCAATGCTTTTTACATTATGTGTCAATGATTTGGATGTTGAAATGAATGGCTTTGTTCCAAACTTTGCAAACGATATGAGGGTAGATGCAATAGAATAGAACGGAAAACCTGCAGCACAATACAGGCCCTTCGGCCCACAATGCTGTGCTGAACCTGTCCTTACCTTAGAAATTAGCTAGGGTTACCCATAACCCTCTATTTTTTGAAACTCCATGTACCTGTCCAGGTGTCTCTTAAAAGACCCTATTATTTCCGCCTCCACCACTGTCACCGGCCCATTCCATGCACTCACCACCCTCTGTGTTAAAAAAAAACTTACCTCTGACATCTCCTCTGTACCTACTTCCAAGCACCTTAAACCTGTGTCCTCTCATGCTAGCCATTTCAGCTCTGGGGAAAAAAACCTCTGACTATCCACTCAATCTATGCCTCTCATCATCCATCATCCTGTACACCTCTATCAGGTCACCTCTCATCCTCCGTCGCTCCAAGGAGAAAAGGCTGAGTTCACTCAACCGATTCTTATAAGGCATGCTCTCCAATCCAGGCAACATCCTTGTAAATCTCCTCTGCACCCTTTCTATACTTTCCACATCCTTTCTGTAGTGAGGCAACCAGAACTGAACACAGTACTCCAAGTGAGGTCTGACCAGGGTCCTATATAGCTGCAACATTACCTCTCGGCTCTTGAACTCAATCCCACTGTTGATGAAGGCCAGGCACCATATGCCTTCTTAACCATAGAGTAAACCTGTTTAGCAGCTTTGAGTGTCCTTTTTTTCAATTTTTTTTATTGATTTAAAAGAATAAGGATAAATACAAGTCAGAGGAGAAGTTATCTCAAATAAATATTTCAATAATATTAAAAAAAGTAGGGAATATACACTGTCAAAATCATATATAGTATTAAGCTAATACAAAGGAAAAAAAGAACCACATCTCCTCTTAACAATTCATAGAAAAAAAAGACTCAAAATTTTTGTTATTGAAAGAAAAAACCCCACTAAACTAACCTAAAACTGAAAAAAAGGGGGCTGGGCAGTCCATTTTGAGGATACAATTTTTAAAAAAAGGAAAAATCCTTCTGGTCAAATCTAAAACTTCGCGGAGAAGAAAATAAAGATTAACTGAAAAAGTAAAAAGAATAAGATCATATGAAAATATTAAATAAAAGGTCGCCAAGTTTGCTGAAATTCAAAAGATGTATCAAACGTCCGACTCCTAATTTTCTCCAAACTTAAACAGGAGGAGAGCCAGAAAACCAGTCGGGGGATTGGGATCCGTCCAATACAACAGAACAGACAATAGACAACAGACAACAGAATAGACAATAGACAACAGAACAGACAATAGACAACAGAACAGACAATAGACAACAGAATAGACAACAGACAATAGACAATAGGTGCAGAAATAGACCATTCGGCCCTTCGAGCCTGCTCCACCATTCTGAGATCATGGCTGATCAACTACTATCAATACCTGGTTCCTGCCTTGTCCCCATATCCCTTGATTCCCCTGTCCATAAGATACCTATCTAGCTCCTTCTTGAAAGCATCCAGAGAATTGGCCTCCACTGCCTTCTGAGGCAGTGCATTCCAGACCCCCACAACTCTCTGGGAGAAGAAGTTTTTCCTTAACTCTGTCCTAAATGACCTACCCCTTATTCTTAAACCATGCCCTCTGGTACTGGACTCTCCCAGCATCTGGAACATATTTCCAGCCTCTATCTTGTCCAATCCCTTAATAATCTTATATGTTGCAATCAGATCCCCTCTCAATCTCCTTAATTCCAGCATGTACAAGCCCAGTCTCTCTAACCTCTCTGCGTAAGACAGTCCGGACATCCCAGGAATGAACTCTCCTAGCCAATAAAGTTGAAAAAGCTATCATGCGTTGAGCGGAAGCAGGAACATTTCTTGCTTCCTTTGGAATAATCCCAAAGATTTCCATAAATGAATTGGGTTGTAGGTCCAAACCTATGACTTTTGATAACATTCTAAAAACATCTCTCCTCATCCAGGTCATTTATAAAAACCACGAAGAGTGAGAGTCCCAGAACAGATCCCTGAGGCACACCACTGGTGACCGACCTCCATGCAGAATATGACCCGTCTACAACCACTCTTTGCCTTCTGTGGGCAAGCCAGTTCTGGATCCACAAAGCAATTTCCCCTTGGATCCCATGCCTCCTTACTTTCTCAATAAGCCTTGCATGGGGTACCATATCAAATGCCTTGCTGAAATCCATATACACTACATCTGCTGCTCTACCTTTATCAAAATCAGGCTTGTAAGGCAGGACCTGCCCTTGACAAAGCCATGCTGACTATTCCTAATCAATTTATGCCTCTCCAAATATTCATAAATCCTGCCTCTCAGGATCTTCTCCATCAACTTACCAACCACTGAGGTAATTTCCTGGGCTATCTCTACTCCCTTTCTTGAATAAAGGAATAACATCCGCAGCCCTTCAATCCTCCGGAACCTTTCCCGTCCCCATTGATGATGCAAAGATCATCGCCAGAGTCTCAGCAATCTTTTCCCTCCCCTCCCACAGTAGCCTGGGGTACATCGCTTCTGGTCTCAGTGACTTATCCAACTTGATGCTTTCCAAAAGCTCCAGCACATCCTCTTTCTTAATATTTACATGCTCAAACTTTTCAGTCCGCTGTAAGTCATCTCTACAATCGCCAAGATCCTTTTTCGTAGTGGATACTGAAGCTAAGTATTCATTAAGTACCTCTGTTATCTCCTGCGGTTCCAAACACTGTCACACTTGATTGGTCCTGTTCTCCTTATCTTAGACACCTTATCCTCTTGCTCTTCACATCCTTGTAGAATGCCTTGGGATTTTCCTTAATCCTGTCTGCCAAGGCCTTCTCATGGCCCCTTCTGGCTCTCCTAATTTCATTCTTAAGCTCCTTCCTGTTAGCCTTACATTCTTCTGGGTCTCTGTCATTATCTAGTTTTTTTGAACCTTTTGTAAGCTTTTCTTTTCTTCTTGACTAGAGTTACAACAGCCTCTGTACACCACGGTTCCTGTATCCTACCATCCTTTCCCTGTCTCATTGGAACATACCTACGCAGAACTCCACACAAATATTCCCTTGAAATTTTGCCACATTTCTTCTGTACATTTCCCTATGAACATCTGTTTCCAATTTATGCTTCCAAGTTCCTGCCTGATAGCTTCATATTTCCCCTTACTCCAATTAAACACTTTCCTAACTTCTCTGTCCCTATCCCTTTCCAATGCTATGGTAATGGAGGTAGAATTGTGATCACAATTCTATTGTGATCTGTGGAGGGGCAGGTAGTTGTGAGGAAGTAGAGAGGCTTTCGAAGGACCTAGACAGATTAGGATAATGGGCAGGAAAGTGGCAGATAGAACACAGCCCTCAGGAGGGGCGTGGTCATGCACTTTGGTAGAAGAGGTCTAAGGGTTGACTATTTTCTAAATGGAGGGAAAATACAAAAACTGAGGTGCAAAGGGACTTGGGAGTCCTCTTGCAGGATTCTCTGAAGGTTATTTGCAGATTGAATCTGTGGTGAGGAAGACAAATGCAATGTTAACATCCATTTCAAGAGGACTAGAATATAAAAGCAAGGATGTAATGTTGAGACTTTATAAAGCACTGGTGAGGCCTCACTGAGTATATGAGCAGGTTTGGGCCCCTTATCTTAGAAAGGATGTGCTGAAACTGAAGAGGGTTCAAAGGAGGTTCACAAAAATGATTCCAGGATTGAATGGCTTCTCATATGAAGAGTGTTTGATGGCTCTGGGCCTGTATTCACTAGATTACAGAATGAGGGGTGACCTAATTGAAACCCATCGAATGGTAAAAGGCCTTGATAGAGTGGATGTAGAAAGGATGTTTGCTCTGGTGGGAGAGTCCAAGACAAGAGGACACAGCCTCAGAATAGAGGGGTATCCTTTTGGAACAGAGATGAGAAGGAATTTCTTTAGCCAGAGAGTGGTGAATCTGTGAAATTCTTTGCCACAGACAGCTATGGAGGCTGTCTGTATGCTTATTTAAGGTGGTGATTGATAGAATTGTTATTGATCAGGACATGAAGGGATACCGGGAGAAGGCAGGAAATTGGAGCAGTGAGGAAAATTGGATCAGCTATGACGAAGCAATGGAGCAGACTCGATGGGCTAAATAGCCTAATTCTGCTTCCATATATTATGTTCTTATAGTCTGTGCTAGCTGGCAAAATCAATGGGCCCAATGGCCTCCTTCACTAGAGAAGCAGCAGTACTCAGAGCTCAGGCAGTGTCTGGTCTCTGGGATGAGGGATAAATTGTTTGTGTCCCAGTATTGTGGTTCCATGGGTCACTCCTCCAGCAGTTGGGATAGGAGAGGATGCTGGGTGGGTTGTGCAGATCCAATGATAAGGAGCCAATTACACCCATCTTCTGTCTGTCTCAGTCTCTGCTACACCTCAGTTACACCCGTCTTCTGTCTGTCACAGTCTCTCTGTCACCTCAGTCACACCCATCTTCTGTCTGTCACAATCTCTCTGTCACCTCAGTTACACCCGTCTTCTGTCTGTCACAGTCTCTCTGTCACCTCAGTTACACCCGTCTTCTGTCTGTCACAGTCTCTCTGTCACCTCAGTTACAACCGTCTTCTGTCTGTCTCAGTCTCTGCTACACCTCAGTTACACCCGTCTTCTGTCTGTCTCAGTCTCTGCTACACCTCAGTTACAACCGTCTTCTGTCTGTTACAGTCTCTCTGTCACCTCAGTTACAACCGTCTTCTGTCTGTCACATCAGTTACAACCGTCTTCTGTCTGTCACAGTCTCTCTGTCACCTCAGTTACACCCATCTTCTGTCTGTCACAGTCTCTCTGTCACCTCAGTTACAACCGTCTTCTGTCTGTCACAGTCTCTCTGTCACCTCAGTTACACCCATCTTCTGTCTGTCACAATCTCTCTGTCACCTCAGTTACACCCGTCTTCTGTCTGTCTCAGTCTCTCTGTCATCTCAGTTACAACCGTCTTCTGTCTGTCACAGTCTCTCTGTCACCTCAGTTACAACCGTCTTCTGTCTGTCACATCAGTTACAACCGTCTTCTGTCTGTCACAGTCTCTCTGTCACCTCAGTTACACCCATCTTCTGTCTGTCACAGTCTCTCTGTCACCTCAGTCACACCCGTCTTCTGTCTGTCTCAGTCTCTGCTACACCTCAGTTACACCCGTCTTCTGTCTGTCACAGTCTCTGTGCCACCTCAGTTACACCCATCTTCTGTCTGTCACAGTCTCTGCTACACCTCAGTTACAACCGTCTTCTGTCTGTCTCAGTCTCTCTGTCACCTCAGTTACACCGGTCTTCTGTCTGTCTCAGTCTCCCTGTCATCTCAGTTACAACCGTCTTCTGTCTGTCACAGTCTCTCTGTCACCTCAGTTACACCGGTCTTCTGTCTGTCACAGTCTCTCTGTCACCTCAGTTACACCCGTCTTCTGTCTGTCTCAGTCTCTCTGTCACCTCAGTTACACCCGTCTTCTGTCTGTCAGTCTCTGTGTCACCTCAGTTACACCCGTCTTCTGTCTGTCTCAGTCTCTCTGTCACCTCAGTTACAACCGTCTTCTGTCTGTCACAGTCTCTCTGTCACCTCAGTTACACCGGTCTTCTGTCTGTCACAGGCTCTGTGTCACCTCAGTTACACCCGTCTTCTGTCTGTCTCAGTCTCTCTGTCACCTCAGTTACACCCGTCTTCTGTCTGTCAGTCTCTGTGTCACCTCAGTTACACGCGTCTTCTGTCTGACAGTCTCTGTGTCACCTCAGTCACAGCCGTCTTCTGTCTGTCTCAGTCTCTGCTACACCTCAGTCACACCCGTCTTCTGTCTGTCACAGTCTCTCTGTCACCTCAGTTACACGCGTCTTCTGTCTGACAGTCTCTGTATCACCTCAGTCACACCCGTCTTCTGTCTGACAGTCTCTGTATCACCTCAGTCACACCCGTCTTCTGTCTGCCACAGTTTCTGTGTTATCTCAATTGATCTTTCTCCATTGGCCATTGTTGGGTCAGAGGTTCCCAGCCATTCTTGGTGGATTCCATTTTTCCAAGGAAGCCCAAAGCACATTTTAAAATATTTTCCTGACAGCCTCTTTCCCCCATCGGGGCTCAGAACATGATATGTGGTGATGGATGTGTGTTCAATGTGATCTTAACATCACAGACTCATAGAACACCACAGCACAGACACAGGCCCTTTAGCCCATCTAATCCATGCCAAATTATTAATCTGTCTTGTCCCATCAACCGCCCACCATACCACTTCCATCCACGTACCTGTCCAAATTTCTCTTAGATGCTGAAATCGAACCCACATCCACCACTTTTACTGGCAGCTCATTCCACTCTCTCACCACCCTCTGAGTGATGAAGTTCCCCCTCATGTTCCCCTTCAACATTTCACCTTTCACACCTAACCCCTGATTGCTCATTCTTGTCTTACCCAAATGCAGTGGAAAAAGTTTATTGGCATCTACCCTTACTATACCCCTCATCATTTTGTTATCCTCTATCAAATCACCCCTCATTCTCCTACGCTCCAGGGAATAAAGACCGAACCTATTCAAACCCTCCCTATAACTCGGGTCCTCAAGTCTTGGCAACATCCATGCAAATTCTCTCTGCACTGCTTCAATCTTATTGATAACTTTCCTGCAGGTAGGTGACTCCAAATTACGTCTCACCAATGTCTTCTACAATCTCAACTTAACATCCCAACTCTTGTACTCAGTACGTTAATTTATGAAAGTCAGTGTGCCAAAAGCTTTCTTTATGACCCTGTCTACCTGTGACACCACCTTCAGCAGATTAAAGATGTTATTGATATCTTTCTGCTCCACCACCTCACCAACCGTCTCTGTTTGTAGAACAGCCAGAGCCGGAGGAGTAAACGGGCGCTGCTGAAAACGCTGTGGGTGAATGTGAACTTGAATTTGAATCTGGATCGGATTCTGAATGTGAATGTGAATCTGGATCTAAACATGAATCTAAATCTGAATCTGAATGTGAATCTGGATCTGAATCTGAATCTGGTTCTGAATGTGAATGTGAATGTGAATCTTGATCTGAATCTAAAAGAGCGCGGCACAGAGGGATATGATATTAATGCAGGCAGGAGGAACTGGTGCAGGGATTCCCATGGCATGAATAAGCTCCTGGATCCACCAGGCACTGGGGTGAATTTTACTGGGATCCACCGGGCACTGGGGTGAATTTCGCTGGGATCCACCGGGCACTGGGGTGAATTTCGCTGGGATCCACCGGGCACTGGGGTGAATTTCGCTGGGATCCACCAGGCACTGGGGAGAAATTTGCTGGGATCCACCGGGCACTGGGGTGAATTTTGCTGGGATGCTCCGGACACTGGGGTGAATGTCGCTGGGATCCACCGGGCACTGGGGTGAATTTCGTTGGGATCCGTCAAGCACTGGGGTGAATTCCACTGGGATCCACCGGGCACTGGGGTGAATTTCGCTGGGATCCACCGGGCACTGGAGAGAAATTCGCTGGGATCCACCGGGCACTGGGGTGAATGTAGCTGGGATGCTCCGGGGCACTGGGGTGAATTTCACTGTGATCCACCGGGCACTGGGGTGAATTTCGTTGGGATCCACTGGGCACTGGGGTGAATTTCACTGGGATCCACCGGGCACTGGGGTGAATTTCGTTGGGATCCACTGGGCACTGGGGTGAATGTCGCTGGGATCCACCGGGCACTGGGGTGAATTTCATTTGGATCCATCAAGCACTGCGGTGAATTTTGCTGGGATGCTCCGGACACTGGGGTGAATTTCACTGGGATCCACCGGGCACTGGGGTGAATTTCACTGGGATCCACCGGGCACTGGGGTGAATTTCGTTGGGATCCATCGAGCACTGGGGTGAATTTTACTTGGATCCACCGGGCACTGGGGTGAATTTCACTGGGATCCACCGGGCACTGGGGTGAATGATGCTGGGATCCACCGGGCACTGGGGTGAATTTCGTTGGGATCCATCGAGCACTGAGGTGAATTTTGCTGGGATCCACCGGGCACTGGGGTGAATGACGCTGGGATCCACCGGGCACTGGGGTGAATTTCACTGGGATCCACCGGGCACTGGGGTGAATGACGCTGGGATCCACCGGGCACTGGGGTGAATGATGCTGGGATCCACCGGACACGGGGGTGAATTTCACTGGGATCCACCGGGCACTGGGGTGAATTTTGCTGGGATCCACTGGGCACTGGGGTGAATTTCGCTGGGATCCATCAAGCATTGGGGTGAATTTCACTGGGATCCACCGGGCACTGGGGTGAATTTCACTGGGATCCACCGGGCACTGGGGTGAATTTCACTGGGATCCACTGGGCACTGGGGTGAATTTCGCTGGGATCCATCAAGCATTGGGGTGGATTTCACTGGGATCCACCGGGCATTGGGGTGAATTTCACTGGGATCCACCGGGCATTGGGGTGAATTTCACTGGGATCCACTGGGCACTGGGGTGAATTTCGCTGGGATCCACCGGGCACTGGGGTGAATTTCGCTGGGATCCATCAAGCATTGGGGTGAATTTCACTGGGATCCACCGGGCACTGGGGTGAATTTCACTGGGATCCACTGGGCACTGGGGTGAATTTCGTTGGGATCCATCAAGCACTGGGGTGAATTTTGCTGGGATGCTCCGGGCCTCACAGTTCCAACACTTGCCCAATCCCTCGGCCCTAGTGACTGTCATTTTCTCGAATGCCTCCCTCCCTCCCAATCCCTGGTTGGCAGCTGTTACAGGGATGTTACATTTCATCTGTGGTTAAGACTGATGCAAAATTTTCATCCAATTTATCCAACATTTCCTAGTTTTCTATTAGTAATGCCCTGGAACTGTTCGCTGTCTAATCATTACTCACTCTGTAAACATTTTAAATTATTCACAGAAGCTCTTCCTGCCTGGATATATATTTTTGTAAGCTTTATCGTGTTGCAATGTTTCCTTCCTTAGTCATCATCTTTTCAGTCATTCTATGCTGTTTCGATATTCGATCGGATTGTTGACCTGCTAACTATAAGACCATAACATATAGGATGAGAAGTAGGCCATTCGGCCCATTGAGTAGCTCCACCATTCAATCATGGGCTGATCCAATTCTTCCAGTCATCCTCACTCCCCTGCCTTCTTCCCATACCCTTTAATGCCCTGGCTAATCAAAAACCAATCTATCTCTGCCTTAAATACACCCAATGACTTGGCCTCCACAGCCGCTCGTGGCAAAAAGTTCCACAGATTTACCACCCTCTGACTAAAGTAATTTCTCCACATCTCAGTTCTAAGTGGACGTCCTTCAGTCCTGAAGTCGTGCCCTCTTGTCCTAGACTCCCCTACCATGGGAATTAACTTTGCCATATCTAATCTGTTCAGGCATTTTAACATTCGGAATGTTTCTATGAGATCCCCCCTCATTCTGCTGAACTCCAGGGAATACAGCCCAAGAGCTGCCAGACGTTCCTCATACGGTAACCCTTTCATTCCTGGAATCATTCTCGGGAATCTTCTCTGAACCCTCTCCAATGCCGACATGTTCCTTCTTAGGTTTGGGGCAAAACTACTCACAATGCTCCAAGTGAGGTCTGACCAATGCTTTAGAAAGTCTTGGCATTATAGGAAAGATGTTGTTAAACTAGAGAGAGTGCAGAAAAGATTTACCAGAATGTCGCCTAGATTTAGGAGTCTGAGTTACAAGGAGAAGCTGTGTAAACCAGGACTTTATTCTCTGGAATGTCAAAGATTGAGGGGTGACCTGATCGAGGTATACAAGATCATAAGCGGCATAGGCAGGGTGAATGCATGCAGTCTTTTCTAAGGAAAGGCATGCTAAAAACAAGAAGCTTTAAGATTGGAGGTCAGAGATTTAAAAAGGACATCAGGGGCAGTTTCTTCACACAAAGGGTGGTGCATATTTGGAACGAGCTGCCATAAGTATTGGTTGAGAAGGGCACATCTAAAAAGCATCCTTTAGACATTCTACAGATTCTCTCTCTCGAGGTCCAGTACTGGCCTGGTTTTCCCAGTCCACTCTCATGTTAAAATCCCCAACGATTATCATGACACGCCTTTTCTATCTCCTGCTGTAATTTGTAATCCACATCCCGGCTGCTGTTTGGAGGCCTGTATACAACTGCCATTAGGGTCCTTTTACCCTTGCCATTTCTTAACTCAACCCATAGAGACTCTACACCTTCCAATCCGATGTCATTGCTTTCTCATGATTTAATATTACTTCTCATACACAGGGCCACACTACCCCCTCTGCCTGTTAACCTATCTTTCTGATACACCAAATATCCTTGGATGTTCAGCTCCCAATGGCAGCCATTCTTTAGCCAAGTTTCAGAGATGGCCACAATGTCATACTTGCCAATCTGTAGCTGAATTTCAAGATTGTCCGTTTTATTCCTTATGCTGCGTGGATTCAAATTCAACACTTTCAGTCCAGTATTTGTTGCTTTCTGTTTTAACTGCACCACGCCTCAATTGCCCTGTAACTCATCCCAATGGCTGTGATTTTGCCTCATCTCCTGCCTGTCCTTTCTATCATCTCTATTGCCCACAATATTTGATTTATTTCTGTTTTCCCCTTCCTCAGCCCTATCACTCCGGTTCCCATCCCCTTCCAAATTAGTTTAAACCCTCCCTAACAGCTCTATCAAACCTGCTTGCTAGGATATTGGACCCCTTTGGGTTCAGGTGTAACCCGTCCTTTTTGTACAGCTCATACCCCAATGATCCAGGCCCCTGAAGCCCTGCCCCCTACAGATGTAATAGTGGCCAGAGGACCTAGGGTAACAGAGGAATTGAAGGAAATTCACATTAGGCAGAAAATGGTGTTGGGTAGACTGATGGGACTGAAGGCTGATAAATCCCCAGGGCCTGATGGTCTGCATCCCAAGGTACTTAAGGAGGTGGCTCGAGAAATCATGGACGCATTGGTAATCATTTTCCAATGTTCTATAGATTCAGGATCAGTTCCTGTGGATTGGAGGGTAGCTAATGTTATCCCACTTTTTAAGAAAGGAGGGAGAGAGAATACAGGGAATTATAGACCAGTTAGCCTGACATCAGTGGTGGGGAAGATGCTGGAGTCAATTATAAAAGATGAAATAGCAGCACATTTGGATAGCAGTAACAGGATCGGTCCGAGTCAGCATGGATTTACAAAGGGGAAATCATGCTTGACTAATCTTCTGGAATTTTTTGAGGATGTAATTATGAAAATGGACAAGGGAGAGCCAGTGGATGCAGTGTACCTGGACTTTCAGAAAGCCTTTGATAAGGTCTCACATAGGAGATTAATGGGCAAAATTAGAGCACATGGTATTGGGGGTAGGGTACTAACATGAATAGAAGATTGGTTGGCAGACAGGAAACAGAGAGTAGGGATTAACGGGTCCCTTTCAGAATGGCAGGCAGTGACTAGTGGGGTACCGCAAGGCTCGGTGCTGGGACCGCAACTATTTACAATATACATTAATGATTTAGATGAAGGGATTAAAAGTAACATTAGCAAATTTGCAGATGACACAAAGCTGGGTGGCAGTATGAAATATGAGGAGGATGTTAAGAGAATGCAGGGTGACTTGGACAGGTTGGGTGAGTGGGCAGATGCATGGCAGATGCAGTTTAATGTGGATAAATGTGAGGTTATCCACTTTGGTGGCAAGAACAGGAAGGCAGATTACTATCTAAATGGAGCCAAGTTAGGAAAAGGGGAAGTACAACGAGAGCTAGGTGTCCTTGTTCATCAGTCACTGAAAGTAAGCATGCAGGTACAGCAGGCAGTGAAGAAAGCTAATGACATGTTGGCCTTCATAACAAGGGGAGTTGAGTATAGGAGCAAAGAGGTCCTTCTGCAGTTGTACAGGGTCCTGGTGAGACCACACCTGGAGTATTGTGTTCAGTTTTGGTATCCAAATTTGAGGAAGGACATTCTTGCTATTGAGGGAGGGCAGCGTAGGTTCACAAGGTTAATTCCCGGGATGGTGGGACTGTCATATGTTGAAAGATTGGAGCGACTGGTCTTGTATACACTGGAATTTAGAAGGATGAGGGGATCTGATTGAAACATACCTTTTAACATTTGGAATGTTTCTATGAGATCCTCCCTCACTCTCCTGAACTCCAGGGAATACAGCCCAAGAGCTGCCAGACGTTCCTCATATGGTAACTCTTTCATTCCTGGAATCATTCTCGTGAATCTTCTCTGAACCCTCTCCAATGTCAGTATATCCTTTCTAAAATAAGGAGCCCAAAACTGCACACAATACTCCAAGTGTGGTCCCAGGAGTGCCTTATAGAGCCTCAACATCACATCCCTGCTCTTGTATTCTATACCTCTAGAAATAAATGCCAACATTGCATTTGCCTTCTTCACAACTGACTCAACCTGGAGGTTAACCTTTAGGGTATCTTGCACAAGGACTCCCAAGTCCCTTTGCATCTCTGCATTTTGAATTCTCTCCCCGTCTAAATAATAGTCTGCCCGTTTATTTCTTCCGTCATAGTGCATGACCATACACGTTCCAACATTGTATTTCATTTGCTGCTTCTTTGCTCATTCCCCTAAACTATCTAAGTCTCTCTGCAGGCTCTCTGTTTCCTCAACACTACCCACTCCTCCACCTACCTTTGTATCATCGGCAAATTTAGCCACAAATCCATTAATCCCAGTCTAAATCATTGAAATACATTGTAAAAAGCAGAGGTCCCAACACTGACCCCTGTGAACTGGGGATAACTGGAAGAAATGGATCCGCCTATGATTGAGTGGCAAAGCAGACTCGATGAGCTGAATGGCCTACTTCTGATCCTATATCTTATCTTATGGTATTATTAGCAACACTTAAAATCCAAGTACTTGGATACGTCAGGTTTACAGAGAACATAGAAAATCGACAGCACATTACAAATCCTTCAGCCCACAATGTTGTTCCCACCACGTAACCTACTCTGGAGACTGTCTAGAATTTCCCTATCGCACAGCACTCTATTTTTCTAAGCACCATGTACCTATCCAAGGGTCTCTAAAAAGACCCTATCGTATCCGCTTCCACTACCGTTGCCCGCAGCCCATTCCACGCACTCACCACTCTCTGAGTAAAAAACTTACCCCTGACATCTCCTTTGTACCTACTCCCCGGCACCTTAAACTTGTCCCCTCTTGTGGCAACCATTTCAGACCTGAGAAAAAGCCTCTGACTATCCACACAACCAATGCCTCTCATCATCTTGTACTCCTCTATCAGGTCACCTCTCATCCTCCGTCGCTCCAAGGAGAAAAGGCCGAGTTCACTCAACCTATTCTCATAAGGCATGCTCTCCAATCCAGGCAACATCCTTGTAAATCTCTTCTGCACTCTCTCTCTAGCATCCACAGCCTTCCTGTAGTGAGGCCACCAGAATGAACACAGTACTCCAAGTGGGGTCTGACCAGAGTCCTATACAACTTTAACATTACCTCATGGCTCTTGAATTCAATCCCACAGTTGATGAAGACTAACACACCATATATACCATGGCCTTGATGAACCATGGGATTGAGTTTACGAACCAAGAGGTAATGTTACAACTTTATCGGACCCCACTTGGAGAACTGTGCTCAGTTCTGGTCACCTCACTACAGAAAGGATGTGGAAAGTATAGAAAGGCTGCAGAGGAGATTTACAAGGATGTTGCCTGGATTGGGGAGCATGCCTTATAAGAATAGGTTGAGTGAACTCAGCCTTTTTTTCTTGGAGCGACAGAGGATGAGAGGTGACCTGATAGAGGTGTATAAGATGATGAGAGGCATTGATCGTGTGGATAGTCAGAGGCTTTTTCAGGGGCTGAAATGACTAGCACAAGAGGGCACAGTCTTAAGGTGCTTTGAAGTAGGTACAGAGGAGATGTCAGGGGTAAGTTTTTATGCAGAGAGTGGTGAGTGCGTGGAATGGGCTGCCAGCGACAGTGGTGGAGGCGGATACGATAGGGTCTTTTAAGAGACTCCTGGATAAGTACATGGAGCTTAGAAAAGTAGAGTTCTATGGGTAACCCTAGCTAATTTCTCAAGTAAGTACATGTTTGGCACAGCTTTGTAGGGTGAAGGGCCTGTGTTGTGCTGTAGGCTTTCCATGTTTCTATGAACATTTGTTATATTTCTACCGTACATATCCCTGAGAACATCTGTTCGCAATTTAAGCTTCCAAGTTCCTGCCTGAGAGCTTCATATTTCCCCTTACTCCAATTAAACGCTTTTCTATCTTGTCTGTTTCTATCGGTCTCCAATGCTATGGTAAAGGAGACTGAATTGTGATCACTATTTCCAAAATGCTCTCCAAATGAGAGACCTGACACCTGATCTGGTTCATTTCTCAATACCAGATCAAATACAGCCTCTCCTCTTGTTGGCTTATCTACATATTTGTGTCAAGTAACTTTCCTGAACACACCTAACAAACTCCACCTCATCTAAACCCCTTGCTCTAGGGAGATGCCAATCAATATTTGGGAAATTAAAATCTCCCATCTCGACAACCCTGTTATTACACCGTTCCAGAATCTTTCTCCCTATCTACTCCTCAATGTCCCTGTTACTATTGGGTGGTCTATAAAATACACCCAGTAGAGTTATTGACCCCTTCCTCTTCCTAACTTCCACCCACAGAGACTCAGTAGACAATCCCTCCATGACTTCCTCCTTTTCTGCAGTCGTGACACTATCTCTGATCAGCAGTGCCACACCCCCACCTCTTTTGCCTCCCTCTCTGTCCTTTCTGAAACATCTAAAGCCTGGCACTTGAAGTAGCCATTCCTGCCCCTGAACCATCCTGGTCTCTGTAATGGCCACAACATCATAGCTTTAAGTGCTGATCCACGTTCAAAGCTCATCCGTTTTGTTCATGATGCTTCTTTCATTAAAATTGACACATCTCGAACTATTGGTTTGATTGTATCCCTTCTCTATCACCTGCCTATTCTCCCTCTTACACTGTCTCCAAGCTTTCTGTATTCTGTATTTTTAAGGGCATCCAGGACATCACCAATTACAGGACAACATCATCTGACTGTGCAGGTGATGCCTCCCTCCCAGATGTGCTGAATAACTTCTACACCCTGCTTGAGGTGGAAAAAGACATGGCGGCGAGGAAGTCCACCCCTCCTATAAATGACCAGGTTCTGTGTCTCACCATGGCCGATGTGAGAAGAACCCTGTGCAGGGACAACCCACGGAAGGCTGCTGGACCAGACAACATCCCTGGTAGAGTGCTCAGAGGATGTGCAGACCAGCTAGCAGATGTTCTCACTGACGTCTTCAACATCTCCCTGAGCAGCGCCACCATTCCAACGTGCTTCAAGGCCGCCACCATCGTCCCTGTGCCGAAGAAGTCTTCAGTGTCCTGCCTAAATGACCATCCATTCACATCCATTATCATGAAGTGTTTCGAGAGGCTCGTCATGAGGCATATCAAGACCCTGCTGCCCCCCTCACTGGACCCCCTGCAGTTTGCGTACTGTCCCAACCGCTCAATAGACGATGCCATTGCCACCACCCTCCACCTGGCCCTAACCCAACTGGACAAAAAAGACACATATGTTCAGATGCTGTTCATAGACTTCAGTTCAACATTCAACACAATCATCCCTCAGAAACTGATTGGAAAGCTGAGCCTACTGGGCCTGAACACCTCCCTCTGCAACTGGATCCTAGACTTCCTGACTGGGAGACCTCAGTCAGTCCACATCGGAGGCAGCATCTCCAACACCATCACACTGAGCACGGGGGCCCCCAGGGCTGCGTGCTCAGTCCACTGCTGTTCACTCTGCTGACCCACGACTGTGCTGCAACACACAGCTCGAACCACATCATCAAGTTCGCCGATGACACGACCGTGGTGGGTCTCATCAGCAAGAACGACGAGTCACCTTACAGAGAGGAGGTGCAGCGGCTAACAGACTGGTGCAGAGCCAACAACCTGTCTCGTAATGTGAACAAAACAAAAGAGATGGTTGTTAACTTCAGGAGGGCACGGAGCGACCACTCCCCGCTGAACATCGACGGCTCCTCGGTAGAGATCGTTAAGAGCACCAAATTTCTTGGTGTTCACCTGACGGAGAATCTCACCTGGTCCCTCAACACCAGCTCCATAGCAAAGAAAGCCCAGCAGCGTCTCTACTTTCTGCAAAGGCTGAGGAAAGTCCATCTCCCCCCACCCCCCATTCTCATCACATTCTACAGGGTTTGTATTGAGAGCATCCTGAGCAGCTGCATCACTGCCTGGTTCGGAAATTGCACCATCTCGGATTGCAAGACCCTGCAGCGGATAGTGAGGTCAGCTGAGAAGATCATCAGGGTCTCTCTTCCCGCCGTCACGGACATTTACACTACACGCTGCATCCGCAAAGCAAACAGCATTATGAAGGACCCCATGCACCCCTCATACAATCTCTTCTCCCTCCTGCCATCTGGGAAAAGGCTCTGAAGCATTCGGGCTCTCACGACCAGACTATGTAACAGTTTCTTCCCCCAAGTCATCAGACTCCTCAATACCAGAGCCTGGACTGACACCTTGCCCTACTGTCCTGTTTATTATTTATTGTAATGCCTGCACTGTTTTGTGCACTTTATGCAGTCCTGTGTAAGTCTGTAGTCTAGTGTAGCTTTCTCTGTGTTGTTTTTTTTTACGTAGTTCAGTCTAGTTTTTGTACTGTGTCATGTAACACCATGGTCCTGAAAAACGTTGTCTCATTTTTACTATGTACTGTACCAGCAGTTATGGTCGAAATGACAATAAAAGTGACTTGACTTGACTTATTTGTAAGCAAACCTCCCTCTCCTCTGTCACTTCAGTTCGGTTCGCACCCCTCCCCCCCCCCAGCAATTCTGGTTTAAACTCTCCCCAATACCCTAATTAAACCTCCCTGCCAGGATATTGGTTCCTCTTGGATTCAAGTGTAACCCGTCCTTTTTGTACAGGTCACACCTGCCCCAAAAGAGGTCCCAATGATCCAGAAATCTGAATCCCTGACTTCTGCTCCAATCCCTCAGCTACACATTTATCCTCCACCTCACTCTACTCCTATACCCACTGTCATGTGGCACAGGCAGTAATCCTGAGATTACTATCTTTGAGGTCCTGCTTCTCAGTTTTCCTAACTCCCTGTAGTCTGTTTTCAGGACCTCCTCCCTTTTCCTAGCTCTGTCGTTGGTACCAATATGTACCACAACTTCTGGCTGTTCATCTTCCCACTTCAGGATATCATCGAGGTAAGGCCGAGTTCACTCAACTCATTCTCATAAGGCATGCTCTCCAATCCAGGCAATATCCTTGTAAATCTCCTCTGCACCCTTTCTATGGTTTCCACATCCTTCCTGTAGTGAGGCGACCAGAACTGAGCACAGTACTCCAAGTGGGGTCTGACCAAGGTCCACTCTAGCTGTAGCATTACTTCACAGCTCTTGAATTCAGTCTCAATTTTGATGAATGCCAACTCCCCCTCCTTCCATGTGTTCACTCTGAACCAGCAACCTACCACAGACGCAGGGCTCAGAGCCCCTCACCACTCTGAATAGACACAGAACACAGGGTCTGTCTGTTCTGTCCGGGCAGTGTGCTCGTCGTGCTCTGTCTGGCTGTGATTGATCCTGTGTCTGGTTGTATCTGCTCACTTCCACCGTCTGTCTGTTCCGTCCGAGCAGTGTGCTCGTCGTGCTCTGTCTGGCTGTGATTGATCCTGTGTCTGGTTGTATCTGCTCACTTCCACCATCTGTCTGTTCTGTCCGAGCAGTGTGCTCGTCATGCTCTGTCTGGCTGTGATTGATCCTGTGTCTGGTTGTATCTGCTCACTTCCACCGTCTGTCTGTTCTGTCCGAGCAGTGTGCTCCCTGACTCTGTCTGGCTGTGATTGATCCTGTGTCTGGTTGTATCTGCTCACTTCCACCGTCTGTCTGTTCTGTCTGAGCAGTGTGCTCCCTGACTCTGTCTGGCTGTATTTGATCCTGTGTCTGGTTGTATCTGCTCACTTCCACCGTCTGTCTGTTCTGTCTGAGCAGTGTGCTCCCTGACTCTGTCTGGCTGTGATTGATCCTGTGTCTGGTTGTATCTGCTCACTTCCACCGTCTGTCTGTTCTGTCTGAGCAGTGTGCTCCCTGACTCTGTCTGGCTGTGATTGATCCTGTGTCTGGTTGTATCTGCTCACTTCCACCGTCTGTCTGTTCTGTCCGGGCAGTGTGCTCCCTGACTCTGTCTGGCTGTGATTGATCCTGTGTCTGGTTGTATCTGCTCACTTCCACCGTCTGTCTGTTCTGTCCGAGCAGTGTGCTCCCTGACTCTGTCTGGCTGTGATTGATCCTGTGTCTGGTTGTATCTGCTCACTTCCACCGTCTGTCTGTTCTGTCTGAGCAGTGTGCTCCCTGACTCTGTCTGGCTGTATTTGATCCTGTGTCTGGTTGTATCTGCTCACTTCCACCGTCTGTCTGTTCTGTCTGAGCAGTGTGCTCCCTGACTCTGTCTGGCTGTGATTGATCCTGTGTCTGGTTGTATCTGCTCACTTCCACCGTCTGTCTGTTCTGTCTGAGCAGTGTGCTCCCTGACTCTGTCTGGCTGTGATTGATCCTGTGTCTGGTTGTATCTGCTCACTTCCACCGTCTGTCTGTTCTGTCCGGGCAGTGTGCTCCCTGACTCTGTCTGGCTGTGATTGATCCTGTGTCTGGTTGTATCTGCTCACTTCCACCGTCTGTCTGTTCTGTCTGAGCAGTATGCTCCCTGACTCTGTCTGGCTGTGATTGATCCTGTGTCTGGTTGTATCTGCTCACTTCCACCGTCTGTCTGTTCTGTCCGAGCAGTGTGCTCATCGTGCTCTGTCTGGCTGTGATTGATCCTGTGTCTGGTTGTATCTGCTCACTTCCACCGTCTGTCTGTTCTGTCTGAGCAGTGTGCTCCCTGACTCTGTCTGGCTGTGATTGATCCTGTGTCTGATTGTATCTGCTCACTTCCACTGTCTGTCTGTTCTGTCCGAGCAGTGTGCTCCCTAACTCTGTCTGGCTGTGATTGATCCTGTGTCTGGTTGTATCTGCTCACTTCCACCGTCTGTCTGTTCTGTCCGGGCAGTGTGCTCCCTGACTCTGTCTGGCTGTGATTGATCCTGTGTCTGGTTGTATCTGCTCACTTCCACCGTCTGTCTGTTCTGTCTGAGCAGTATGCTCCCTGACTCTGTCTGGCTGTGATTGATCCTGTGTCTGGTTGTATCTGCTCACTTCCACCGTCTGTCTGTTCTGTCCGAGCAGTGTGCTCATCGTGCTCTGTCTGGCTGTGATTGATCCTGTGTCTGGTTGTATCTGCTCACTTCCACCGTCTGTCTGTTCTGTCTGAGCAGTGTGCTCCCTGACTCTGTCTGGCTGTGATTGATCCTGTGTCTGATTGTATCTGCTCACTTCCACTGTCTGTCTGTTCTGTCCGAGCAGTGTGCTCCCTAACTCTGTCTGGCTGTGATTGATCCTGTGTCTGGTTGTATCTGCTCACTTCCACTGTCTGTCTGTTCTGTCCGGGCAGTGTGCTCCCTGACTCTGTCTGGCTGTGATTGATCCTGTGTCTGGTTCTATCTGCTCACTTCCACCGTCTGTCTGTTCTGTCTGAGCAGTGTGCTCATCGTGCTCTGTCTGGCTATGATTGATCCTGTGTCTGGTTGTATCTGCTCACTTCCACCGTCTGTCTGTTCTGTCCGGGCAGTGTGCTCCCTGACTCTGTCCGGCTGTGATTGATCCTGTGTCTGGTTCTATCTGCTCACTTCCACCGTCTGTCTGTTCTGTCTGAGCAGTGTGCTCCCTGACTCTGTCTGGCTGTGATTGATCCTGTGTCTGGTTGTATCTGCTCACTTCCACCGTCTGTCTGTTCTGTCTGAGCAGTGTGCTCCCTGACTCTGTCTGGCTGTGATTGATCCTGTGTCTGGTTGTATCTGCTCACTTCCACTGTCTGTCTGTTCTGTCCGAGCAGTGTGCTCCCTGACTCTGTCTGGCTGTGATTGATCCTGTGTCTGGTTGTATCTGCTCACTTCCACCGTCTGTCTGTTCTGTCTGAGCAGTGTGCTCCCTGACTCTGTCTGGCTGTGATTGATCCTGTGTCTGGTTGTATCTGCTCACTTCCACCGTCTGTCTGTTCTGTCTGAGCAGTATGCTCCCTGACTCTGTCTGGCTATGATTGATCCTGTGTCTGGTTGTACCTGCTCACTTCCACTGTCTGTCTGTTCTGTCCGAACAGTGTGCTCCCTGACTCTGTCTGGCTGTGATTGATCCTGTGTCTGGTTGTATCTGCTCACTTCCACCATCTGTCTGTTCTGTCCGGGCAGTGTGCTCATCGTGCTCTGTCTGGCTGTGATTGATCCTGTGTCTGGTTGTATCTGCTCACTTCCACCGTCTGTCTGTTCTGTCTGAGCAGTGTGCTCCCTGACTCTGTCTGGCTGTGATTGATCCTGTGTCTGGTTGTATCTGCTCACTTCCACCGTCTGTCTGTTCTGTCTGAGCAGTATGCTCCCTGACTCTGTCTGGCTATGATTGATCCTGTGTCTGGTTGTACCTGCTCACTTCCACTGTCTGTCTGTTCTGTCCGAACAGTGTGCTCCCTGACTCTGTCTGGCTGTGATTGATCCTGTGTCTGGTTGTATCTGCTCACTTCCACCGTCTGTCTGTTCTGTCCGGGCAGTGTGCTCCCTGACTCTGTCTGGCTGTGATTGATCCTGTGTCTGGTTGTATCTGCTCACTTCCACCGTCTGTCTGTTCTGTCCGGGCAGTGTGCTCCCTGACTCTGTCTGGCTGTGATTAATCCTGTGTCTGGTTGTATCTGCTCACTTCCACCGTCTGTCTGTTCTGTCTGAGCAGTGTGCTCCCTGACTCTGTCTGGCTGTGATTGATCCTGTGTCTGGTTGTATCTGCTCACTTCCACTGTCTGTCTGTTCTGTCCGAGCAGTGTGCTCCCTGACTCTGTCTGGCTGTGATTGATCCTGTGTCTGGTTGTATCTGCTCACTTCCACCGTCTGTCTGTTCTGTCTGAGCAGTGTGCTCCCTGACTCTGTCTGGCTGTGATTGATCCTGTGTCTGGTTGTATCTGCTCACTTCCACCGTCTGTCTGTTCTGTCCGGGCAGTGTGCTCATCGTGCTCTGTCTGGCTGTGATTGATCCTGTGTCTGGTTGTATCTGCTCACTTCCACCGTCTGTCTGTTCTGTCTGAGCAGTGTGCTCCCTGACTCTGTCTGGCTGTGATTGATCCTGTGTCTGGTTGTATCTGCTCACTTCCACCGTCTGTCTGTTCTGTCTGAGCAGTATGCTCCCTGACTCTGTCTGGCTATGATTGATCCTGTGTCTGGTTGTACCTGCTCACTTCCACTGTCTGTCTGTTCTGTCCGAACAGTGTGCTCCCTGACTCTGTCTGGCTGTGATTGATCCTGTGTCTGGTTGTATCTGCTCACTTCCACCGTCTGTCTGTTCTGTCCGGGCAGTGTGCTCCCTGACTCTGTCTGGCTGTGATTGATCCTGTGTCTGGTTGTATCTGCTCACTTCCACCGTCTGTCTGTTCTGTCCGGGCAGTGTGCTCCCTGACTCTGTCTGGCTGTGATTGATCCTGTGTCTGGTTGTATCTGCTCACTTCCACCGTCTGTCTGTTCTGTCTGAGCAGTGTGCTCCCTGACTCTGTCTGGCTGTGATTGATCCTGTGTCTGGTTGTATCTGCTCACTTCCACCGTCTGTCTGTTCTGTCCGGGCAGTGTGCTCCCTGACTCTGTCTGGCTGTGATTGATCCTGTGTCTGGTTGTATCTGCTCACTTCCACCGTCTGTCTGTTCTGTCCGGGCAGTGTGCTCCCTGACTCTGTCTGGCTGTGATTGATCCTGTGTCTGGTTGTATCTGCTCACTTCCACCGTCTGTCTGTTCTGTCTGAGCAGTATGCTCCCTGACTCTGTCTGGCTGTGATTGATCCTGTGTCTGGTTGTATCTGCTCACTTCCACCGTCTGTCTGCGCCCTGTCTGGCGGTGTTTCTGCGCATGTGCAGCAGAGGCAGCGGCCGGAGCGGAGGGTGTGGACGCGGCGCTGAGAGTCGGGCCGGAGCCGAGCGGGTGAGAGCGGGGACCGGGGACCGGGGACCGGGGAGCCGGGTCTGTGGAGGGGGAGAGTGGAGGTGGGACCCAGAGCGGGCGCTGCCGGATCGCTGGAGGGGCCTTGGGGTCCGGGACTAAACCGGGATCCAGCACGGGAGCGGCCGCAGGCGCCGGGCCGCCTCCTGGTCCCCGTCGATTACCGGGCTGGTGGTCGGGTACGTAGCCCCCCTCCATCCCGGCGACTGCTGCGTGGGATCTTTCTGTTCACTTTCTGGGTTCAGTGTGTGGAGTCTGGTTCTGTGGGATCTTGCCGTGCCCTCCTCCAGCGGTGCGTGGGATCTTGCTGTGTACTCGACCAAGGATGGGTGGGATAATGCTGAGTACTCGCTGACCGGGCGTACAGCTGCTGCCTCCCTCGGGTCCAAGGGGTACCCATGCTCCCAGGCCTGCTGTCAAGGGGTCGTGTCTTTCCCCAGACTCCTGGTACTGCGCGGGATCTGTCAAAGGTCAGCTGTATAAAGCTCTCCCGTGGCTTCCATCTGTAGGATGATCTAGGCTGGCTAAGACCCGTGGTATCCCCGCGTATGGGAGATGCCACAGTCCTTTGTTATTGTATTTACAGTGTATACCCTTGTGTGCCCCTTCTGAAACTGATACAGGTTGTCGGAAGGAGGATGAGGGATGGAGGTGTGCTCCTACTTGAGGTCAGGCATGCTCCTGTTGAATGGGAGAGCATGCTTAAGGACCAGAGTAAGTGCACTGCCCCCCTCTTAACCTGAAATTCAGGTTTGTTTTGAACTTCGGCTGGCAGCCTAGTCTAATATACACTGTGAATTCAGAGGCACCCTGCATGAACTGTGCCCTCTTCCCAATGGAATTCTTTCCTGTTTCATCTCCCCACACCACACTAACATAAAAATTCAGGGCTATGTGGGAGGGAGGCATTAGGGTAGGTTAAAAGTTCGACACAACATCAGGAACTGAAGCTCCTGTACTGTGCCATCTGTCACCACCCATGACAATGTGTTGGTGTGATCCACTCTTTTTAAAAATCTACCTCTGACATTTCCCCAGTACTTTCCTCAGTCTCCTGAAAATGATGTGCTCTTGCATTAGCCATTTTTGCCCTTGAAAAAGTCTCTTGATCTTTGCCTCCTATCATCAGATTCAGATTAATTTCTACACCTTGAGGTAAATTTTTTTGGAAATGTTCTGGAAGGGAAGTGTGGTCATGATCTCCTCTCCGTTGAGGACATTTACAGCAGCAGGTGCAGAAAGGAAGCCTGGAAGATCATCGGGGACACCAGTCACCCCAACCATAAACTGTTCCAGCTGCTTCCGTCTGGCAAGCTGAACTGTAGCATAAAAGCCAGGGCCAACAGGCTACGGGACAACTTCTTTGTACAAGCCATTAGACTTTTAAATTCACATGTTGTGATAGAGTCATAACACAGAGAATTTGACTCCCTCACATTGTGGGATGGATGTAAGATTTTAAGTACTAAATTCTTTTGAAATATGGTGACGTTGTAGGAGTGTGAATTGAACGATTTGTGTTCTGAGGCTCATGTGACCAAGCGACAAAATGTTGTGTTTTTCTACAATAGAATCTGGGGATTGGAGGAACAGGGTTAGTACAGGAATGTGGAGTCAGGTAGAAGAGCAGCCATGATCTAATTGAAAGTCAGGAGCAAGGTGCCATTTCCAACCCCTCATTCATTTCACTGAACACAGAACATTACCACACAGTACATGTCCTTCAGCCTGTGATGTGCCGAACATTACAAAGTTCAAAGTAAATTTATTATCAAAATACATATATGTCACCATATACAACCCCGAGGTAGGTTTTCTTATGGGCCTACTCAATAATTCCATGATAAAATATAAACAATAATAGAGTCAATGAAAGACCCCAGCAGTGTGGGCGTTCAAATAGTGCGCTAAAGACAGCAAACTTGCAAATGCCAAAACAATAAAAAGCAGTAAGTATCAAGAACATGAGATGAAGAGCCCTTGAAAGTGAGTCCATAGCTTATGGTTCAAGAGCCTGATGATTGAGGGGTAATAACTGTTCCTGAATCTGGTGGTGTGTGTCTGACTGTACTTTCTTCCTGATGGCAACAATGAGAAGAGAGCGCGTCCTGGATGGTTGCTGCTTTCCTGCGCCAGTGCCCCTTGTCGATGTGCTCACTAGTGGGGAGGACTTTACCCGTGATGGACTGGGCCATATCCACTACTTTTTGTAGGATTTTCCCTAGGTGATTCCATATGAAGCTGTGGTGAAGCCAGTCAATATACTCTCCACCACACATTTACATAAGTTTGTCAGTTTTCAATGTCATGCTGAATCTTTACAAACTGCTCAGGAAGTAGAGGGGCTGCTGTGTTTTCTTTGTAAATGCACTTATGTGATGAACCCAGGACAGGTTCTCTGAAATGATAACACCAAGCTATTTAAAGTTCCTGATGTCTAATTTCCACCCCATAATGAGGACTGACTGATGGACTTCTGGTTTCCTCCTCTCGAAGTCAATAATCAGCTTCCTGGTTTTGCTGACATTGAGAGGTTGTTGTGGCAGCACTCAGCTAGATTTTCAATCTCCCTCCTATATGCTGATTTACTCTAACATCAATCTAATACTTCCTTCCCACAGAGTTCCCTATTTTTCTATCATCCATAGGGCGATCTAAGAGTCCCTTAAATGTCCCTAATATATCGACCTACAACCACCCCTGATAACGTGCTCCACGCCCCCCCCCCCCCACTCTCTGTGTAAAAAGCCTATCTCTGACATCCCCCTATACTTTCCTTCAATCACCCTAAAAGTATGCCCCCTTGTATTAGCCATTTCCACCCTGGAAAAAAGTCTCTGGCTGTCCACTCTATCTATGCCTCTTATCATCTTGTACAGCTCTGTCAAGTCACCTCTCATCCTCCTTCGTTCCAAAGAGAAAAACCCTAGCTTGCTCAATCTATACTCACAAGACATGCTCTCTAATCCAGGTATCATCCTGGTAATCTCCTCTGCTCATTCTCTCTAGAGCTTCCTCATCCTTCCTATAACGTAGTGACCAGAACCGAATAAAATGCTCCCATGTTCCTAGAACAATGCAGATCTTGGTCGAACCGAGATGCTTCTCCCAGGGTATTTCTGAATGTTGGTTTGTGTACTCAAGTGTTGGGCTGAGGTTGTGGATGATTCGGGGCGGGGAGGCACGGCGCGGGTGGGTGGTTAGGGAAGGGTTTTTTTTGGGTGCTGCTTGATGGAAGACAGAAGACGGTGGTATCTGTCTCCTGTACAAATGGGGTGAAAGGGGAGGGAGGCAGGTGATCAGGTTTGGAGGGCTCAGACCATGAGCATGGGCAGAGTTTCAGTGCAAGACTGGCAACCTCTGGCTTCCTTTCAGGTTGTGCTTGGGAGGTGGGTGTCTCAGTCTGCTCTGGAATAACGAGTTCAGATCCGCTCCAGGTTAACCAGCATCGTATTTGCTCCAGATTAAAGTATCTTACTGCCTGCGACTCTTTGTGTTAACAGGATTGGCTGGGACGAGAGAGTGGGATGGATGACATCTTCACCCAGTGTCGGGAAGGCAACGCGGTTGCTGTCCGTCTGTGGCTGGACAACACAGAGAATGACCTGAATCAGGGGTAAGTGCCGGGGGTGGGGGGGCTTCCCACCCCTCTTCTTCTGTGCTGGGCGGGGACCTTCCACCCCTCTCCTTCAGCACTTAGGGGCTTTCTACTCCAGCCCGCAGCATTGGGGGCCGTATCCCACCCGTCTCCCTCAACAGCTGGGGGCAGGAATTCCCATGCCTCTCCCTCAACACTGAGGGTGGGGGATCTTCCCACCCCTCTCCCTCAGCACTTAGGGGCTTTCTACTCCAGCCCGCAGCATTGGGGGCCGTATCCCACCCGTCTCCCTCAACAGCTGGGGGCAGGAATTCCCATGCCTCTCCCTCAACACTGAGGGTGGGGGATCTTCCCACCCCTCTCCCTCAGCACTTAGGGGCTTTCTACTCCAGCCCGCAGCATTGGGGGCCGTATCCCACCCGTCTCCCTCAACAGCTGGGGGCAGGAATTCCCATGCCTCTCCCTCAACACTGAGGGTGGGGGATCTTCCCACCCCTCTCCCTCAGCACTTAGGGGCTTTCTACTCCAGCCCGCAGCATTGGGGGCCGTATCCCACCCGTCTCCCTCAACAGCTGGAGGCAGGAATTCCCATGCCTCTCCCTCAACACTGAGGGTGGGGGATCTTCCCACCCCTCTCCCTCAGCAACGGGGACACCATCAGTCCTGGTGCTGGGGTCAGGTTCCCAACCTTCCCATATCCTGTGCTGTCTACTATCTGCATTTCAAATTATATTTTATTAACTTAAGGTCATATTTTGTTTTTATTTTAATATTTTGAATTCATTGCCACAGATGCTGTGGAGGCCAAGTCATTGGGTATATGTGAAGCTTGATAGGTTCTTGATAAATTGGGGTGTCAAAGGTTATGGGTTGAAGGCAGGAGAATGGAGTTGAGAGAGATAATAAATCAGCCATGATGGAATTGCAGAGCTATTTTGATGGGCCAAATGGCCTAGTTCTGTTGCTATGTCTTATTGGATGAATAGACTTGATCCATTTACTGGGAAGTATGTGTGAGAGCGTGTGCGATGGGTGTGGTGATGGGAGCAGCAGGGTGTGTACGACAAAGCACATTATGGGCCTTGGGGCCAAATATTTCTGTGTTGCAGCTCCTGAATGATCCCTTACTGTGGCATGTTGTACTGAAGCGCGGCTGAGTGTAGATCGCAGCTGGAGATTATGTAATTTGACAGTGATTGGTGATTCCATCAAATGCTGGGCATTCTGTTAGCAGGAGTGATAAACGTGCAGTGGAACTTTGAATAGATAGCAGCCACAATTACGGTGTTTAAAAGACATTTGGACAGATCTGTGGATAGGAAGGGTTTACAGCCACATGGGGCTGTCTTTGCCAAGGATTTTGCTCAGCATGGGCAACTTGGGCTGACGGGCCTGTTTTTGTGCTGTTTGACTCTAGGGCTTTTTTGCCAAGGTATTTGAATACCTTTGTATCGTGTACTGCAATGCATTGATATTCTTCATCAAGATATTTAAATATCTGTTTATCAAATGGACCAGATTACTGAAATGCATTTTCTACTGGCCTTCTGAAGCAATCTATTGACAAACTTCACCTCATTCAGAATTCTGCTGCTAGACTTTTAACTAAAACCAGGATGAGGGAGTGTATCACTCCTGTCCTAGCCACTCTGCATTGGCTTCCTATGTCTTTTAGAATTGATTTTAAAGTTCTCTTACTTGTGTTTAAAGCTCTCAGTGGTCTGGGACTGGAGTACATCACAGAATTGATTTTGTTTTATAATCCTGCTTGAGCTCTCAGGTTGTCTTCCATTGGTCTCTTAAATTTAAGCAATCTCCCTCAAAAGATAATTGTCAGGTCAGCTTTTTTGAAAGACTCAGTTGACATTTTTAAACACCAGCTCAAAACCTATTTATTTACCAATACTTTTAACTGACATCTTTTTATTTTTATGTTTCTCCCATTGTAAAGCACTTTGAACTACATCATCTGTATGAAATGTGCTCCGGAAGTGTGTTATTATTATTGTAAGAGTATTTGCCTCCACCAGCCCTCAATTCCCTCTATCCCCCTGTGACTTCAGGTCATAAACACCTCTGTGCCCTCCTACTATTACTTCTAAAAGCCACCATCTGTATGGGGCAGAGGCCCTCTGTCCTGGGCTGAAGATTGATTAGCCCTGTGGCTTCTGCTTTTACCACATGACTTTATAAGTCTTCTAGATGAAAATCTTTTATTTCCCAGGGATGAGGTCTTTGGAGTTTCTGTATTGCTAGGGTTTTACTTGATGGTATTGCTAACCCCATGCTCAACCCTTCTCTTGTAGCCAGACCTGGGACTTGTCTGTGGTAGAGTTGAGTCACCATGGCACCTGAAACCTATGTCCTCTGATTATAAACACTTGCCAAGAGGAAACAGTTCTCATTGTCTTCGCCCCTCATTTTAACTATCTGTGTCAGTCTCTCTTTGTAACTGAAATCTTCTAACTCAGGCATTGTCCTGTTGAACACAAGATTCTGCAGATGCTGGAAATCCAGACTCACAAAATGTTGAAGGAACTCAGCAGGTCAGGCAGTATTTATGGAGAGGAATGAACAGTCGACATTTCAGGCCAAGATCCTTCATTGGGACTGGAAAGGAAGGGGAAGAAGCCAGAATAAGAAGGCGGGGAGAGTGAAGGAGAACAAGTTAGAAGGTGATAGGTTTTTTTAAAGCGTGTCGCACCAGACAGTCAGCCATTCTTGTCTGGCGCATGGTGTCAGGATTGGTCTCCTTTCAGATTAACCGGGTCACGATATGAACGTTCCTGACTTGATCCTTGTATTTTTTACGAGGCTGAAGGGCTAGCTCGATGCTCAACCCTGCACGGATGGAAAGTGTGCTTGACGGTGGCCCGACTTGGTTTCGAACTCGGGAGCCTTCGCTCCGGAGTCCGGCACTGATGCCATTACGCCACCAGCTGGCCGGGTGATAGGTGGATGGGGAAAGGGGATGAAGTAAGAAGCTGGGAGGAGATAGGTGAAAAAGGTAAAGAGCTGGAGAAGAAGGAATCTGATAGGTGAGTGGACCATGGGAGAAAGGGAAGGAGGAAGGACAGGGGGAGATGATAGGCAGGTGAGGAGAAGAGAAGAGGTAAGAAGGGAGCTGGTGCGGGGAATTGAAGAAGAGGGAAAGGGGGAATTACCAGAAGTTAGAGAAATTGGTGTTCACACCATCAAATTGGAGGCGATCCAGACAGAATATCATGGCAGAAGAGGAGGCCATGGACCGACACCAGAATGAGAATGGGGATTGGAATTAAAATGATTGGCCATTGGAAAATCCCGATCTATTAATTAATTTATTTTTGTGGATTGGGCAGTGGTGCTTGATGAAGAGGGCCCCAAATTGCGACGTCTCGCCAACGTAGTGGAGGCACCGGATACAGTAGACAATTCCAACAGATCTATAGGTGAAGTGTTGCCTCACCTGGAAGAACTGTTTGGGGCTTTAAATGGAGATGAGGGAGAAGTTGAATAGCAGGTGTAGCACTTCTGCCACTTGCAATTGTCTTCTCCTCTGCACCCTCCACATGCTGTCACATCCATCCTAGAGTGTGCTCACTGGAGCTGTGCTGAGGGTTCTGCCTGAGACTCAGCTAATGTCTTGAGTAGTTGTCCTGTGACCTCCCTGCTATATTTCCATGAAAGAAGTCAGTGCGGTGCCCCCCCGTGGCCATTCCCCTCAGCAACAGGTATCTCCTTTGGACACTGCTGAGGGGGTGACCTATCTGGACAAGGCAGCAGCAGCCAGACCCGTAGCACTGTGGTGGGCTCTGAGCCTCAGAAGGGTAGGGTGAAGTCAGGCGGAGCAATAGTCATGGGGACTCGATAGTTAGGAAGACAGATAGGAGATTCTGTGGCAGCAAAAGAGACGCCAGGGTAGTGTTAAGCCTCCCGGGTGCCAGGGTCCAGGATGTCTCTGAGTGGTTGCAGAACGTTGTTGAAGGGGAGGGTGAGCAGCCGGAGGTCGTGGTACATGACATAGGCAGGAGAGGGGTAGATGTGCTGCGCATGAGGTTCAGGGAGTTAGGAAGGAGACTGAAGAGCAGGACCTCCAAGAGGGCAATCTCCGGATTACTCCCGGTGCCACGAGCAGGGAAAGGTCAGAACAGGAAGACAGTGCAGGTGACTGAGTGGCTGAGGCAATGGTGCAGGGGGCAGGGTTTCAAGTTCTTGGATCAGTGGAACCTTTTCTGGGGAAAGGGTAACCTGTACAATTGGGATGGGTTGCACCTCAACTGGGGGGGAATCAGTATCCTGGGAGGGAAGTTCGGTAATGCTGATTGGGAGGGTTTAAATGAGATTTGCAGAGGGTGGGAACTGAAGTGAAGGATGGGGCGGTTGGTGTACAAGTAGAGATAGCTTGTAGGGAGTTTGTGAGGAAGGATTGGCAGATGATAAAGATTCACTCAGCCTGATGGTTTGAGATGTGTCTATTTTAATGCAAGGAGTATCATAAACAAGGCGGATGAACTTAGAGTGTGAATCAATACGTGGAACTATGACGGTGTGGCCATTCCAGAGACTTGGACGTCCAAGGGGCAGGAATGGCTGCTGAATATGCTGGGCTTTAGATGTTTCAGAAAGGACAGGGAGGGAGGCCAAAGAGGTGGGGGAGTGGCATTGTTAATCAGGGATAGTATCACGGCTGCAGAAAAGGAAGAAGTCATGAGGGATTGTCTACTGAGTCCATGTGGGTGGAAGTCAGAAACAGGAAGGAGGTAATAACTACTGGGTGTTTTTTTATAGACCCCCCCCCTCCAATAGTAACAGACATCGAGCAGCAGATAGGGAGGCAGATTACAGTGCAGTAATAATAGGGTTGTTGTGATGGGTGATTTTAACTTTCCTAATATGGACTGGCATCTCCTTAAAGCAAGGGATTTAGATGGTATGGAGTTTGTTAGGTGTGTCCAGGAAGGTTTCCTGACCCTATATGTACATAAGCGAGCCTGATGGAACTCTTTGAGGATGTAACAAAAACACATTGATGAAGGTAGAGCAGTGGATGTAGTGTATATGGATTTCAGTAAGGCATCTGATAAGGTTCCCCATGCAAGGCTCATTCAGAAAGTAAGGCATCGGTTCCAAGGAGACCTTGCTTTGTGGATCCAGAATTGGCTTGCCACCAAAGGCAAAGGGCGGTTGAAGGTGGTTTGTATTCTACATGGAGGGTCGGTGGCCAGTGGTGTTCTGGGACCCTTCTCCTTTGTGATTTTTATAAATGACCTGGATGAGGAAGTAGAGGGGTGGGGTATTAAGTTTGCTGTTGACACAAAAGTTGGGGATGTTGTGGATAGTGTGGAGGGCTGTCAGAAGTTACAGCAGGACATTCGATAGGATGCAGAATTGGGCTGAGAAGTGGCAGATGGAGTTCAACCCAGATAAGTGTGAGGTGGTTCATTTTTAGACCCCACTAGAGTACTATGTTCAATCTGGTCACCTCACTACAGGAAGGATATGGACACTATAGAAAGAGTGCAGAGGAGATTTACAAGGGTGTTGCCTGGATTGGAGGGCGTACCTTATGAGAGTAGGTTGAGTGAACTTGACCTTTTTCCTTGGAGCGACAGAGGATGAGAGGTGACCTGATCGAAGTGTTTAAGATGCTGAGAGGCATTGATCGTGTGGTTAGCCAGAGGCTTTTTCCAGGCTAAAATGGCTAACACGAGAGGGTACAGTTTTAAGGTGCTCTCTCTGAAGTAGGTACAGAGGAGATGTCAGGGTAAGTTTTTCACACAGAGAGTGGTGGGTGCGTGGAATGGGCTGCCGGTGATGATGGTGGAGGCAGATACCATAGGGTCTTTTAAGAGACTCTTAGATAGGTACATGGAGTTTAGAAAAATGGAGCTATGCAGTAGGGAAATTCCAGGCAGTTTCTAGAGTAGATTACATGGTTGGCCCAATATTGTGGGCAGAAGGGCCTGCAATGTGCTGTAGATTTCTGTGTTCTATGTTCACTCTGCTTGGTCTCAGATTCACTCCAAATTTACTCCGTTCTCTATCAGACACATTCTGAATTCACTCCGCTCTCTCTTGGACCTACTTCGAATTCACTTGTGCAGTCTCAGACTCACTCTGAATTCTCTCCACTCTTTCGTGGACTCACTCTGAATTCACTCCGCTCTCTTAGACTCGCTTCGAATTCTCTCTGCACTCTCTCAGACTCACTCAGAATTCTCTGCTGTCTCTATTGGACTGGCTCTAAATTCACTCTGCACTTGTTCTGAATTTACATCGAACTCCCTCAGACTCGGTTTTGCATACTTCAGGCAGTCTGTCATTTTGTTTAACATTTAGAATTTGGTGTTCTGCCAGTTGCTGTAGAGTTCCTGCCTGCATTCCTGCGATCAGCTTCCTGTGGCGTACACTTGGGATCTGTTCGACTGTTAGACTGGCTTTGAGGGAAAAGGACTTTATATTTGCTGGGTCTCAAGGCACACAATTTAATTCACAGGACAATTAACTTCCTTTTCACAGACTCTAGCATTCAAAGTGTACTTAATTACTTTTAAATGTGGAGAGCCCTTGAGCCACGCCCAGGATTAGAGATGAAGCAGTACGGAGCAACCTTCGCTCTAAACTCTGCCCCTACTGTACTTTGCATAAAACTATAAAACATAGGAGCAGAGTTAGACCATCTGGCCCATTGAGTCTGTTCTCCCATTCCGTCATGGCTGACTTATTATCACTGTCAGCCCCATTCTGCTGCCTTCTCCCCGTAAACTTCTCGCACTGACTAACCGTCAACCTCCACTTTAAATTTACTCAATGACTTGTCTTCTACAGCTGTCCACAGCAATAAATTCCACAGATTCACCCCCTCTGCTAAAGAAATTCCTTCTCATTTCTGTTCTAAATGGGCATCCCTCCATTCTGCCCTCTGGTCCTAGACTGGCCCACGATGGAGAACATCCTCTACATGAACACTGTTTAGACCCTTTTAGTATTTGGTGGGTTTCAATGAGATCCACCTCTCATTCTTCTAAACTCCAGTGAGTACAGGCCCAAAGCCATCAAACGCTCCTCATATGTTAACCCTTTCATTCCCAAAAATATTCCAGTGAACGTCCTTTGAATCTTCTTCAATGTCAGCACATCTTAAATAAGGGGCCCAAAACTGCTCACAGTACTCCCAACTGCAGTCTGACCATTGTCTTATAAAGCTTCAGCATTACATCCTTGTTTTTATATTCTAGTCCTCTCAAAGTGAATGCTAACATTGCATTTGCCTTCCTCATCAATGACTTTAACCTTTTAGGACTCCTGCATGAAGACTTCCAAGTCTCTTTGCACCTCAGAGTTTTGAATTTTCTCTCTATTTAAAAAATAGCTTATGTCTTTATTTCTTCTACCTAAGTACATGAGCATACACTTCCTGACACTGTACTCCATCTGTCACTTCTTCGGCCATTCTCCTCATCTGTCTAAGACCATCTACATACTCCTTGCTTCCTCAACACTATCTGCTTCTCCACCTGCCTTCATATCGGCCGCAAAGCCATCAATTCTGTTATCTGTATCATTGACGACTAATGTGAAAATAAGTGGTCCCAGCACTGGGAGAGCCTCAGGTTATAAGAAACAGGAGCAGAGGAGGCCATTTGGCCCCTTGTTTCTGCTCTACCTTTCAATAAGATTGTGGTTGGTCCACCTCAGTGATAATTTCCTGCACTAATCCTGTATCAAAGTATCTTTGAGTCTTTCTCACAACTCTGGAGAGAGAATCCCAAAGGTGCCAGGGATGGAGAAATTTTTCCCCCTCTGTCCTAATTGGCCACCTCGGTTATTTTGGACACCCTCCCCTCCAGCACCTGAACAGGAAAAAGGCCATCTCTACATCTCCCCCCCTACAGTTCCTGCATGAACATTGTACAGTAACATCATCTCTCGTTCTTCTTAACTGGGCAGAGTTAACCCTTCCAGAATTCACTCTGCTGAGTCTCCGGCACACTCCCATCATTATGAGTTTTTCTGGTCTCCTGTAGGGATTTCAGATCCACAGTATCCCAGGAAGAGTCTCAAAGTAGAGATTGCAATCAGCTTTATTTGTCACATACACAGTGAAACATCGAAGCATACAGTGAAATGTGACCAATAGAGACCAAAGATGTGCTGGGGGCAGCCCGCAAGTGTTGCTGTGCTTCTGTGCCAGTGTCAGAATTACCCAGTTTAATATCACTGGCACGTCACTGGCAGCAGCATGGTGAGTTCATGTTCGTTGTCCATTCCGAAATCTTGTGGCCCAGAGGAGGAAGCTGTTGCTGAAACGCTGAGTGTGTGTCCTGAGACTCCTGTACTTCCTCCTTGCTGGTAGCAAAGAGAAGAGGACATGTGATGGGGTCCTTAATGATGGGTGCTGCCTTTTTGAGGCACCATCTTTTGAAGATGTCCTTGATGCTGAGGAGGCCAGCGTCCATGATGGAGCTGACTGAGTTTGCCACTTTCTGCAGCTTTTTCTGATTCTGTACAGTGTCCCCCCCCAATACCAGACAATGATGTAACCAGTCAGAATGCATACCATGGTACATTTGTAGAAATTTGCGAGTCTTGATGACATAACAAGCCTCCTTAAATTCCAAATGAATTATAGCCACTGTTGTGCTTTATTTCTAATTGCATCAAAATGTTGGGTCCAGGGTAGATCCTCAGAGATGTTGACACCCAGGAACTTGAAACTGCTCACCCTTTCCACTGCTGGCCGTTTGATTGAGGATGGTGTATGTTTCCTCAACCTCCCCTTCCTGAAATCCGTAATTAATTCTTTGGTCTTATTAACTTTGAGTGCAACACCACTCAACCAGCTGATCAATCTCTCTTCAACACACCTCCTCATCACCTTCTGAAATTCTGCTAGCAGTAATTGTGTCATGGACAAATTTATAGATGGCATTTGCGTTGTGCCTAGCTATACAGTCATGGTGTAGAGAGAGTAGAGCAGTGGGCTAAGTACACATCCTGAGGTGCACTGGTGTTGATTGGCAGCAAGGCGGAGGTGTTATTTCTGATCCACACAGACAGTCATTTCCCAGTGAGGAAGTCAGGAATCCAGTTGCAGAGGGGGATACGGAGGACAAGGATTTGATTAATCCTGAGGGTATGATATTCTTGAAAGCTGAGTTGTAGTCGAAATACAACAGCCAGATGTGGGTATTAGAACCATCCGGGGGATCCAGGGTCAAATGGAGAGCCAGTAAAATCGCATCCACTAGATCTATTGTGGCAATAGGCAAATTACAGCTGGTCAGGTCTTTGCTTAGGCAGGAGTAGATTCTGGCCATGAGCAATCTCTCAAATCACTTCATCATAGTAGATGTGAGTGGCAATGGGTGATCGTCATTCCGGTAACTCACTCTGCTCTGTTTGGGTGTTGGTAAGATTGTCACCCTACGACTTAATGACCTGACCTATAAGTCTTTGGGGGCACTGGAGGGGACACATAGTGTCCTGTAAGTCTTTGGGGGCACTGGGGGGACACACAGTGTCCTGTAAGTGGGAGCACTGGGGGGGACACATAGTGTCCTGTAAGTCTTTGGGGGCACTGGAGGGGACACACAGTGTCCTGTAAGTGGGAGCACTGGGGGGACACATAGTGTCCTGTAAGTCTTTGGGGGCACTGGAGGGGACACATAATGTTCTGTAAGACTTTGGGAGCACTGGAGGGGACACACAGTGTCCTGTAAGTGGGAGCACTGGGGGGGGACACAGTGTCCTGTAAGTCTTTGGGGGCACTGGAGGGGATACACAGTGTCCTGTAAGTGGGAGCACTGGGGGGGACACATAGTGTCCTGTAAGTCTTTGGGGGCACTGGAGGGGACACACAGTGTCCTGTAAGTGGGGGCACTGGAGGGGACACACAGTGTCCTGTAAGTGGGAGCACTGGGGGACACACATAGTGTCCTGTAAGTCTTTGGGGGCACTGGAGGGGGGACACAGTGTCCTGTAAGTGGGAGCACTGGGGGGGACACACAGTGTCCTGTAAGTGGGAGCACTGGGGGGGGACACAGTGTCCTGTAAGTGGGAGCACTGGGGGGGACACACAGTGTCCTGTAAGTGGGAGCACTGGGGGGGACACATAGTGTCCTGTAAGTCTTTGGGGGCACTGGGGGGGACACACAGTGTCCTGTAAGTGGGAGCACTGGGGGGGACACACAGTGTCCTGTAAGTGGGAGCACTGGGGGGGACACATAGTGTCCTGTAAGTCTTTGGGGGCACTGGAGGGGACACACAGTGTCCTGTAAGTGGGAGCACTGGGGGGGACACACAGTGTCCTGTAAGTGGGAGCACTGGGGGGGACACATAGTGTCCTGTAAGTCTTTGGGGGCACTGGGGGGACACACAGTGTCCTGTAAGTGGGAGCACTGGGGGGGACACACAGTGTCCTGTAAGTGGGAGCACTGGGGGGGGACACAGTGTCCTGTAAGTGGGAGCACTGGGGGGGACACATAGTGTCCTGTAAGTCTTTGGGGGCACTGGGGGGGACACACAGTGTCCTGTAAGTGGGAGCACTGGGGGGGACACACAGTGTCCTGTAAGTCTTTGGGGGCACTGGAGGGGACACATAGTGTCCTGTAAGTCTTTGGGGGCACTGGAGGGGACACACAGTGTCCTGTAAGTCTTTGGGGGCACTGGGGGGGGACACAGTGTCCTGTAAGTGGGAGCACTGGGGGGGACACATAGTGTCCTGTAAGTCTTTGGGGGCACTGGGGGGGGACACAGTGTCCTGTAAGTGGGAGCACTGGGGGGGACACATAGTGTCCTGTAAGTCTTTGGGAGCACTGGGGGGGGACACAGTGTCCTGTAAGTGGGAGCACTGGGGGGGACACATAGTGTCCTGTAAGTCTTTGGGGGCACTGGGGGGGACACACAGTGTCCTGTAAGTGGGAGCACTGGGGGGGGGACACACAGTGTCCTGTAAGTGGGAGCACTGGGGGGGACACATAGTGTCCTGTAAGTCTTTGGGGGCACTGGAGGGGACACACAGTGTCCTGTAAGTGGGAGCACTGGGGGACACACATAGTGTCCTGTAAGTCTTTGGGAGCACTGGGGGGGGACACAGTGTCCTGTAAGTGGGAGCACTGGGGGGGACACACAGTGTCCTGTAAGTGGGAGCACTGGGGGGGACACATAGTGTCCTGTAAGTGGGAGCACTGGGGGGGGGACACACAGTGTCCTGTAAGTGGGAGCACTGGGGGGGGACACAGTGTCCTGTAAGTGGGAGCACTGGGGGGGGGACACACAGTGTCCTGTAAGTGGGAGCACTGGGGGGGACACATAGTGTCCTGTAAGTCTTTGGGGGCACTGGAGGGGACACACAGTGTCCTGTAAGTGGGAGCACTGGGGGACACACATAGTGTCCTGTAAGTCTTTGGGAGCACTGGGGGGGGGACACAGTGTCCTGTAAGTGGGAGCACTGGGGGGGACACATAGTGTCCTGTAAGTCTTTGGGGGCACTGGAGGGGACACATAGTGTCCTGTAAGTCTTTGGGGGCACTGGAGGGGACACACAGTGTCCTGTAAGTGGGAGCACTGGGGGGGACACATAGTGTCCTGTAAGTCTTTGGGGGCACTGGAGGGGACACACAGTGTCCTGTAAGTCTTTGGGGGCACTGGGGGGGACACACAGTGTCCTGTAAGTGGGAGCACTGGGGGGGACACATAGTGTCCTGTAAGTGGGAGCACTGGGGGGGACACATAGTGTCCTGTAAGTGGGAGCACTGGGGGGGACACATAGTGTCCTGTAAGTCTTTGGGGGCACTGGAGGGGACACATAGTGTCCTGTAAGTCTTTGGGGGCACTGGGGGGGACACACAGTGTCCTGTAAGTGGGAGCACTGGGGGGGACACATAGTGTCCTGTAAGTGGGAGCACTGGGGGGGACACATAGTGTCCTGTAAGTCTTTGGGGGCACTGGAGGGGACACACAGTGTCCTGTAAGTGGGAGCACTGGGGGGGACACATAGTGTCCTGTAAGTCTTTGGGGGCACTGGAGGGGACACACAGTGTCCTGTAAGTGGGAGCACTGGGGGACACACATAGTGTCCTGTAAGTCTTTTGGGGGCACTGGAGGGGACACACAGTGTCCTGTAAGTGGGAGCACTGGGGGGGACACACAGTGTCCTGTAAGTGGGAGCACTGGAGGGGACACATAGTGTCCTGTAAGTCTTTGGGGGCACTGGAGGGGACACACAGTGTCCTGTAAGTGGGAGCACTGGGGGGGACACACAGTGTCCTGTAAGTGGGAGCACTGGGGGGGACACACAGTGTCCTGTAAGTGGGAGCACTGGGGGGGGACACAGTGTCCTGTAAGTCTTTGGGGGCACTGGAGGGGACACATAGTGTCCTGTAAGTGGGAGCACTGGGGGACACACATAGTGTTCTGTAAGTCTTTGGGGGCACTGGAGGGGACACACAGTGTCCTGTAAGTGGGAGCACTGGGGGGGACACACAGTGTCCTGTAAGTGGGAGCACTGGGGGGGGACACAGTGTCCTGTAAGTCTTTGGGGGCACTGGAGGGGACACATAGTGTCCTGTAAGTCTTTGGGAGCACTGGAGGGGACACATAGTGTCCTGTAAGTTTTTGGGACACATAGTCACAGGGAAGAACTTGCAAACTCCTCACAGACAGCAATTTGTGGGAATTGAACTCCCATCTTACAGTTGGTGCTCTAAAGTGATGCACTAATCACTATGCTACCATACCGCCATTAGCCTGTGCAGTTGGTCTTTAAACACCCTGACTAATCAAGAACCAGTCAACCTCTGCTTTAAATGTACCCAATGATTTGGCCTCCACAGCTGTCTGTGGCAGTGAATTCCACAGATACATCACCCTCTGGCTAAAGAAATTCCTCCTCATCTCTGTTCTAAATGGATGTCCCTCTATTCTGAGTCTATCCCTCTATAGATTATTAAGGGATTGGACACGCTGGAGGCAGGAAACATCACCCGCTGATGGGTGAGTCCAGAACTAGAGGCCACAGTTTAAGAATAAGGGGTAGGCCGTTTAGAACAGAGATGCGGAAAAACTTTTTCACCCAGAGAGTGCTGGATATGTGGAATGCTCTGCCCCAGAAGGCCGTGGAGGCCAAGCCTCTGGATGTATTCAAGAGAGAGTTAGATAGAGCTCTTATAGATAGCGGGGTCAAGGGATATGGGGAGAGGGCAGGAACGGGGTACTGATTGTGTATGATCAGCCATGATCACATTGAATGGCGGTGCTGGCTTGAAGGGCCGAATGGCCTACTCCTGCACCGACTGTCTATTGTCTATAGGAAATATCCTTTCCACATCCGCTACATCTCATCATCATCATTGACGTAAGTGATCATGGTCTTCACATAACCATGTTCTTGCAAATTTTTCCACAGAAGTGGTTTGCCATTGCCTTCTTCTGGGCAGTGTCTTTACAAGACAAGTGACCCTACCCATTATGAATACTCTTCAGAGATTGTCTGCCTGGCGACAGTGGTCACATAACTAGGACTTGTGAAATCCACCATCTGCTCATGACCTGTTCCCATGACTTCATGTAACCCTAATCAGGGATGAGCAGGTGCTGCACTTTGCCCAAGTGTGACCTGCAGGCTAGCGGAGGTGAGGAGTGCCTTCCACCTCTTGAGGTAGAGACATATCTCTACCCCGAACTCCATTTAGGCCTTTCAATATTTGATAGGTTTCAATGAGATCTCCTCTCGTGAGGCCACATCTGGGAAGCTGTGGACAGATCTGGTCTCCTGAGTTAGAGCAGAGTATCCTTCCCATCGAGGGAGTGTGGTAAAGGTTCATGAGATGGTGGACTTGCTGCATCAGAGAGATTGAACTTCCATTCTGTGGAGTGGAGAAGACCAGGAGTTGCTTCTTGACTGCTGGGGTTGAACAGTAATGCCATAAGCAATGACATTTCTGATATAATTGCTGTCTAATAATGCCTTTTTTTTTTAAAGATGATATTGGAAAATTAGCTTTCAGTTTCTTAAAAAAAATCTGCAGCATACCAGAACACTACAATTGCAATGCTCACGATGGATTAGCTTTTTAAATAGTTTGAAATCAGTTTTAAGTATGACATAACTAACTCAGTGGATGTTCCATTGGGCTGAAGAGCCTAGAATCTGTGCTGTGTGTCAGCTTGAGGAGAAATCTCTTCAATCGAGGTGGTGAATCTTTAGAATCAGTGCCCTGCAGGCCTGTGCAGAGTGTTGTTGAATTCATTTCAGTAATATGTTTCTGAATGTTCAAAGAATTGAGGTATTTTTTTTCTTTATTCATTCAAGGATGTGGACTTAATAGGCTGAGCCAGTTTTTATGCCCCTCCCTAGTTGTCCTTGGTGGGGGTGAGCTGCTTTTATGAATTGCTACAGTCCCTGAGGTGTGGGTATACCCACAGTGCTGTAGGAATGGAGTGCCAGGGCTTGTCCCAGCAATGATGAAGGAACAGCCAGAGACTTTCTCCAGGATGGAAAATGGTTAATATTAGGGGTATTATTTTAAGGTGACTGGAGGAAAGTATAGAGGGAATGTCAGAGGTAGGTTTTTTTTTTACACAGAGTGGTGGGTATGTGGAACACACTGTCAGGGGTGTTGGTAGAGGCAGATACATCAGGAACATTTAAGAAACTCTTAGATAGACACATGATTGAAAGAAAATTGGAGAGCTATGTGGGAGGGAAGGGTTAGGTTATTCTTAGAGCAGGTTTTACAGTTTGTGGGCCGAAGGGCCTGTACCGTTTAATGTTCTATATTTCCGACCCAGGATGATGTGTGGCTTAGATAATTTCAAGAAGGTGGTGTTCCTCATTTTTTTTGTGGCTCGTGTCCTTTCTGGTGGTAGAGGTGGTGGGTTTGTATATTTTGGTATTTGGGTGAAAATTGTTTTCTAGTATATAGTGGAGGTTGATCGGTCCTTGGTTATCAAGGCAGCAAGACAGGGAGAAGGCAGGAGAATAGATTGAGAGGTATAATAAAACAGCCATGATTGAAAGTTGAAGCAGACCTGATGGGCTGAATGGCCTTATTGTGCTCCTATGTCTTCTGGAAACACACACAAAATGCTGGAGGAACTCAGCGGGCCAGGCAGCATTTATGGAAAAGAGTACAGTCAACATTTTGGGCTGTGACCCTTCATCAGGGCTGGAGAAAAAGATGAGTCAGGATTAGAAGGTGGGAGGAGGGGAGGAAGAAGCACAAGGTGATGGGTGAAACCAGGAAGGAGGGAGGGGTGAAGTAAAGAGCTGGGAAGTTGATTGGTGTAAGAGATACAGGGCCGGAGAAGGGCGAATCTGAAAGGAGAGGACAGAAGGCCAAGGAAGAAAAGGAGGAGGCGTATCAGCAGGAGATGATGGGGAATGGTGAAAGAAGGGGTATTACTGGAATTTTGATAAATTAATGTTCATGCCGTCACCTCCCTCTGGTGCTCCTCCCCATCTTTCTGTCACCCACAGTCTTCTATCCGTTCCCATCAGCTGCTGGGGGTGACCCTCCGTTGGTTTGGGTCAGCCATGGATGTTGCATCCTCGCTGTCTGCATCAAAGCTGCAGTATGCAAGCCAGGGCAGTATGATATGGAGAGTAAGTTGTTGCCTATGTAACAGGCTAAGCAGTGGATGAATCCGACAGAACGGCAGAGACCAATGCAGTTTGGCACCAAGGGTGTCGCAGGAGTTGCCAGTCAGCATTGAGCTCAACATAGGACTGCTTAGGGATTGCAGCTCCAGACTTTTCCTTGGGGTTTACTCCCGAAGTCTACCACATGAGTGGGCATAGTGGAGCTTTGAGATCAGAGTTTTCCTTCTTCCGGCTGAGCTGCCAACCACAGCTGATAAGCCCCATCTGAGTGAAGCAATTGGGTTTAAGGTGCCAGTAAATTGCCTTTGCCCCTTCTCCTGTCAGCAGAAAAGGAAGCAACACACCACAAGATGCTGGAGGAACTCAGCAAGCCAGGCCAGCATCTATGGAAAAGAGTATAGTCGATGTGTGGGGAAAAATGAGAAGTTAGAGCAAGGTTGGGGAGGGGAGGAAGAAGTACAGGGTGGTAGGTGATGGGTTAGAGCGGTAGGGGTGAAGTACAGAGCTGGGAATCTGATTGGAGAGGGTAGAAGACTATGGAAGAAAGGGAAGGTAATGGAGCACCTGAGGGAGGTGACGGGGAGATAAGGTGAAAGAGGGAAAAGGAGATGGGGTATGGTGAAGGAGGGTGGGGGGCATTACTGGAAGATTGAGAAATCAATGTTCATGCCATCAGGTTGGAGTACCAGAAGGGCAAGTACCAGGAGGGAGATCAATGGGGAGGGATAAATGGAAAAGGGAGTCTGGTAGGGAGTGATCCCTACAGAGAGTGGGGGGAGGGAAAGATGTGCTTGGTAGTGGGATCCCATTGGAGACGGCAGAAGTTACAGAAAATTATGTGCTGGGCACAGAGGCTACTGGGGTGATAGGTGAGGACAAGGATAGGATTAGTGCAGAGAGAGTGTAGAGTAATGCATTCAGAAGAAGTGAAGTTTGAATTGGAGAGAGGAGTAGTAAAGTTGAGACGGTTGATGTCTCATTCAGCGGTGGTTAGAAAAGAAAAGATCCAGAGCAGGCAGAAGACCAGAGTGGGGTGTCCAGGGTGAGGGGAAAGGTTGAAGATGGGAGGGGGTCATCGGCGTGGGCTGGAGAGTCCTTGCCAAGGAAGTAGGCAGGGAGATGGGGGCAGCAGAAAAGGTAGAAAAGGATCCGCTGGCCAAAAAAGCTTTAAGGAATTGATAGTGAAAAGCAGGAGTTGTGCTTTTGGTGGCACAGACTAGATGGGCCAAACGTGCTACTCCTATTCCCATTGCTGCTGATGTGCCCTCAGTGTGCTGTGTCAATGTAACTGAATACTGTGTTCTGTCCTGTCAATGGTGGGAGGATGTGTCATCAATCTTTGAAACTGCTTGTTAATTTCAGTGAGATGTGCAGATTACAGTGTTCGTGCAGTTATACTATTTACTCTGGGAGAAAGCTTTTGGCTAGTTTCCTGCTAATTCTCCATCGACCGTCCACGATCTTTGCCATTTAAGGATGTTTGGAGAGCTGACTGCCTGAGTTAACTGTGGGCCATGCACTGAGAGAGGTGCTGAACACGAAAAACATCTGTCCTGCAGGAATGTAATGCACTGTAGAGAACGAGCAGCCCTTCACCCTTCCCTGTGCCCCTATCCGCACCTCACACTCCCTGACCCATCCCACCTCACCTCAGCAAAGGTCAACACCCATTGACCGCAGGGCTGAATTTTCAATATCTGTCGAGTCCTTAGCTGACCATCAATCTGCACAGTCCCTGAACAGCCCAGCACACCTTCACCTCGGGGTAAGACACTGCAGCAATGTATATAACACAGCAGCCAACTTACATCGTAATACTGCCACAGACAACAGCACAGTCTCTTTTCTAAATGGGGAGAAAATTTAAAAATCAGAGGTAGAAAAATAGAAACCCTACAGCACAATACAGGCCCTTCAGCCCACAAGGTTGTGCCGAACATGTCCCTACCCTAGAAATTACTAGGCTTACCTATAGCCATCTATTTTTCTAAGTTTCATGTACCTATCCAAAAGTCTCTTAAAAGACCCTAATCTATCCACCTCCACCACCTTTGCTGACAGCCCATTCCACGTACTCACCACTCTCTGAGTAAAAAACTTACCCCTGACATCTCCTCTGTACCTACTCCCCAGCACCTTAAACCTGTGACCTCTTGTGGCAACCATTTCAGCCCTGGGAAAAAGCCTCTGACTATCCACACAATCAACACCTCTCATCATCTTATACACCTCTAACAGGTCACCTCTCATACTCCGTTGCTCCAAGGAGAAAAGGCTGAGTTCATTCAACCCAGATAAGTGTGAAGTGGTTCACTCATAAGACGTGCTCCCCTATCCAGGCAACAACCTTGTAAATCTCCTCTGCACCCTTTCTATGGCTTCCACATCCTTCCTGTAGTGAGGTGACCAGAACTGAGCACAGTACTCCAAGTGGGGTCTGACCAGGGTCCTGTATAGCTGCAACATTACCTCTTGGCTCCTAAACTCAATCCCACGATTGATGAAGGCCAATGCACGGTACGCCTTCTTAACCACAGAGTTAACCTGCGCAGCTGCTTTGAGCGTCCTATGGACTCGGACCCCAAGATCTCTCTGATCCTCCACACTGCCAAGAGTCTTACTATTAATACTATATTTTGCCATCATATTTGACCCACCAAAATGAACCACTTCACACTTATCTGGGTTGAACTCCATCTGCCACTTCTCAGTTTTGCATCTGATCAATGTCCTGCTGTAACCTCTGACAGCCCTCCACACTATCCACAACACCCCCAACCTTTGTGTCATCAGCAAACTTACTAACCCATCCCTCCACTTCCTCATCCAGGTCATTTATAAAAATCATGAAAAGTAAGGGTCCCAGAACAGATCCCTGAGGCACACCACTGGTCACTGACCTCCATCAAATGCCTTGCTGAAATCCATATACACTACATCTACTGCTCTTCTTTCATCAATGTGTTTCATCACATCCTCAAAAAATTCAATCAGGCTCGTAAGGCACAACCTGCCCTTGACAAAGCCATGCTGACTATTCCTAATCATATTATGCCTCTCCAAATGTTCATAAATCCTGCCTCTCAGGATCTTCTCCATCAACTTACCAACCAGTGAGGTAAGACTCACTGGTCTATAATTTCCTGGTCTGCCTCTACTCCCTTTCTTGAATAAGGGAACAACATTCGCAACCCTCCAATCCTCCCGTCCTCATTGATGATGCAAAGATCATTGTCAGAGGCTCAGCAATCTCCTCCCACAGTAGCCTGGGGTACATCTCATCCGGTCCCTGTGACTTATCCAACTTGATGCTTTCCAAAAGGTCCAGCACATCCTCTATCTTAATAGCTACATGCTCAAGCTTTTCAGTCTGCTGCAAGTCATCACTATTATCACCAAGATCCTTTTCCATAGTGAATACTGAAGTATTCACTAAGTACCTCTGCTATTTCCTCTGGTTCCATACACACTTTACCACTGTCACATTTGATAGGTCCTATCCATTCACGTCTTATCCTCTTGCTCTTCACATACTTGTAGAATGCCTTGGGGTTTTCCTTAATACTGCTCACTAAGGCCTTCTCATGGCTCCTTCTGGCTCTCATAATTTCCTTCTTAAGCTCCTTCCTTGTTAGCCTTATAATCTTCTAGATCTCTAACATTACCTAGCTCTCTGAACCTTTTGTAAGCTTTTCTTTTCTTCTTGACCAGATTTATTACAGCCTTTTGTACACCACAGTTCCTGCACCCTACCATAACTTCCCTGTCTCATTGGAACGTACCTATGCAGAACTCCACACAAATATCCCCTGAACATTTGCCACATTTCTTCTGTAATTCCTCCACCCACAGAGACTCCGTAGACAATCCCTCCATGACGTTCACCTTTACTGCAGCCATGACACTATCTCTGATCAGCAGTGCCACACCCCCATCTCTTTTGCCTCCCTCCCTGTCCTTTCTGAAACATCTAGAACCCCTTGAAGTAACCATTCCTGTCCCTGAGCCATCCAAGTCTCTGTAATGGCCACCACATCAGACCCCCAAGTACTGATCCACGCTCTAAGCTTATCCACTTTGTTCACAACACTCCTTGCGTTAAAATAGATACTTCTCAAACCTTCGGTCTGAGTGCATCCCTTCCCTATTACCTGCCTATCCTCCCTCACGCTCTGTCTCCTATCTTTCTCTATTTGAGAGCCAGACGCCTCTTCCCCAGTCTCTTCAGTTTGGCACCTGAGAACATTTCTATCATATACAAACTTTTGATTTCTGTCCACACAAGCAGTTCTCGCTTGACCTTTATTCTCCTCCACCTCACCATCTGCTCTAATAGTCTGGTTCCCCTCACCCTGCAAATCTAGTTTAAACCTCCCAGTGTAAAGGGACTTGGGATTCCTGGTGGAGGATTCCCTGAAGGTTAACTTGCAGATTGCGTCGATGGTGAGAAAGGCAATTGCATTGTTAGCATTCATGTCGAGAGGACTGGAATATAAAAACAAGGATGTAATGCTGAGGCTTTATAAGGCATTGGTCAGACTGCATTTGGAGTATTGAGAGCAGTTTTGAGCTCTTTATCTAAGAAAGGATGTGCCGGCGTTGGAGAGGGTTCAAAGGAGGTTCACAAAAATTTTTCTGGGAACGAAAGGGTTGATGTATGAGAAGCTTTGATGGCTCTGGCCCTGTACTTGCTGAAGTTTAGAAGAATGAAGGGGGATCTCATTGAATCGTATTGAATATTGAATATTCCTGCTGAAGGGTCTCTGCCTGAAAAATTGACTGTACTTTTTTCAATAGAGGCTGCCTGGCTTGCTGAGTTCCTCCAGCATTTTGTGTGTGTTGCTTGGATTCCAGCATCTGCAGATTCACTCTTGTTTGAATATTGAACATAGAGTGGATGTGGAGAGGATGTTTCCTGTAGTTTGGGAGTCTAGGACCAGAGGGCATAGCCTCAGAATCGAACATAGAAATGTACAACACAGGGACAGGCTGTTTGGTCCACAGTGTTCTGCTGAACCAGCTAAAAAGCAAATCAAAAACATCCAAACACTGAACCCTCTTCCCTCCATCTTCCTTATATCCACATGCTTATCGAAACATCTATTAAAAGTCTCTAATGTATTTGCCTCTACCACCATACCAGGCAGTGCATTCCAGGCATCCACAACCCTGAGTTAAATACTTACCCCTCACATCCCCTTTGAACCTACCCCCTCTCACCTTCAATGCATGCCTTCTGGTATTAGGTATTTCAACAGGTACTTTCTGTCCACTCTGTCTATGCCTCTCATAATCTTGTCAACCTCTACCCAATTTTTCCTCAGCTTCCAATACTCCAGAGAAAACAACCCATGTTTATGCAGCCTCTCATGATAATACGTGCCCTCAAAACCAGGCAGGATCCTGGTAAACCACTCCTGCACCCTCTCCAAAGCCTCAACATTCTTTCTAGAATGGGGTGATCAGAACTGTATGCAATACTCCAGATGTAGCCTAACCAGAGTTTTATAACGTTGCAATATAACCTCTTTACTTTTGAACTCAATGCCTCGACTAATAAAAACAAGCATTCCATAAGCCTTCTTAACTACCTTATCAACCTGTGTAGCCACTTTCAAGGAGCTACAAACTTGGATCCCAAGATCTCTCTGCTCAGTAACACTGTTGAGGACCTTGCGCTTAACAGAGTGATGCCTCCTTGCATTTGCCCTACCAAGGTGCAATACCTCACATTTATCTGGGTTAAATTCCATCTGCTATTTCTCTGACCATATCTGCAACTGATCTATGTCCTTTAGTATTCTCTGCCAGTCTTCTACACGATCCACAACTCCACCAATCTTGGAATTATCTGCAAACTTACTAACCCACCCATCTACATTTTCATCCAGGTCATTTATATACATCACAAACAGCTGAGGTCCCGGCACAGATCCCTGCAGAACTCCACTAATTACAGATCTCTACCTCAAATAAGTCCCTTCAACCACTACCATCTGCCTACGCGCAAGCCAATTCTGGATCCAAACAGCCAATTTGCTGCGGATCCCATGCATCTCAATCTTCTAGATTAGCCTCCCATGAGAGACTTTGTCAAATGCCTTACCAAAATCCATGTAGACAACAAGCATCGCCCTCCCCTCATCAATCTCTTTTGTCTCCTTGTCAAAAAACTTGATCAGGTTGGTAAGGTACGACCTGCCCTGCACAAAGTCATGCTGGCTCTCCCTAATTAGCCCATGGGTTTCTAAATGCTCATATATCCTATCACTAAGAATTTTCTCCAGGAATTTCACTGCAACTAACGTGAGACTCATTGGTCTATAGTTCCAGGATTATCCTTTGTTCCCTTCTTAAATAGAGCTAGAACATTAGCCACTCGCCTGTGGCTAGAGAGGACACAATGATACTGGTCAAGGTCCCAGCAATTTCATCTCTAGTCTCCTCCAATAACCATTAGGCCCTGGGGACTTACCCGCCTTAGAGCTCATTAGGAGACCCAACACCTCCTCCTCCTTGATATCCAAATGCCCTAACGTATTTATACACTCAGCACTGATCTTCTGGTCCTCCATATCCTTTTCCTTGGTAAATACTGAAGCAAGGTACTCAGTAAGTACCTCACTCACATTCTCTGCATCCAAGCAAATGTTCCCCCTTTTGTCCTTGAGTGGTCCCATCTTCTTTCTAGTTATCTTCTTGCTCTTGTACGTATAGAATGCCTTGGGACTCACCTTAATCCTACTAGACAGGGACTTTTCTTGGCTCCTCCTCGCTTTCTTAATTTCCTTCTTTAATTTATTTTGGCTTCTTTATACTCCTCATGTGCTTCGTTTGATCTTAGCTTCTGAAGCTTTACTCAGTGGAGGGATGTCCATTTAGAACAGTGACAAGGAAAAATGTCTTTAGCCAGAGAGTGGTGAATCTGTGGAATTGATTGCCACAGGCAGCTCTGGAGGCCGAGTCACTGAGTGTATTTAAAGAGGAGGTTGATAGGCTCTTGATCAGCCATAAATGATAATAAATCAGCCATGACAGAATGACGGAGTAGATTCAGTGGGCCAACTGGTCTAATTCTGCTCCTATTTCTGAAAGCCTTGTCAGGGTGTGCAACATATAGGTGATGTGACTTTGTTGAGTGTTGATTACTGGATGCAACCAGAACGCCGGGTGCTGATGTGGCTATCTCAAAGTTCAAGGTAAATTTATTATGTGTCAACTTATACAAGACTGAGATTCATTTTCTTGTGGGCATTCACAGTAAGTCCAGAATAGAATCATAAACAATAATACAATCAATGAAGATCACACCAACTTGGGCATTCAATCAGTGTGCAAAAGACAACAAACTAGATAGATAGATAGATAGATAGATATTTTATTCATCCCCATGGGGAAATTCAACATTTTTTCCAGTGTCCCATACACTTATTGTTCGCAAAACTAATTACATACAATACTTAACTCAGTATAAATATGATATGCATCTAAAATCACCCTCTCAAAAAAAACATTAATAAATAGCTTTTAAAAAGTTCTTAAATAGTTTACTAAAATACATTGAATGGTAACTTAAGCTCAGTCCTAACCCCGGCACTTTAACATATCTTGCCCCTGGCGGTTGAATTGTAAAGCTGAATGGCATTGGGGAGTAATGATCTCTTCATCCTGTCTGAGGAGCATTGCATCGATAGCAAACTGTGCAAATATAAAAAAAATCCGTAATAAATATCGCCAGCATGAGAAGAAGAGTCCTTGAAAGTGAGTCCATAGTTTATGGGAAATTCAAGAACCTGATGGTTGAGGGGTAATAACTGTTCCTGATCCTAGTGGTGGAGGTCCTGAGGCTTCTATCCCTTCTTTCCAATGGTAGCAATGAAAAGCGAGCATAACCTGGGGTGCTGGGGGTCCCTGATGATGAATACCGCTTCCCTGTGACAGCGCTTCATGTTGATGTGCTCAAAGGCGGGGAGGACTACCCGTGATGCACTGGGCCATATCCACTACTTTTTGTCGGACTTTCCATTCAAGGGCATTGGCATTTCTGTACCAGGTCGTGATGCAGCCAGTCAATATACTCTCCACCACACATCTATAGAAGTTTGTCAAATTGTGGATGTCATGTTGAATCTTCGCAAACCTCTAATGAGATAAGGCAATTATGTGTGGGGCCCCTAACAGATCCTCTGAAATAATAACACTGAGGAATTTAAAGTTGGTGATCCTCTCCATCTCTGATTGTCCAATGGGGACTGGCTCATGGACCTCTGGTTTCCTCCTCCTGAAGTCAGTAATCAGCTCCTAAAGGTAACCACAGACCAGCTCCACAGACACAAAACAGTGCAGCACAGGAACAGGGGGCTCGGCCCACAATGTCTTGTGTTGGACACAGTGTCAAGTTAAACTCAACCTCTCCCTGAACATGATCCATATCTCCCCATTCCCTGCACGTCCATGTGTCTGTCAGACTCTTACATGTCTCCATCATATCAGTTTCCACCAGCACCCCGGCAGCTGTTACAGGAACCCATATTCTCTGTAAAATAATACAAAACATCCCCCATAACCTCCCCCTTAAACTCTTCCCCTCTCATCTTTATTGTATGTACTCTGATATTTGGCATTTCTACCTTGGAAAAAGATACCGCCTGTCTACTCTATCTTTGCCTCTCATAAACTTCTATCAGACCTCCCCTCAGCCCCCTCTGCTCCAGAGAAAACCAACCAAGTTTGTCCAACCTCTCGTTACAGCACATGCCCTCTAATCCAGACAATATCCTGGTAAACCTCTTCTGCAACTTCTCCAAATCCTCCACATTGTTTCTGTAACAGAGCAACCAGAGCTGCACACAGTACTCCCAAGTGCAGTCTGACAAAAGTTCTGTACAGCTTCAACATAACTTGCTGAGTCATATACTATATCCAGAGTGATTAAGGCAAGCGTGCAGTATGCATTCTATACCATTCTATCTACATGCTCAGTCACTTTCAGAGAGCTATGGACTTGGACCCTGATCAACAACAGATGCGGACAGGGTCGTAAAAAGAATTTTTGTCAGCTTCATAAAGTATTGAGTACAGGAGATGAGATGTTATGTTGAAGTTGTGTAAGATGTTGGTGAGGCCTAATTTGGAGTATTGTGTACAGTTTTGGTCACCTACCTACAGAAAGGATGTAAGTAAGATTGAAGGAGTACAGAGAAAATTTACAAGGATGTTGCTGGGTCTGGAGGACCTGAGATATGGGGAAAGATTGAATAGGTTAGGACTTTATTCGATAAATTGAGAAAAGATTAAGAAGAAATTTGATAGCATATACAAAATTATGAGGGTATAAATAGGGTAAATATAAGGAGGCTTTTCCCATTGAGATTGGGTGGAACTAGGAGTCATGGGTGAAGGGTGAAAGGTGAAATGTTTAAGGGGAACATGGGGGGAACTTCATTCAGGGTGGTGAGAGTGTAGAACGTGGTGGATGCAGGTTCGATATCAACATATAATAGAGGTTTGGATAGGTACATAGATGGTAAGAGTATGGGGGGGGGTCTATGGTGCAGGTTGATGGATTGGTACAGACTAGATGGGCTGAAGGGCATGTTTGTGGTTGTAGTGTCCTGTGACTCTATAACTCTACGTTTATTTCCCTCATGGATGCTGCCTGACCTGCTGAGTTGCTCCAGGATTTTGTATGCATACCCCGAAGTGAAACACCTCACATTTGTCTAAATTAATCTCTGTCTGCCTCTTCTCCACCCATATCAGTATCTGATCTATATTCTGCTCAATTCTGTGAAAGCCCTTGACACTGTCCATAGTCCCACAAATCTGTGTGTCATCCACAAATGTACTGATGCACCCACCTACATTTTCTTCCAAGTCATTAGAGACTTAGCACTGATCCCTGTCCAGCCAGAAATTCGCCCTTCCTTTCTGCCCTTCACTGGTAGCTTCCAACTGTTCATCATCCCAAGGCCCCATCCGTCCATCTTGGGACTGGCTATGGACTTATGTGTATGATATGTTCATGCCAGAAGCATGGTGACACTTCTGCACACAACTGCCACCTGACCTAACAGTGTAACACTTTGCAACACTGGCAATCTGGATTCACTTCCTGCAGCTGACTGTAAGGAGTTAATATGTTCTTCACATGACTGTGTGGGTTTCCTCTGGGTGCTCAGGTTTTCTCCCATGTTCCAAAGATGCACAGGTTAGGTTTAGTGAATTATGGGCATGTTGTGTTGGCCCCTGAAGTGTGGCGACATTTGTGGGCTGCCCCCATGTCCTTGGACTGTGTTGATCACTGACACAAAATGATGCATTTTACTGTGTAAAAACACAAAATGCTGGCAGAACTCAGCATGCCAGACAGCATCTATGGGAGGAGGTAGTGACGACATTTCGGGCCGAAACCCTTCATCAGGAGTGAAGTAACATGGGAACATTTTACTGTGTGTTGACTGATGAAGAGTCTCAGCCCAAAACCTATGGATCTGTTTATTTGTTTCCATAGATGCTGCCTGACTTGCTGAGTTCCTCCAGCATTTTGTGTGCTTTGGATTCCTGGCATCTGCAGAATCGCTTGTGTTCACTGTATGTTTGATGTACATGTGACAAACAGAGCTCATCTCTATAATACCTGTGTCCCTTCCACTCCAGGCATGCCTCCATTCCAAGTCAGAGACCACACACCACTACTGAAACCCTAGCCAGTCTCTCTCCTCCATTGCAAATCCATCAAAAATAAATCTAAACTTAACTGGCACAAAAATATCCGATTCTTATTCTGGCTGTGACCAGTTGATACTGGAAAAGGGATGTCTATCTATATTGCTTGCTAAACAAGGAGCCATTGCATAGACACTCTGGCACGCTCTAATCTCACAGTTCTGGTGACCAGTGACCTTGGGCCTGTGTTGTGTACGTACCTATCCCTGTGTGCAGCTTTGGGTATGTGACTGTGCAGGTACCTGTGTGTAGCATCATGCACATGTATGCTGCGGGCAAGCCAGTAGATCCTCCCCTCGGTCCCTACCCTCCTCATTGCCTGCCCCTCTTTCTGTGACAGAGTGTGGGATTTTCCCTTCTATAGATGGACTGCTGCTGCGAAATTCCATTGCCTGAGTTTGGTGTTGGATTTGCTGGAACTGCAAACAATTCTGCTCTGCTCCGGGATGGCTCTGGCATCTGGCTGCCTCTCCCTGGAGCCACTCCTGTACTCCCCATGACATGATCTCTGAGTGGCAAAGTGACGAAATGAGAGTGTTAGATCCGAGTGCTCCATTCTCTGTCTTTCAGTGACGTGATCTCCGAGGGGGGAGAGTGCCTTTCCGTGATGTGATCTCCGAAGGGGGAGAGTCAGTGACGTGATCTCCGAGGGGGGAGAGTGCCTTTCCGTGATGTGATCTCCGAGGGGGGAGAGTTCCTTTCTGTGACATGATCTCCGAGGGGGGAGAGTTCCTTTCCGTGATGTGATCTCCGAGGGGGGAGAGTTCCTTTCCGTGATGTGATCTCCGAGGGGGGAGAGTTCCTTTCCGTGACGTGATCTCCGAGGGGGGAGAGTGCCTTTCTGTGACGTGATCTCCGAGGGGGGAGAGTGCCTTTCTGTGACGTGATCTCCGAGGGGGGAGAGTTCCTTTCCGTGACGTGATCTCCGAAGGGGGAGAGTCAGTGACGTGATCTCCGAGGGGGGAGAGTGCCTTTCCGTGATGTGATCTCCGAGGGGGGAGAGTTCCTTTCCGTGATGTGATCTCCGAGGGGGGAGAGTTCCTTTCCGTGACGTGATCTCCGAGGGGGGAGAGTGCCTTTCTGTGACGTGATCTCCGAGGGGGGAGAGTGCCTTTCTGTGATGTGATCTCCGAGGGGGGAGAGTGCCTTTCTGTGATATGATCTCCGAAGGGGGAGAGTCAGTGACATGATCTTCGAGGGGGGAGAGTTCCTTTCCGTGATGTGATCTCCGAGGGGGGAGAGTGCCTTTCCGTGACGTGATCTCCGAGGGGGGAGAGTGCCTTTCTGTGATGTGATCTCCGAGGGGGGAGAGTGCCTTTCTGTGATGTGATCTCCGAAGGGGGAGAGTCAGTGACGTGATCTCCGAGGGGGGAGAGTTCCTTTCTGTGACATGCTCTTCGAGGGGGGAGAGTGCCTTTCCGTGATGTGATCTCCGAGGGGGGAGAGTTCCTTTCTGTGACGTGATCTCCGAGGGGGGAGAGTTCCTTTCTGTGACGTGATCTCCGAGGGGGGAGAGTTCCTTTCTGTGACATGCTCTTCGAGGGGGGAGAGTGCCTTTCCGTGATGTGATCTCCGAGGGGGGAGAGTGCCTTTCCGTGACGTGATCTCCGAGGGGGGAGAGTGCCTTTCTGTGATGTGATCTCCGAGGGGGGAGAGTGCCTTTCTGTGATGTGATCTCCGAAGGGGGAGAGTCAGTGACGTGATCTCCGAGGGGGGAGAGTTCCTTTCTGTGACATGCTCTTCGAGGGGGGAGAGTGCCTTTCCGTGATGTGATCTCCGAGGGGGGAGAGTTCCTTTCTGTGACGTGATCTCCGAGGGGGGCGAGTTCCTTTCTGTGACGTGATCTCCGAGGGGGGAGAGTTCCTTTCTGTGACATGCTCTTCGAGGGGGGAGAGTGCCTTTCCGTGATGTGATCTCCGAGGGGGGAGAGTTCCTTTCTGTGACGTGATCTCCGAGGGGGGAGAGTTCCTTTCTGTGACATGCTCTTCGAGGGGGGAGAGTGCCTTTCCGTGATGTGATCTCCGAGGGGGGCGAGTTCCTTTCTGTGACGTGATCTCCGGGGGGGGGAGTTCCTTTCCGTGATGTGATCTCCGAGGGGGGAGAGTGCCTTTCTGTGACGTGATCTCTGAGGGGGGAGAGTTCCTTTCTGTGACATGCTCTTCGAGGGGGGAGAGTGCCTTTCCGTGATGTGATCTCTGAGGAGGGAGAGTTCCTTTCTGTGACATGCTCTTCGAGGGGGGAGAGTGCCTTTCCGTGATGTGATCTCCGAGGGGGGCGAGTTCCTTTCTGTGACGTGATCTCCGGGGGGGGGAGTTCCTTTCCGTGATGTGATCTCCGAGGGGGGAGAGTGCCTTTCTGTGACGTGATCTCTGAGGGGGGAGAGTTCCTTTCTGTGACATGCTCTTCGAGGGGGGAGAGTGCCTTTCCGTGATGTGATCTCTGAGGGGGGAGAGTTCCTTTCTGTGACATGCTCTTCGAGGGGGGAGAGTGCCTTTCCGTGATGTGATCTCCGAGGGGGGAGAGTGCCTTTCTGTGACATGATCTCTGAGGAGGGAGAGTTCCTTTCTGTGACATGCTCTTCGAGGGGGGAGAGTTCCTTTCCGTGATGTGATCTCTGAGGAGGGAGAGTTCCTTTCTGTGACATGATCTCTGAGGAGGGAGAGTTCCTTTCTGTGACATGCTCTTCGAGGGGGGAGAGTGCCTTTCCGTGACATGATCTCTGAGGGGGGAGAGTGCCTTTCCGTGACATGATCTCTGAGGAGGGAGAGTTCCTTTCTGTGACATGCTCTTCGAGGGGGGAGAGTGCCTTTCCGTGACATGATCTCTGAGGGGGGAGAGTGCCTTTCCGTGACATGATCTCTGAGGAGGGAGAGTTCCTTTCTGTGACATGATCTCTGAGGAGGGAGAGTTCCTTTCTGTGACATGCTCTTCGAGGGGGGAGAGTGCCTTTCCGTGACATGATCTCTGAGGGGGGAGAGTGCCTTTCCGTGACATGATCTCTGAGGAGGGAGGGTGTCTTTCTGTGACACAGCGAAAGTGACGAGATTAGGGTGAAGGATCTGAATGCTCCGATCTCTGCTTTCCGTGACGTGATCTCCGAGGGGGGAGAGTGATGAGATTAGGGTGATGAATCAGTATCACTTTACGTAACAGATGTAAAAGCTGTTGTTTTGCGGCAGCATTATAGTGAAAAGACATAAAAAGTTAATTACAATATAAAAAGAGCATCGCCCTTCAGCCCACAGTGTTGTGCCAACAATTTAACCTATTCTAAGATGGATCTAACCCTTCCCTTCTACATAGCCTGCCATTTTTCTTTCATCCATGTCCCTAAGAGTTTTTTAAATGCCTCTAATGTATCTGCCTCTGCCACCACCCCAGGCAATGTGTTCCATGCACCCACCACTCTGTGTTTAAACAAAATCTTCCTCTGACATCCTTCCTATACTTTCCTCTAATCACCTTCAACAATGTCCTCTGATATGGGCCACTGACACCTGTGATAAAGATGCTGGCTGCCTCACCCTCCTCCCCTAAAACCTGTCTCTTCCCTTATCCCTTGCCTGCACACCCACTCCTCCCTCTCTACCAATAGCCAGCTAAGTTGAAATGGCGGAGAAACTGAATACAGTCGGCCCTCCTCATCCACGGGTTCCGCATGCACGGATTCAACCAACTGCGGATCAGGAAAACCCGGAAGTTCTCTCTCCAGCACTCGTTGTTTGAGCATTGTTCGCCTTGCGCCTCGTTTGGTCATTACTTTGCTTCTGTGAAAAAATGGCTCCTAACAAGCAATTAAGTGGTCAAAGCAATTCCTCAAAGGCTAAGTCCTCAAAGGTAAAGTGCTATCTCTTGCCGAGAAAGTAGAAATCTTAGAACTTTTGAAAAGTGGCATGTCGCTTGCCGAAGTGGTCCTCAGCCCTCAACCTCCACAGATCCTGACTTTAATATTATTGAGCCTCCTCCAAAGAGTCCTTATTCCCTAAACAATACAGTATAACAACTATTTACATAGCATTTCCATTGTATTAGGTATTATAAGTACTGTAATCTAGAGATGATTAAAAGTATTACTTGCTTGAGCATTGTTTGCCTCGCGTCTCGTTCATTCACTACTTGTGAGCGTGAAGTAAGAGTTTAAAGCTAGTAAGGGATGGTTATAGTTGGGAGCAGAAGGTCCAAGGTTACACATTGTATCTGAGGGATAGGAAGGTAGGCAGAGAGGGAGGCTGGTAAAGAATGGCATCAAATCAGTAGAAAGATGTGACACAGGATCAGAAGATGTTGAATCCTTGTGGGTTGAGTTAAGATATTGCAAGGGTAAAAGGACCCTGATGGCAGTTATATCCAGGCCTCCCAACAGTGGCTGGGAGGTGGACCACAGATTACAACAGGAAATAGAAAAGTTGAATCAAAAGGGTAATGTTACGGTAGTCATGGGAGATTTTAACATGCAGATCAGTTTGGAATACCAGGTCAGTAATGGATCTCAGTGGTGCGTGGCCAAGTGGTTAAGGCATTGGACTAGCGATCAGAAGGTCGTGAGTTCGAGCCCCAGACGAGGCAGCGTGTTGTGTTCTTGAGCAAGGCACTTAACCACACATTGTTCCAGTCCATCCAGCAGAAATGGGTACCGGCAAAATGCTGGGGGTTAACCTCATGATAGACTGGCGTTCTATCCAGGTGGGGGGGGGGGGGGGGGCTTGTACTCTCAGCCACTTCACGTCACAGAAACTGCCTGATGAGCCTATAAGGCTCGGGACAGACTTTAACTTTTACTTTAACTAATGGATCTCAAGAGAATGAGTTTGTTGAATGCCCAAGAGATAATTTCTTAGAGCAGTTTGTCATTGAGCCTACTAGGGGATCAGCAATACTGGATTGGGTGTTATGTACTGAACTGGAAGCGTTTAGGGAGCTTAAGGTAAAAGGACCTTAAGAGCCAGTGATCACAATATGATTGAGTTCAACTTGAAATTTGGTAAGGAGAAAGTAAAGTCTGATGTAGCAGTATTTCAGTGGAGTAAGGGAAATCACAGTGGTATGAGAGAGGAGTTGGCCAAAGTAAATTGGAAGGAGCTGCTGACAGGGATGTCAGCAGAGCAGCAATAGCGTGCGTTTCCGGGAAAAATGAGGAAGGTGCAGGACATGTGTATTCCAGAAATGAAGAAATACTCAAACGGTAAAATAGTACACTGTGGCTGACAAGGGCAGTCAAGCCTAATGTAAAATTAAAAGAAAGGGCCTACAAAAAGCAAAAATTAGTGGGAAGATAAAGGATTGGGAAGTTTTTAAAAACCTACAGGGAGCAGCTGTAAGAATCATTAGAAGGGAAAAGATGAAATATGAAAGCAAGCTAGCAAATAATATCAAAGTGGATAGTAAATGCTTTTTCAAGTATGTAAACAATAAAAGGGAGGTGAAAGTGGATATAGGCCTGCAAGAAAATGAGGTGGTGGAGGATGCTATCACGTATTTGCTGCACAAATCACTCTCTCACCTAGAGGGGGTCAGTTGTGCTGTGAGGATTACATTCCTTGACTTCTCTAGTGCCTTTAACACCATCCAGCCCAAGATCTTAAGGCACAAACTAATGGAGATGGGAGTAGACTCTCACATGGTGGATTGGATAGTGGACTACTTGACAGATAGACCTCAGTATGTGCGGTTGGGAGACTGTAGGTCTGACACGGTGGTCAGCAGCACAGGGGCGCCGCAGGGAACCGTACTCTCTCCGGTCCTGTTCACCCTGTACACATCAGACTTCCAATATAACTCAGAGTCCTGCCATGTGCAGAAGTTCGCTGATGACACGGCCATAGTGGGGTGTGTCAGGAATGGACAGGAGGAGGAGTATAGGAAACTGATACAGGACTTTGTGATATGGTGCAACTCAAACTACCTGCGTCTCAATATCACCAAGACCAAGGAGATGGTGGTGGACTTTAGGAGATCTAGGCCTCATATGGAGCCAGTGATCATTAATGGAGAATGTGTGGAGCAGGTTAAGACCTACAAGTATCTGGGAGTACAGTTAGACGAGAAGCTAGACTGGACTGCCAACACAGATGCCTTGTGCAGGAAGGCACAGAGTCGAATGTACTTCCTAAGAAGGTTGGCGTCATTCAATGTCTGTAGTGAGATGCTGAAGATGTTCTATAGGTCAGTTGTGGAGAGCGCCCTCTTCTTTGTGGTGGCGTGTTGGGGAGGAAGCATTAAGAAGAGGGACGCCTCACGTCTTAATAAGCTGGTAAGGAAGGCGGGCCCTGTCGTGGGCAAAGTACTGGAGAGTTTAACATCGGTAGCTGAGCGAAGGGCGCTGAGTAGGCTACGGTCAATTATGGATAACTCTGAACATCCTCTACATAGCACCATCCAGAGACAGAGAAGCAGTTTCAGCGACAGGTTACTATCGATGCAATGCTCCTCAGACAGGATGAAGAGGTCAATACTCCCCAATGCCATTAGGCTTTACAATTCTACCGCCAGGACTTAAGAACTTTTTAAAGCTATTATTAATGCTTTTTGAGATGGTGATTTAGATGCATATCATATTTTTTTTACTGAGTTAAGTATTGTATGTAATTAGTTTTGCTACAACAAGTGTATGGGACATTGGAAAAAAGTTGAATTTCCCCATGGGGATGAATAAAGTATCTATCTATCTATCTATCTATCTATCTATCTATCTAATAATGGGGAACAAAGAGATGGCAGATGAACTAAATGAGTATTTTGCATCAGTCTTCACTGTGGAAGATACTGGTAATGTGCCAGATGTTGTGTGAAGGAAGAGAAGTGGGTGCAGTTTACTATTACAAGGGAAAAGGTGCCAAAAAGCTAAATCACCCGGACCAGATGAACTCCACCCTAGGGTTCTGAAAGAGATAGCGTTAAGAGATTGTAGTGGCATTAGAAATGATCTTTCAGAAATCATTGGACTCTGGCATGGTGCCAGAGGACTGGAAAATTGCAAATGTCACTCCACTCTTTAAGAAAGGAGGAAGGCAGCAGAAAGGAAACTATAGACCAGTTAGCCTGACCTCAGTGGTTGGGAAGATGTCAGAGTCAATTGTTAAGGACGAAGTAATGGAGTACTTGGTGACACAGGACAAGATAGGACAAAGTCAGCATGGTTTCCTGAAGGGAAAATCCTGCCTGACGAACCTGTTTGAATTCTTTGAGAAGATTACAAGTAGGATAGATAAGGGGATGTAGATGACATTGTATATTTGGACTTTCAGAAGGCCTTTGACAAGGCGCCACACATGAGGCTGCTTACCAAGTTAAGAGCCCATGGTATTACAGGAAAGTTACTAACATGGTTAGAGCATTGGCTGATTGGTAGGAAGCAGCGAGTGGGAATGAAAGGATCCTTGTCTCGTTGGCTGCCAGTGACTAATGGTGTTCCGTAGGGGTCAGTGTTGGGACCACTTCTTTTTGTGCTGTATACAGATAGTCCCTGAGTTACGAACGTACAACTTAAGGACAACTCGTACTTACAAACCGAGGAAGGAGAACATCGTCCGCCATTTTAAGTCGGATCGTGACGCCGTCCGCCATTTTAAGTCCTTGCCGTTGACACTGTGTTGAGTGTGTAACTTTGTATTTGGCTTAAATTTTTCTTAGCAAGATTCACCCTGACCCCCGCCCCTCCGTTCCGGTCGGCTGGTGGCGCAGTGAGATCAGCACTGGGCTGGAGAACGGAGGTTCCCGAGTTCGATCCAGTGACAGACTGCTCCCGTGCCGGGTTGATGTCGATCCAGTGACTCCTGTACCATCCATGCCGGGTTGATGCTGAGCTCGCAACTCGACATCATAAAAAAGAAACACTGCCACCTCCAGTTTAAATTCCCACATGGAATATTTTTTAAAAACTTTTTTTATTGCATTTTCAGATAATTACAGAATGAAAGAATGTGAAAAAAAGTGTATTACCCTTCCCCCCTCCCCTTAACCCCTCCCCCCTAACATCCCTATAGAAAAAAAAAGAAGAAAGAAAAAAAAAAGAGAGTGCCTGGATATTGGAAGATCCCCACATGCTCCACGGAGTTCATAATAACTTTAGTATATATAATTATTTCTTTCCCCAAGTAACCAATTATTTCATCTTCAGAGCAGCTATATATTTAATCCTGTCTTTTGTAAATAAGGGCGCCAAATTTTCAAAAATGTTTCATATTTATCTCTTAAATTATAAGTAATTTTTTCAAGTGGAATACAGCCATAAATTTCTTTCTTCCAACGATCTATACTTAAATATGTATCCAATTTCCAGGTAACTGCAATAGCTTTTTTGGCTACTGCCAGTGCAATTTTTATAAATTCTTTCTGATACTTATTCAATTTGGGTTTCGGTTTTATCCCTTTAATATCACCTAGTAAAAATAATATTGGATTATGTGGAAGTTGTGTTCCAATAATTTGTTCCAATAAAACTCTTAAATTTGTCCAAAAAGGTTGAATTTTAGAACAAGACCAAGTAGAATGTAAAACATTCTGGAATGTTGTGGAGGATCAAATACCCAAACCCAGCACAGCCACCACTTGTCCTATTTAACATGTCTCAGTGTGATGGACTTTTGGACCTGGGGAATTCAGTGCGGTGGTCCTTAGGACCCATCGGACCTCGGGAGCTGGTGGAGCTCGGGACGGGAAGTGATGGCAATTGAAAATAAAGTGGAAATAATAAAGCATTTGGAAAGAGGTGAAACGCCATTGATTATTAGAAAAGCGTTAGGCTACAGTCGGTCAACGATCAGAACAATTTTAAAGGATAAAGGATAAAGTGAGAAGAATGAAACATGTGAAAGGCCCTGCCCCGATGAAAGTTACAATTATTACTAAGCAACGCAATGGTTTAATTATTGGAATACATACTTTTCTTAAGTGTTTTATACGCATAGAAAGGTAAAATATATACTATATACTAAGACAAACGTTTGACTAACTGACGCTAAATTATATCGGATGTACTTGTTCCGACTTACGTACAAATCCGACTTAAAGACTGACTCAGGAACGGAACTCGTTTGTAGCCCGGGGACTGCCTGTATAAATGATACAGATGATGGAATAGATGACTTTGTTGCCAAGTTTGCAGATGATACGAAGATTGGTGGAGGGGCAGGTAGTGTTGAGGAAACAAGTAGGATGCAGAAGGACTTAGACAGATTAGGAGAATGGGCAAGAAAGTGGCAAATGAAATACAATGTTGGAAAATGCATGGTCATGCATTTTGGTAGTAGAACTAAGTGTACGGAATATTTTCTAAATGGGAGAAAATCCAAAAATCTGAGATGCAAAGGGACTTGGGAGTCCTTGTGCAGAACACCATAAAGGTTAACTTGCAGGTTGAGTTGGTGGTGAGGAAGGCAAATGCAGTGTTAGCATTCAAATAGCATTATTTTGATACCAAGATACTTGGGTGACACCCAGGATTTTGTATGATGTTTTACCTGGTTTTCTCTTCCTGGTGACATGCATGGTTTCACATTGGAAGGATTGAACTATGCCCCATTGTTGTGACCACTCAACCATACTATCAACATCTTTTTGAAGAGCATCTTCATCATCAGCTGACTTAATTAGATGGTATATCAAACAGTCAGCAGCTAAAAGTCTAGTGGTGCTTGTGATTTTTTTCGTGGATGTCATTAATGTAAAGTAAAAACAAATGTGGCCCAGCACTGTGCCTTGGGGTGTACCACTTAATACTGGATGCCATTCAGGGCTTTTTCTATTCATGCACACACGCTGAAGACGTTTTGTCAAGAAACTGGAAATCCATCTTTTAGTGTTAAAGCAAACACCGTAGTAGTCGAGCTTCCTAAGTAATCTTTGGTGGGGAATAACATCGAATGCTTTAGAGAAGTCGAGCACTACTAAATCAGTGGTGACGTTGTTATCAAAGTTTTTAGCCAGCTCATTTGTTGTCAGGATAAGCTGAGACTCGCATGATCTATGCTTCCTAAGAGCATGCCGGTTGTCAGCAAGAATGTTATGTTTGCTAAGGTGCCTCATCAGACTGCTGTCAATTATATGCTCCAAGTGCTTGTTAATGAAACAGGACGATAATTTGCTGGGTTGGTGGTTGAACCCTTTTTAAAGAGAGGGGTGACGTTTGCCTTTCTCCAATCCAGAGCAAGATCACCTGAGTCGAGCGACTGCTGGAAGATAAACTGCAGAACAGGAGCTAGTTCGTCAGCTGCGATCTTGAGGGCTTGATTCTGGATCTGGTCTGGCCCGATAGCTTTTGTCATATTGATGTTGAGCAGTAACTTTTTGACACCTTCAACCTCAATTTCAATAGGAGGCATATCAATATACGGGCTGGGCGGTAGATCAGGAAAAGATGAAGGTTCCGTATCTTCCTGGGTAAAGACATTTTGAAATTGGTTTGCAAGAGGTTCTGCTTGCTTCTGGTCCTCAGTGATCAGACAGTTGTTCACCTTAAGCGTCTGGACACCAGTGTTGTCTGTCCATCTGGATTTCATATATCTCCAAAAATCCTTAGGATGCTCTCCTGCAAGAATTGAAGAAACATATTGTCTTTGAGCACTCCTGATGGTAAGTAACTGGTTGGTGGTCTTGGCGCGGATGTTAGGTAGCCTCCTCCATGATGGGAGTGGGACAAAGTCCATGGGCAGGGTGGGTGGGATCCTTCATAATGTTACTGGCCCCTTTCTGTATATAAAGTTGCCAAAAAAAGTTTGTGAACCCCTTGAAGTTACTTGATTTTCTGCATTAATTACTGATAAAATATGGTCTGAGTAATAGAAACCACTTAGATGAAGATCAGATTACATTTTAAGAGTAATTAATGCAGAAAACCAGGTAATTACGATGGGTTCACAAACTTTTTTTTGCAACTGTATGTCCTTGATGGTGGAATGTTTCCTGCTGTTTCCAGGCTCTGATCTCTGGAAGGGTTATTATAGAAGGCTTTGGACCTGTATTCACTGGAATTCAGAAGAGTGGGGAAGGGGGGGGGGCGGTGAATTCATTGAAATCTACCGAATATTGAAAGGCCTCAAAAAAGTGGATGTGGATAAAAGATGTTTCCAATAGTGGGAGAGTCTAGGACCAGAGGTACAGGCTCACAATAAAAGGCCATCCATTTAGAACAGAGATGAAGAGGAATTTCTTTAGCCAAAGGATGATGAATTTGTGGAATTCATTGTCGCAGGCAGCTGTGGAGGTCAAGTAATTCGGTATATTTAAGGCAGAGGTTAATAGGCTTTTAGTTAGTTAGGGCATTAAAGATTATAAGGAGAAGGGAGGATAGTGGGCTCTTTTTAGCCCGTAGATGGCAACAGCTGGCAAGTCTCTGTTTGCAAAAACGTGGACCTTCATTCTAAAGTCAATGACACTGTTACATCTTTGTCCTTGTAGCACAGAAACCTGAGGTAATTCTTGTGGTCATCTTGGATGAGAAAACAATGGAACGTTTGTGCTATGTCTGCAAGGATAGCAACCTGTTCCTCCCAAAAACAGATGAAAACCCCCAGAAGGGAGTTATTAAGGTCTGAGCCTGTAAGGAGCACGTTGTTGAGAGATATGCCACTGTTGGAGTCAGATACTTCTTGGAGCTGACCAGGCTTTTGAGAATGATTGACTCCAAAAATTGATTGGTTTCAGCATTCCTCATTCTCTCTCAGTGCTGGTGCTACCTCAGCATGGTCGTACTCAAAAATCTTACCAAGAAACTGCTCTGTCATCTGTCTTTCTTTTCAGAGTTTGCTGTAGGGAGGTGAGATGGGTCAGGGCCTGTTTGCGATTGTTGGGCAGGTATTGATGGGGAACTCTAAAGGGGAGAGGAGCAACAAACAATTTGTTTCATCCCTGTAGACTTCCTTGTTCACTGTTTTCAGGATGGGGCAGGTTTGTTGTCAGGCTTTGTCAGGTTAAACATGGTTTGTCCAAGTGTCTCTTCTGTTACCCTGCTAAGCTTGGACGGACTATTGCGTCATTTCTCGCTGTGACTGACTTTCTTCCTCGGCCACATGAAGTTGTTACAGGGAGTGAAGATAGAAGGATGGACATTTTCCAGAACACTCGTCTTAGATGTGCCTACACTTGGCTTATGAGCATTTCCCAAACACACATTGCCCACCAGCACTCAGCCCAGATCCGGCCTCTGTGCAAGGGACATGGTGCGGTCTATTGACCTGCTGCCTGACTTTATGCAGGATCTCTGCACTGGGGTCGGGTGCCGGAATGTGTGTTGCACTTTTCAGATGTGCATGTGGTGTTGGTATTTCAGAGTGACCATTAATTATCTTGTTGCATTCAATTAGCAGCAGAAGAGAAAGTCTGACTTTACCATTGAGTGGTTCAAAAGAGTGATTACTTTGGTCGTTGAGTATGGCATGCTGTACATGCTGACAGCTCTTTCACACTGGTCTTGAGGATACGCTATAAAAAGGCAGATCTTTGAACAAGGCCTAGCTACCTGCTCCAGACCACAAACCACAGTGCCATGGGAGTTAACAGCAGCTTTGATAGGAGGGTTTCCTTCTTCCTCCCTGTCATTATCTGATGAAGATATAGAAAGCCTGAGGGGTTGAGGTGCCGGACGTGGCTGCATGTAGAGTACTGTCACCCTCAGTGCACTTCTCTGCAGTTTCTTTGCCAAGTGAGTCACTGAGGCTCAGCACAAAGCAAGTTCCATTCTCTTTGAGAAAAGCCTTTCTTTTATTGAGAGTCTAAAGCCCGTGCATTTCCTGAGTGGTGCGGCTTGTTATAAATGGGACAGTTCTTCTCTGGCTCATCGCCCTTTTTTACACAGTTCACCTGCAGAGATTTCCGTCTGTCTAATTCCCAGGTACGCTGCTGCTACTCGGAATGGTACAGCTGGGATTCTTTCCTTTGTGAGCTTCATGACAGTTGAACCTGGCGAAGTAACTGAACGGAGGAAAATGGCCACCATTCACTTTCTTGATCCTTGAGTCAACGGATATCGACTTTTTCTGGAGTCAATGGGGGAGTATCTCCACGATGTAGCTGACGAAGCGGGCAGTGTCCAGATAGGTCAAACTTAGTCAGTATCCCTCTTCCTTAGCACATTGAAGTTCCATGAGAGGGTCTTCTACTTCCCTTAACTTGACGTGGTCCTTGGCAGAGATCTCTCAATTTCTTAAATTCAGTCTCCTTAATAATTTCTGGCTGGTGTAATAGTCCTGGAGCCATTCCCCAGCCTTCTCTCGAATGGTAACAGGGCTGCCCATGTGCACTGAGTGCATCCTCTTGACGTGCTCACTGGATTCTTTGCTGAGCCACTTTGTCAGTAGATCCAGCAGTTCTGTTGCTGTGAGGCCAAGGTCCCCAGTGGCATTGTTGAATGATGACTGCCACGCTCTTTAGCTCCTAGGTTTATCATCATACTGGTAAAGGCTTATGCTCACTAAGTCATGGGGAGCCATATATCATACAAGGTATTCTGTTGCACGTGCTGGGCTGGTGGAAGCTGCTTTGTATTGGGGAACAAACGATTGGACTATAGCATTCAGTTGTGAGCTGCGGTGTTGGCAAGCTGTCTTAGCATCCGTCTGCTGCTCGTTCTCCCTTTGTATTGGAATCTTTTGGGAGTGGTGTGAAGGTATCGATAAATGCATTGTCAGCAACAAGTGGCTTACTGTTTCTGTTGTGTTGATCTTCCGAAGGAGATGGTCATGTAATAATGCTGCCATTGGAAAACGCTGAAAAAGCTGTTCGGTTCTGTGATTCATGAAGTTCAAGCTGTGCTTTCATGTGTTTGCCTGTACGCTCCCCAGTGTCCTTTCCAGACACTGCGCTTTGCTGGTCCTTTTTGACTTCATGGCTCCCTCGGCTACCTCAAAAACCTCAACCCGTAATATGGTTGCAGCTGCTTCTTGGTGAAGGGTAAGTGCACTTTGTTCGGCCTCTAGTTTCACCTTCTCCATTTCAAGCTTTGCCTCCTCCTCAGCAAACGAAATGCGTGTTCCCTGGCGCGGACTCTTGCTGTGCACAAGTAAGTGAGTCTGAGGTACGGAAGCTCTTAATCTGGATAAGGAGGTTGTTGAAGCACCAGCTGATCTCTGCGTTTTCATTGTACTGCCGTCGCTGCTGTAAAGTGTTGTAAAATTCAACAATGACATGAGAGTCAGGGTGCAGGCTCCGTGCTCCTTGGGTTTATTGCAGCCTCGATGGCATGACACAGTGAATAAAGAGCGAAACTAAAAGCAAAACAAAATGCCGTGCAATTAATGCATTGCTCTTTTCACACAAGTAAAGATATATATAGATCAGGGAGAACTTAGTTAAGTTTCCTGCAGGTAAATATTATAGGATTCTGACAAGTAAATACTACAGGCAAATAGTATGCATAAACCTTTAGCATCTAGGTTAGTGTCTAATAAACTCTAAAATAACATTTTCTTTCAGCAAGATCTTATTGATACCTCTAGGTTAACTTCTAAATAGTACAGCATCAACTTAGATGCAGTGCTTCTGCTGCGGAAACAACTGGGTGGCTTTAGATGGAAACTTCTTTAGCTCCTAACATACACCTCTGGCCTACTGCCTGCCAGCGTGCTTTACTGCTTACTACGTCCTGACTGGAAGTGACCTAATACAGATCTGAAACTGTTCATTTCAAAATAAAAGCTAAATGTACTTAATCACATAGTAAAAACATAAATCGATTGTCCAAAGGGCAGAACAAGACTCCGTGGACTGAATGGCCTAATTCTGCTTGTATCTGTAAGGAATCAGATTCTTCGTGATGGATCCTTTGAGCCCTTCACTTTGACAAGCCGTTAGACACCTCTAGTAACACTCCCCTCTGTGAGCCAGTCGATGTTGAATACCTTGGGAAGTATGATGTTGAAGATGACTTCCAATGTGCCACTGCCTTTGGGAACACAGTTGCTACTTTGCAAGTTTCTCTCTGAGCCAGGGCCGTGTTTTATCCTGTGGTCAGGAAACTGCAATATGCTTGCTTACTTAATGCCATCACTCCCGCCAAGACAAGTCGGTAGTGTCCTCTTATCCTGGGCCAGTCTTTCACTTCTGTGTGAAGGTCCTCCTTTTCCCAGGGATGAGGGCTTTGGTGTTTCTGTAGGCATTTTGGCAGCACTGAGATTTTATGGGATGGGGTTACTAGCTCTATGCCCAACCCTCCTCCTTTTGGAGGTCGGCAAAGTTGAGATACGATATGCTATGGAAAGTGGCCAGTGAGTGAGTGGGCCAGTGAAGGAGTGGAGATTTGAGGCTTTGACTCGAGAGATTCTGGCAGTTTTGGCAGTTGGACTGTGCAATCAAGATTTGAATAGCTCAGACTCAGCAGAAAGCAGCTGATTGGGCAATTGAGGTCAGGTGACCAAGCAGTTTGAAACACTCAAACAAATAGATAGAGGGGTAGCTCAAGCGGAGCGGCCTGTGGAAAGTGGCCAGTGAAGGAGTGGAGATTTGAGGCTTTGACTCGAGAGGCTGAGGACGAGCTTCACTCCAAGTGAGGTAAGGCCGGGTAAGTTCCTTTCAAAGGAGAAAGTTTCAAAAGTTGGGGCAAGTATTGGGTAGGTCATGGCAGCTGAGATCGGCCCCGTGGTTTGTTCGTCCTGCAGCATGTGGGAAATCAGGGATACTTCCAGTGTCCCTGACGACTATGTGTGCAGGAAGTGTGTCCAACTGCAGCTTCTGGCAGACCGCATTGAGCATCTGGAGCTGCGATTGGATTCATACTGGAGCATCCGCGATGCTGAGAAAGTCGTGAATAGCACGTTCAGTGAGTTGGCCACACCGCAGGTAAAGGCTACACAGGCAGAAAGGGAAGGGGTGGCCACTAGACAGCGTAGCAGTAGGCAGGTAGTGCAGGAGTCCCCTGGGGTCATCTCCCTCCTAAACAGATATACTGTTTTGGATACGGTTGGGGGAGATGTCACATCAGCGGAAGGCAACAGCAGCCGAGTTCATGGCACCATGGGTGGCTCTGCAGCACAGGAGGGAAGGAAAAGGAGTGGGAGAGCTATAGTGATAGGGGATTCGATTGTAAGGGGAATGGATAGCCGTTTCTGTGGCCGCAAACGAGACTCCAGGATGGTATGTTGCCTACCTGGTGCAAGGGTCAAGGATGTCTCTGAGCGGCTGCAGGACATTCTGAAGTGGGAGGGTGAACAGCCAGTGGTCGTGGTGCACATAGGTACCAACGATATAGGTAAAAAACGGGATGAGGTCCTACAAGGTGAATTTAGGGAGTTAGGAGATAAACTAAAAAGTAGGACCACAAAGGTAATAATCTCTGGGTTACTATCAGTGCCACGTGCTAGTCAGAGTAGAAATAGGAGGATATTTCAGATGAATACGTGGCTTGAAAAATGGTGCAAGGGGGAGGGATTAAAATTTCTGGGGCATTGGAACCAGTTCTGGGGGAGGTGGGACCGGTATAAACAGGATGGTCTGCACCTGGGCTGGACTGGAACCAATGTCCAAGGGGGAGCGTTTGCTACTGCTGTTCAGGAGGCTTTAAACTAATGTGGCAGGGGGATGGAAACAAGTGCAGAGAAACAGAGGGGTGTAAAATGAGGGTAGAAGCAAAAAGTAGTAAGGTGAAAAGTAAAAGGGGCAGGCAGGCAAATCCAGGGCAAAAAGCAAAAAGAGCCACTTTTCAACATAATTGTATAAGGGCTAAGAGTGTTGTAAAAACAAGCCTGAAGGCTTTGTGTGTCAATGCGAGGAGCATTTGTAACAAGGTGGATGAATTGAATGTGCAGATAGTTATTAATGAATATGATATAGTTGGGATCACAGAGACATGGCTCCAGGGTGACCAAGGATGGGAGCTCAACATCCAGGGATATTCAATATTCAGGAGGGATAGACAGGAAAGAAAAGGAGGTGGGGTAGCATTGCTGGTTAGAGAGGAGATTAATGCAATAGAAAGGAAGGACATTAGCCTGGAGGATGTGGAATCGATATGGGTAGAGCTGCATAACACTAAGGGGCAGAAAACGCTGGTGGGAGTTGTGTACAGGCCACCTAACAGTAGTAGTGAGGTTGGGGATGGCATTAAACAGGAAATTAGAAATGCGTGCAATAAAAGAACAGTAGTTATAATGGGTGACTTCAATCTACATCTAGATTGGGTGAACCAAATTGGTAAGGGTGCTGAGGAAGAGGATTTCTTGGAATGTATGCGGGATAGTTTTCTGAACCAACATGTCGAGGAACCAACTAGAGAGCAGGCCATTCTAGATTGGGTATTGAGCAATGAGGAAGGGTTAGTTAGCAATCTTGTCGTGCGAGGCCCCTTTGGTAAGAGTGACCATAATATGGTGGAATTCTTCATTAAGATGGAGAGTGACATAGTTAATTCAGAAACAAAGGTTCTGAACTTAAAGAAGGGTAACTTTGAAGGTATGAGACGTGAATTAGCTAAGATAGACTGGCAAATGATACTTAAAGGGTTGACGGTGGATATGCAATGGCAAGCATTTAAAGATCGCATGGATGAACTACAACAATTGTTCATCCCAGATTGGCAAAAGAATAAACCAGGGAAGATAGTGCACCCGTGGCTGACAAGGGAAATTAGGGATAGTATCAAGTCCAAAGAAGAAACATATAAATTAGCAAAAAAAAGCGGCACACCTGAGGACTGGGAGAAATTCAGAGTCCAGCAGAGGAGGACAAAGGGCTTAATTAGGAAAGGGAAAAAAGATTATGAGAGAAAGCTGTCAGGGAACATAAAAACTGACTAAAAGCTTTTATAGATACGTGAAAAGAAAAAGATTGGTCAAGACAAATGTAGGTCCTTTACAGTCAAAAAACAGGTGAATTGATCATAGGGAACAAACACATGGCAGACCAATTGAATAACTACTTTGGTTCTGTCTTCACTAAGCAGGACATAAATAATCTTCCGGAAATAGTAAGGGACCGAGGGTCTAGTGAGATGGAGGAACTGAGGGAAATACATGTTAGTAGGGAAGTGGTGTTAGGTAAATTGAAGGGATTAAAGGCAGATAAATCGCCAGGGCCAGATGGTCTGCATCCCAGCGTGCTTAAGGAAGTAGCCCAAGAAATAGTGGATGCATTAGTGATAATTTTTCAAAACTCCTTAGATTCTGGATTAGTTCCTGAGGATTGGAGGGTGGCTAATGTAACCCCACTTTTTAAAAAAGGAGGGAGAGAGAAACTGGGGAATTATAGACCAGTTAGTCTGACATCGGGGGTGGGGAAATGCTAGAGTCGGTTATCAAAGATGTGATAACAGCACATTTGGAAAGCGGTGAAATCATTGGACAAAGTCAGCATGGATTTGTGAAAGGAAAATCATGTCTGACGAATCTTATAGAATTTTTTGAAGATGTAACTAGTAGAGTGGATAGGGGAGAGCCAGTGGATGTGGTATATTTAGATTTTCAAAAGGCTCTTGACAAGGTCCCACACAGGAGATTAGTGTGCAAACTTAAAGCACATGGTATTGGGGGTATGGTATTGATGTGGATAGAGAATTGGTTGGCAGACAGGAAGCAAAGAGTGGGAGTAAATGGGACCTTTTCAGAATGGCAGGCAGTGACTAGTGGGGTACTGCAAGGCTCAGTGCTGGGACCCCAGTTGTTTACAATATATATTAATGATTTAGACGAGGGAATTAAATGCAACATCTCCAAGTTTGCGGATGACACGAAGCTGGGCGGCGGTGTTAGCTGTGAGGAGGATGCTAAGAGGATGCAGGGTGACTTGGATAGGTTAGGTGAGTGGGCAAATTCATGGCAGATGCAATTTAATGTGGATAAATGTGAGGTTATCCACTTTGGTTGCAAGAACAGGAAAACATTATTATCTGAACGGTGGCCGATTAGGAAAAGGGGAGATGCAACGAGACCTGGGTGTCATTGTACACCAGTCATTGAAGGTGGGCATGCAGGTACAGCAGGCGGTGAAAAAGGCAAATTGTATGTTGGCATTCATAGCAAAAGGATTTGAGTACAGGAGCAGGGAGGTTCTACTGCAGTTGTACAAGGCCTTGGTGAGACCGCACCTAGAATATTGTGTGCAGTTTTGGTCCCCTAATCTGAGGAAAGACATTCTTGCCATAGAGGGAGTACAGAGAAGGTTCACCAGATTGATTCCTGGGATGGCAGGACTTTCATATGAAGAAAGACTGGATCGACTAGGCTTATACTCACTGGAATTTAGAAGATTGAGGGGGGATCTTATTGAAATGTATAAAATTCTAAAGGGATTGGACAGGCTCGATGCAGGAAGATTGTTTCCGATGTTGGGGAAGTCCAGAACGAGGGGTAACAGTTTAAGGATAAAAGGGAAGCCTTTTAGGACCGAGATGAGGAAAAACTTCTTCACACAGAGAGTGGTGAATCTGTGGAATTCTCTGCCGCAGGAAACAGTTGAGGCCAGTTCATTGGCTATATTTAAGAGGAAGTTGGATATGGCCCTTGTGGCTAAAGGGATCAAGGAGTATGGAGAGAAAGCAGGTACAGGGTTCTGAGTTGGATGATCAGCCATGATCATACTGAATGGCGGTGCAGGCTTGAAGGGCTGAATGGCCTACTCCTGCACCTATTTTCTATGTTTCTATGTTTTTTCCATAGATGCTGCCTGGCGTGCTGAGTTCCTCCAGCAATTTTTGTGTGTTGCTGTGTTTGAAGTTTATGTCCCTTTTCCACAGAAACTACTAAATACTGAAAATTAGAGTGAACAGAGAGATAATGTTTCCTATAGTAGGTGAATCTAGAACTAGAGGGCACAGCCTCAGCATAGAGGATGTCCATTTAGAACAGAGGTGAGGAGGAATTTCTTTAGCCCAGTGGTTCCCGACGTTTTTTATGCCATGGACCCTGACCATTAACCAAGTGGTTCGTGGACCCCAGGTTGGGACCCCATGCTTTAGCCAGACGGTGATGAATCTGTGGAATTCATTGCTGCAGACGGCTGTGGAGGTCAAATCATTGGTATATTTAAAGTTGAAGTTGATAGGTTCTTGATTAGTCAGTGCGTCAAAGGTTACGAGGAGAAGGCAGAAGAATGGGGTTGAGAGGGATAGTAAATCAGCCATGATGGCAGAGTACACTCGATGGGCTGAATGGCCTAATTCTGCTCCTGTGTCTTACAGATACTCTTACTGGATGAATATTAAACACCCTGCCCTATGCATGTCATTCCACCAGAGAGTTCTGCAGCACCGTGCACTTTAAACACATCTCTCTGATCCACCTAGGCTCATCATAAATATGTCTGGCGTGTATCTGAGGGCCTGCGTGTGTGCGTGCATACGTGTGTGTGATGGTGGATCAGTCTGACTGGCACCTTTGAGCTGACTTGGTAGTATAAAGCTGTTACAGTGCCAGCGACCCTGAATCAGTGTCTGTAAGGAAGTTGTACGTTCTCCTTGTGGAGTGCATGGGTTTCCTCCAGGTTCCCACATTCCAGAGATGGCGGGTTAGAGGTCACATGTGTGTCGTGGGGTGGTGTTGGCTCGTTGGGCTGAAAAGGCGTGTTACTGTGCTGTATCTCTGAATAAGTAATAAATAAAGCCTTGTGATTTGGCAGGGATGACCATGGATTCAGCCCCCTACACTGGGCGTGTCGTGAAGGCCGGTCCAACGTCGTTGACATGTTAATCATGCGAGGAGCTCGTATCAATGTAATGAACAGGGGCGATGACACCCCCTTGCACCTAGCTGCCAGTCACGGCCACCGTGATATCGTTCAGAAGGTAAGGGTCAGACACTGGGTCTCAGAGAGCTGGTATGAGTCAGAGTCTCAAACAGAAGGTGTGAGCCAGGATTTTGGGTGTTGGGCCAAGTGAGAGAACAGGACCAATCAAGTGTGACAGTGGAAAAGTGTGTATGGAACTGGAGGAGATAGTGGAGGTACTTAATGAATGCTTTGCTCCAGTATTCACTACAGAAAAGGACCTTGGTGATTGTAGGCATGACTACAGCAGACTGAAAAGCTTGAGCATATAGACATTAAGAAAGAGGAAGTGCTGGAGATTTTGGAAAACGGCAAGTTGGATAACTCACTGGGACTGTACAAGATATACTCCAGGCTACTGTGGGAGGCGAGGGAGGAGATTGCTGAGCCTCTGGCGATGATCTTTGCATCATCAATGGGAACAGGAGAGGTTCTGGAGGACTGGAGGATTGCAGAAGTTGTTCCATTATTCAAAAAAGGGACTAGAAATAGCCCAGGATATTATAGAACCATAGAACACTACAGCACAGTACAGGCCCTTCAGCCCTCCATGTTGTGCTGACCCATATAATCCCTAAAAAAAAGTACTAAACCCACACTACCACATGACCCTCCATTTTTCTTTCATCCATGTGCCTGTCCAAGAGGCTCTTAAATACCCCTGTTTTAGCCTCCACCACCATCCCTGGCAAGTCATTCTAGGCACTCACAACCCTCTGTGTAAAAAACTTACCCCTGATGTCTCCCCTAAACTTCCCTCCCTTAATATTGTACATATGCCCTCTGGTGTTTTCTATTGGTGCCCTGGGAAACAGGTACTGACTATCCACCCTATCTATGCCTCTCATAATCTTGTAGACCTTTATCGTCCCCTCTCATTCTTCTACACTCCAAAGAGAAAAGTCCCAGCTCTGCTAACCTTGCTTCATATGACTTGTTCTCCAATCCAGGCAGCATCCTGGTAAATCTCCTCTGCACCCTCTCCATAGCTTCCACATCCTTCCTATAATGAGGTGATCAGAATTGAACACAATACTCTAAGTGCGGTCTCACCAGAGATTTGTAGAGTTGCAACATGACCTCTCTACTCTTGAACTCAATCCCCCTGTTAATAAAGCCTAGCATCCCATAGGCCTTCTTAACTACCCTATCAACCTGTGCAGCGATCTTGAGGGATGTATGGATTTGAACCCCAAGGTCCCTTTGTTCATCCACACTCTTAAGTAAATGACCATTAATCCTGTACTCAGTCTTCTGGTTTGTCCTTCCAAAATGCATCACCTCACACTTGTCCGGATTGAACTCCATCTGCCATCTGATTATAGTGAGTATTACTTCAGTGGTTGGTAAACTGATGGAGAAGATCCTGAGAGGCAGGATTTATGAACATTTGGAGAGGATTAACATGATTAGGAATAGTCAGCATGGCTTTGTCAAAGGCAGGTCATGCCTTACTAACCTGATTGAATTTTTTAAGGCTGTGATGAAGGTAGAGCAGTTGATGTAGTATATATGGATTTCAGCAAGGCATTTGACAAGGTACCCCATGCAAGACTTATTGAGAAAGTAGGGAGGCATGGGATCCAAGGGGACATTACTTTGTGGATCCAGAACTGGTTTGCCCACAGAAAGCAGAGAGTGGTTGTAGACGGGTCATATTCTGCATGGAGTTCGGTGACCAGTGGAGTGCCTCAGAGATCTGTTCTGGGACTCTTACTCTTCGTGATTTTTATAAATGACCTGGATGAGGAAGTGGAGGGATGTGTTAGTAAGTTTGCTGATGACGCAAAGGTTGGAGGTGTTGTGGATAGTGTGGAGGGCTGTCAGAGGTTACAGTGGGACATTGATAAGATGCAAAACCGGGCTGAGAAGTGGCAGATGGAGTTCAACCCAGGTAAGTGTGAGGTGGTTCATTTTGGAAGGTCAAATATGGTGGCAGAATATAGTATTAATGGCAAGGCTCTTGGCAGTGTGAAGGATCAGAGGGATCTTGGGGTCTGAGTCCATTGGACGCTCAAAGCAGCTGTGCAGGTTGACTCAGTAGTTAAGAAGGCGTACGGTGTATTGGCCTTCATCAGTCATGGAATTGAATTTAGGAGCCGAGAGGTAATGTTGCAGCTATATAGGACCCTGGTCAGACCCCACTTGGAGTACTGTGCTCAGTTCTGGTCGCCTCACTACAGGAAGGATGTGGAAGCCATAGAAAGGGTGCAGAGGAGATTTACAGGGATGTTGCCTGGATTGGGGAGCATGTCTTATGAGAATAGGTTGAGTGAACTTGGCCTTTTCTCCTTGGAGCAACAGAGGATGAGAGGTGACCTGATAGAGGTGTATAAGATGATGAGAAGCATTGATCGTGTGGATAGTCAGAGGCTTTTTCCCAGGGTTGAAATGGTTGCCACAAGAACACACAGGTCTAAGGTGCTGGGGAGTAGGTATAGAGGAGATATCAGGGGTAAGTTTTCACTCAGATGGTGGTGAGTTCATGGAATGGGCTGTGGGCAATGGCGGTGGAGGTGGATACTATAGGATCTTTTAAGAGACTTTTGGATAGGTACATGGAGCTTAGTAAAATAGAAGGCTATGGGTAAGCCTAGTAATTTCTAGGGTAGGGACATGTTCAGCGCAACCTTGTGGGCTGAAGGGCCTGTATTGTGCTGTAGATTTTCTATATTTCTAACTGGTTTGCAACTGTGCGGTGTCTTGACATGTCTGGTGCTCTGGGCCTGTACTCTCAGGAGTTTAGTAGAATGAGGGGGAAAAAGTCTATCAAATATTGAAAGGCTTAGCTGGAGTGGATGTGTTGAGAACTTTTCTATAGTGGTGGAGTCTAGGACCAGATTACAAGAACATACATTTAGAACAGAGATGAGGAGGAATTTCTTTAGTAAGAAGGTGGTGAATCTGAAATTGATTGCCACCGATGGCTGTGGAGGTCAAGTAGTTGGATATATTTAAAGTGGAGGATGATAAGTTCTTGATTAGTCAAGGTGTCAAATGTTATGGGGAGAAGGCAGGAGAATGGGGTTGAGAGGGATAATAAATCAACCATGATAGAATGGTGGAGCAGACACAGTGGGCTGAATGGCCTAATTGTGCTCCTGTGTCCTATTGTCTTCTGGTCTTGATGAGGACACACCAGGAGTGTGTGCACAGACCAGTCCCCCTGCCTGAGAAAGGAGAGAGCAGACAGTTACTGAAGTTGTGGGTTTAAAACAGACCATGAGCAGTCTGAGAGTGCGTTCTCTCGTTCAGAATTCAATTCCGGCATCACTTGAAAGGAGTCTCCCGGTGGAATGTGTGAGCTTCCTCTGGACGTTCCATTTTCCTCCCACAGCCCAAAGACGGATTGGTTAGGAGGTTAATGATCATTAGATTAGATTAGATTCAACTTTATTGTCATTGTGCCGAGTACAGATACAAAGCCAATGAAATGCAGTTAGCATCTAACCAGAAGTGCAAAAGAAGTGTTATTTACAAAATAACTGCAAATAAAAAGTAAGTGCTACAGCATACAAAAATAAAAGTCCAATATGGGTGCAGTACTGCTTAGCGCTGTGATGTGAGGTTCAGCAGGGTTACAGCCTCAGGGAAGAAGCTCTTCCTGAGCCTGCTGGTGCGGGAGCGGAGGCTCCTGTAGTGCTTACCGGATGGGAGGAGAGTGACAAGTCCATGGTTAGGGTGAGTTGCATCCTTGATAATGCTTTTTGCCCTGCCCAGGCAGAGTTTATGGTAGATGTTCTTAATGGTGGGCAATTGGGTGCCTATAATCCTCTGGGCAGTTTTCACCACCCACTGGAGTGCTTTGCGGTCCGATATGGGACAATTGCCATACCACACTGAGATGCAGTTGGTGAATGTGCTCTCACTGGTACAGCGGTAAAAGGCCGTCAGTATCCTGGGACAGAGGTGAGCTTTCTTGATGCTCCACAGGAAATAAAGGCGCTGTTGTGCCTTTTTGATCAGGATGGAGGAGTTCAGGGACCAGGTGAGATCATTGGAAATGTGGACACCAGGAAATTTGAAGCTTGATACATGCTCCACTACAGCTTCGTTGATGTAGATGGGGTCATGAGTGTGGCTCCTAGCATGTCTGAAGTCCACAACAATCTCCTTGGTCTTCTGGGTGTTAAGGGCCAGGTTTTTATTGGCACACCACGTGGCCAGGTGCTGGACCTTGTCCCTGTAGGGTTGTCTTACGATTAAGCTAGGGTTAAATCGGTGGGTTCCTGGGCGGTGTATCTTGTTGGACGAGAAGGGCCTAACCTGCACTGTATCTCTAAATAAATAAAATATAATTAAAATAACCCTGGCAGGGGTGGGGTGAATCTCTGGGATTTTCCACGACGGATGACGTGGAGATTCAGGCTTTGAGTTTATTTGGACCAAGGTAATGGATTTGTGGATATTGAGGGTGGAGGGGTGTGCGTGTCATACAGCAAGGTCAGCCTGAAGCAAGTTCTGCCTGGGCCGACTGCCACTCTTGCGGGGTTACATTCGTACTTGGGTGTCCTTGGAGAGAGAACATGTTCTCTGTGGGTATAATGGGGCATTTCCAGGAATTGTGGGTCCCCAGGGAATTCATTGTTTTTTCAAGAGCAGTAATCATATTTTAACTTGTAAGTGTTCACACTCTTGTAAATCCCTGATTTTGTGTTTGTGAATAAATTGCAGTTTTGTTAAAGAAAGGCACAGATCCACACAGATTACTCCCGCTCCCTGTTCACAGTGTAAGCTCCAGGCTGCAGGAATGTTGGACGGAAGTTTGTGTGTGTGTGGTGTGGGCAGGCTGACGATGAACAAGCCGCTGGTGACGAACGTACAACTGATGTTGGGCGTGCCACAGACATTGTGAGTGCGACTGACACTGGGTGTGCTGCAGACATCGGGCGTGCGACTGACGTTGGGCGTGCTGCAGACGTCGAGCGTGCGACTGACGTTGGACATGTTGCAGACATCGTGCGTGTGACTGACATTTAATGTGCTACAGACTTGTGTTGGATGCATGGCTGACGATGAGCGGGTGGCATTGCTGGGGACAGACCATATGGTTCTCAGTGTCTTCCCTCTCCTGGGTCAGAGTATCGAGAGCTTAGCACAAATCTACCGTGATTCTCACCGTGTGTGTTTGTGTTCACAGCTGATCCAGTGTAAGGCAGATGTGTGCGCCGTGAACGAACACGGGAACACACCATTGCACTATGCCTGCTTCTGGGGCCATGACGAAGTGGCGGAGGTGAGAGACGGTTCTGCTTGTTATGTTCCCCACCCCATACCTTCCTTACCACCACTCTCCGCCCCATTCCTCCCTCCCCGCTGCTGGCTGTCCTCTGAGTGGAGACATCTCAGACCAGCCGGCACAGTAATACAGTCATAGACCACTACAGCAAGGAAACTGTCCCTGCAGCACATCTCGTCTGTGCCGAAATATTATCCAATCAACCTGCACCCAGACCATAGCCCTCCTTGTACTTATCCAAACTTCTCTTAAATGCTGAAATTGAACCCGCACCCACCTCTTCCACTGGCAGTTCATACCACACTCTCACCACCCTCATGTTCCCCTTAAACATTTCACCTTTCACCCTTGACCTCTAGTTCTAGTCTCGCCGAACCTCAGTGGAAAAAACCTGCTTTCGTTTACCATTTGATACCCCTCATAATTCTGTTTTAGTGGATTTTGGTTAATTTGGGACAACTCTTAAAGAATAAAAACTAATTGAGAAAATAGTCAGGATTCCCTCTGTTTACTTGGGACACTATGCCACTTGATTGGGGCAGGAGACTGTTACTGAATAGTTTCTAACTTGCATCATTCACCTGCGCTTGTGTGGCCATTAGATACTATGGTTTGCTTGGAGGCAAATGGTTTTTAAATAGTGTCAGTTTCATGTATTTGTGTTCAAAAATCAGTGATTTTTGTCACTGATATTTAGCAAGAAAAAAGCAGTAAGACAATTCAAGCACAAGCAAGAGAAAATCTGCAGATGCTGGAAATCCAAGCAACACACTAAATGCTGGAGGAACGCAGCAGGCCAGGCAGCGTCTATAGAAAAAAGTACAGTCAACATTTCAGGCCGAGACCCTTCAGCAGGACTGGAGAAGAAAAGCTGAGGAGTGGATTTAAAAGGTGGGGGGAGGGGAGAGAAGCATAAGGTGACAGGTGAAACCTGAAGGGGGAGAGATGAAGTGAAGAGCTTGGAAGTTGATTAGTGAAAGAGATACTAGGCTGGAGAAGGGAGAGTCTGACTGGAGAAACATAGAAAACCTACAGCACAATACAGGCCCTTCAGCCCACAATGCTGTGCCAGACATGTACTTGCTTTAGAAATTACCTAGGGTTAACCACCAGTGAGATACGATCTCTCAGACATACCAAACTCTTCCAGCACAGAGGTTTGCAGCAGTTTTGAAGCCCTACTGAACTTACAAGAAGAGGTCGAACCAGAAGAACTTTGGAACGCAACAAGAGATGCATTGACAACAGCAGCAGAGAAACACATTCCAAAGTGGCACAAGCACCAAGGCACAGAATGGATCACAAACGAAACACTGTATGCAGTAGAAAAGAAGAGATCGGTGAAAGGTCAGAAAGGAACAAGTAAGGAATACAGGGAGCTGAAGCGTGAAGTACAACGACAATGCAGGCTTGACAAAGAGGCATACCTACAACGCATCAGCTCCAACATGGAAAATGAGGCCGACAAAGACAACAGCAAGATAGTAACCTGTCGCTGCAGTAAAAGAACTTACCGGCACCCTCACACCAAGAATTGGTGCAATCAAAAATGACAAAGGAAAAATTCTGGCAGAAGATGCAGATGTGAGGGAAAGGTGGCTTGAGTACATCAAGAAACTCTATGAAGATCACGAGAATGAAAACAGCCATTGACTGGACAACACTAGAACATGAACCTGAGCCATTCCTGTCAGAAGTAGAAAGAGCAAATGAGAAGATTAAAAAGAGTAAAGCACCTGGTCCAGACAACATACTACTACTGAACTACTGAAAGCAACAGGCACCTCAATGGCCCACATCTTGCCCCGCAATTTCTACGCCATCTGGAAAACTGGCAAATGGCCAACAGACTGGTGCAAATCTGTCTACATTCCAATCCCCAAGAAAGGGGACCTCCTGCAGTGCAGTAATTACAGTCCTGCAGTGCGGTAATTACAGAACAATCGTATTGATATCACACACCAGCAAGGTTCTACCCATGATCATCTCGGAGAGACTAAAGATCTATGTGGATAGATAAATTGCACTCGAACAGGCTGGCTTCAGGAGTGGCTGAGGCACCAGGGACCAGCTCTTCAACATGCGCCTCGTAATGGAGAAAACGAGAGAGGTCAATACCCCCCTGTACATCTGCTTCACAGACTACTCAAAGGCGTTTGACTGTGTCCAATGCACCAAACTGCGGACGACAATGATTCAGCTGGGCGTGGCACCACACCTAGTGGCTCCTCTAGAAACACTGTATGCTGTGCAATCCTCCAGCCTTCGGACCACATCCGATGAGACTGAATTATTCTGCAACGGGAAAGGAGTCCGCCAAGGCTGCATCCTTTCTCCACACCTTTCTAACATCTACACTGAGATGATCATGAGACTGGCAATTCCAGACAACACTGGCATTGAAATAGGAGGAAGAACCATCAATAACTTGAGATACGCAGATGACACAGCCCTGCTAGCCACAACAGAAGACCTACAAGCACTACTCAACAATGTTGCAAAAGTCTCTGCTGAATTTGGATTGCTGATAAATGGCAAAAAGACCAAAGTTATGGTGATAAGCAAAACTGCAATTCAAGTTGACATCTACATCGGAAACTCGAACAAGATCGAACAAGATCAAAGTGTCCTCCTTTATATACCTGAGTGCAGAACTAAATGACACAAACGAATGCAGCAAGGAAATAAGGCAAAGGCTAACAATGACACATACAAGCACTACCAAACTCTGGAACATCTGGAAAGATATCCTTCTACTTTAGGCCACCTCTGCTGTGGACACTTTCTGGAGATCCAAGATCCGTATGCTCCATGGCTGCTGGACTAAGTGTGTAAAAGTAGGAGGGGACTGTTGAAAGATAAATGTGCTAGGTTTTCTAAAATTGACTCCTTCTACCTTAGGCCACGAATTTATCAATCACCCCTCGTATGACCCCAACTGACTGACAGGTGAAGTGTCACCTCACCTGGAAGTGCTGTTTAGGGCCCTGAATGGTAGTGAGGGAGAAGGTGTAGGGGCAGGTGTGGCATTCTGGTGCTGCTGGGGTGGCCTCCTGTATATTGGTGACACCCGATGTAGATCGGGAGACTGCTTTGCCGAGCACTGACAGATAATGCCTCCCCCATCTTCTTCACCATTGCCCATCCCCTTTTCCCTCTCAGCTTATCTCCTTGCCTGTCCATCACCTCCCTCTGTTGAATTTAAATATATAATTTGTTACTCAGTTAAATGGCAGTTGGTCTTCATTATTCACTTTTAACTGTTTCCATGAAGCTTCTGCTAATTGGGGCAGCTGCTTATTTGGACCAAATGTACTGATCCCATGTGTCCAAATTAACTGTAATCCACAGTAACTCTATCAAGACACTCTGTATACCCCATTCTCCTACACTCCGGGGAATAAAGTCCTTTTCAACCTTTGCTAAGAACTAAAGTCCCTGGGGAATGAGTTTTGACTGGGATAAAAAGCCTGGCGTGACATGTGAGCCAGTGACGCTGTTGTGACCATAGCACCACTCATTATGAATGTTCTCTTTGTCAGGACCTGGTGAGCAATGGGGCTCTCGTCAGCATCTGCAGTAAGTATGGAGAGACGCCCCTGGACAAGGGGAAGGCACATCTGCGTGAGCTGCTGAAGGGTATGTGCATGCTGGTTGCAACAACTCACAGCCTGTGTTTCTCCTATAACACATGTTTTCTTTCATGTACATATTCTGGACACCTGTATCTCTCAGCGTGCATGCCTTTGCATTGCCTCCACAGCTGCCTGTAACAAAAAATTCAGCAGATTCACCACTCTCTGGCTGAAGAAATTCCTCCTCTTCTCTGTTCTAAAAGAACACACATCTATTCTGAGGCTGTGTCTTCCATCTTAGACTCTCCCACCAAAGGAAGCACCTTCTCCACATCTACTCTATCAAGGCCTTTCACCATTCGATAGTTGGTGGGAGTTGTGTACAGGCCACCTAACAGTAGTAGTGAGGTTGGGGATGGCATTAAACAGGAAATTAGAAATGCGTGCAAAAATGGAACAGTAGTTATAATGGGTGACTTCAATCTACATCTAGATTGGGTGAACCAAACTGGTAAGGGTGCTGAGGAAGAGGATTTCTTGGAATGTATGCGGGATGGTTTTCTGAACCAACATGTCGAGGAACCAACTAGAGAGCAGGCCATTCTAGATTGGGTATTGAGCAATGAGGAAGGGTTAGTTAGCAATCTTGTCGTGTGAGGCCCCTTGGATAAGAGTGACCATAATATGGTGGAATTCTTCATTAAGATGGAGAGTGACATAGTTAATTCAGAAACAAAGGTTCTGAACTTAAAGAAGGGTAACTTTGAAGGTATGAGACGTGAATTAGCTAAGATAGACTGGCAAATGATACTTAAAGGGTTGACGGTGGATATGCAATGGCAAGCATTTAAAGATCGCATGGATGAACTACAACAATTGTTCATCCCAGATTGGCAAAAGAATAAACCAGGGAAGGTAGTGCACCCGTGGCTGACAAGGGAAATTAGGGATAGTATCAAGTCCAAAGAAGAAACATATAAATTAGCAAAAAAAAGCAGCACACCTGAGGACTGGGAGAAATTCAGAGACCAGCAGAGGAGGACAAAGGGCTTAATTAGGAAAGGGAAAAAAGATTATGAGAGAAAGCTGTCAGCGAACATAAAAACTGACTGTAAAAGCTTTTATAGATATGTGAAAAGAAAAAGATTGGTCAAGACAAATGTAGGTCCTTTACAGTCAGAAACAGGTGAATTGATCATAGGGAACAAAGACATGGCAGACCAATTGAATAACTACTTTGGTTCTGTCTTCACTAAGAAGGACATAAATAATCTTCCAGAAATAGTAAGGGACCAAGGGTCTAGTGAGATGGAGGAACTGAGGGAAATACATGTTAGTAGGGAAGTGGTGTTAGGTAAATTGAAGGGATTAAAGGCAGATAAATCCCCAGGGCCAGATGGTCTGCATCCCAGAGTGCTTAAGGAAGTAGCCCAAGAAATAGTAGATGCATTAGTGATAATTTTTCAAAACTCCTTAGATTCTGGATTATTTCCTGAGGATTGGAGGGTGGCTAATGTAACCCCACTTTTTAAAAAAGGAGGGAGGGAGAAACCGGGGAATATAGACCGGTTAGTCTGACATCGGTGGTGGGGAAATGCTAGAGTCGGTTATCAAAGATGTGATAACAGCACATTTGGAAAGAGGTGAAATCATCAGACAAACTCAGTATGGATTTGTGAAAGGAAAATCATGTCTGACGAATCTTATAGAATTTTTTGAAGAAGTAACTAGTAGAGTGGATAGGGGAGAGCCAGTGGATGTGGTATATTTAGATTTTCAAAAGGCTCTTGACAAGGTCCCACACAGGAGATTAGTGTGCAAACTTAAAGCACACGGTATTGGGGGTATGATATTGATGTGGATAGAAAATTGGTTGGCAGACAGGAAGCAAAGAGTGGAAGTAAACGGGACCTTTTCAGAATGGCAGGCAGTGACTAGTGGGGTACTGCAAGGCTCAGTGCTGGGACCCCAGTTGTTTACAATATATATTAATGATTTAGACAAGGGAATTAAATGCAGCATCTCCAAGTTTGCGGATGACACGAAGCTGGGCGGCGGTGTTAGCTGTGAGGAGGATGCTAAGAGGATGCAGGGTGACTTGGATAGGTTAGGTGAGTGGGCAAATTCATGGCAGATGCAATAAAGTAAGTAAATGTGAGGTTATCCACTTTGGTTGCAAGAACAGGAAAACATTATTATCTGAACGGTGGCCGATTAGGAAAAGGGGAGATGCAACGAGACCTGGGTGTCATTGTACACCAGTCATTGAAGGTGGGCATGCAGGTACAGCAGGCGGTGAAAAAGGCAAATGGTATGTTGGCATTCATAGCAAAAGGATTTGAGTACAGGAGCAGGGAGGTTCTACTGCAGTTGTACAAGGCCTTGGTGAGACCGCACCTAGAATATTGTGTGCAGTTTTGGTCCCCTAATCTGGGGAAAGACATTCTTGCCATAGACGGAGTACAGAGAAGGTTCACCAGATTGATTCCTGGGATGGCAGGACTTTCATATGAAGAAAGACTGGATCGACTAGGCTTATACTCACTGGAATTTAGAAGATTGAGGGGGGATCTTATTGAAACGTATAAAATTCTAAAGGGATTGGACAGGCTAGATGCAGGAAGATTGTTTCCGAAGTTGGGGAAGTCCAGAATGAGGGGTCACAGTTTAAGGATAAAGGGGATGCCTTTTAGGACTGAGATGAGGAAAAACTTCTTCACACAGAGAGTGGTGAATCTGTGGAATTCTCTGCCACAGGAAACAGTTGAGGCCAGTTCATTGGCTATATTTAAGAGGAAGTTAAATATGGCCCTTGTGGCTAAAGGGATCAAGGAGTATGGAGAGAAAGCAGGTACAGGGTTCTGAGTTGGATGATCAGCCATGATCATACTGAATGGCGGTGTAGGCTCGAAGGGCCGAATGGCCTACTCCTGCACCTATTTTCTATGTTTCTATGATTGGTTTTAATCATTTCAGCCCTCATCCATCCAAATTCCAGCAAATACAGGCCCAGAGCCATGAAACACTCTTCATATGACAAGTCATTCAATCCTGGAATCATTTTCGTTAACCTCTTTTGAACCCTCTCCAGTTTCAGCACATCCTTTCTAAGGTATTGGGCCCAAAACTGCTCACTGTACTCTTAAGTGAGGCCTCACCAGGGCTTTATAAAGTCTCAACATTATATCCGTGCTTTTATATTCTCGTCCATAAGACATATGAGCAAAATTAGGCAATTTGGCTCATTTAGTCTGCTCTACCATTCCATTGTGGCTGATCCTGGACCCCACTCAACCCTATACACCTGTCTTCTTGCCATAACCTTTGATGCCCTGACCAATCAGAAAATTGTCAATTTTCACTTAAGTATACTCGTAGTGTTGGTCTCCACAGCTGTCTGTGGCAGAGCATTCCACAGATTTACTACTCTCTGGCTAAAAGAATTCTTCCTAACCTCTGTTCTAAAGGGTTGCTGCTCAATTTTGAGGCTGTGCCCTCGAGTTCTGGATACACCCACCATAGGAAACATCCTCTTCACATCCACCTTATCTAGTCCTTTCAACATTCAGTAGATTTAATTGAAATCCTCTAGCATTCTTCTAAATTCCAGTGAGTACAGGCCAAAAGCTGCCAAGTGCTCCTCATATGTTCCCAGAATCATCCTCGTGAACCTCCTCTGGACTCTCTCCAATGACAACACATCCTTTTTGAGAAGAAGAAGAAGAAGAAGAAGAATAGCCCTTAACTCAGCAGTGGAGTTATTGGGGCACTGTCATGATGGTGTTTCCGTAGCGAGCTATTTTTGTTTTTACGAGGCTGAGTTGCTAGCTCGATGCGCAACCTGACATGGATTCGAACTCAGGAACCTTCGCCCCGGAGTCCGGCACTGATATTATTGCGCCACCAAGCGGGACAGTTCTTTTTGAGACATGGGGTTCAAAACTGTTGACAATACTCCAAGTGTGGCCTGTCTAGTGTCTTAAAAAGGCTCAGCATTATCTCCTTGCTTTTATATTCTATTTCCCTTGAAATAAATGCCAACATTGTATTTGCCTTCTTTACGACAGACACAGCCTGTAAATTAACCTACTAGGAGTCTTGCACAAGGACTCCTAAGTCCCTCTGCATCTCTGATGTTTGAATCTTCTCCCCATTTAGATAATACTCTGCACTATTGTTCCTTTTACCAAATGCATTATCATACATTTTCTAACACTGTACTGCATCTACCACATTTTTGCCCATTCTTCCAATCTGTCTAAGTCTTACTGCAATCACATTGCTTCCTCAGCACTACCTACCCCTCCACCTATCTTCGTATCATCCCAAACTTTGCCACAAAGCCATCAACTCCATTATGTAAATCATTGACTAACAAGATGAAAAGTAGCAGTCCCAATACTGACCCCTGAGGAACATCACTTGTCATTGGCAGGCAATCAAAAAAGGCCCCCTTTTTTTCCCAGTCACTGCCTCCTGTCTGTCAACCATTTCTCTATCCATGCCTGTATCTTTCCTGTAACGCCATAGGATTTTCTCTTGTTAAGCAGCCTCATGTGTGGCACCTTACCAAATGCCTTCTTAAAATCCAAGTAAATTACATCACCTGCCTCTCCTTTGCCACCCTGTTTGTAACTTCCTCAAAGAACTCTAACAGATTTGTCAGGCAAGATTTCTCTTTATAGAAACCATGCTGACTTTGACTTAATTTAGCATTAATCACCAAAGACCCCAAAACCTCGTTCTTAATAATAGACTCCAACACTTTCCAAACCACTGAGGTTAGACTAACTGGCCTATAATTTCTTTTGCCTTCCTCCCTTCTTAAAGAGTGGAGTGACATTTGCAATTTTCCAGTCTTCTGGGACCATGCCAGAATCAAGTGATTCTTGAAAGATCATGACCAATGCATCTGTTATCTCTTCAGCAACCTCTCTCAGGACTCTGGGTTGTAGCCCATCTGGTCCAGTTGACTTACCCACCTTAAGACTTTTCAGTTTGCCTGGCACTATTTCCTTTGTAGTAGCAACGGTACTCAGTCCTGACATTGAAGGACGTCTGGCACACTGCTGATCCTAGTGTCAGTCTTCCACAGTGAAGTTAGATGCAAAGTACTCATTAAGTTCATCTGCCATGTCTTTGTCCCCATCACTACCTCACCAGCTTCATTTTCCAGTGGTCCCATATCAACTTTCGCCTCCCTTTTACTCTTTAAATAACTAAAAAACTTATAGTATCCTGCTTTATATTATTGGTTAGTTTGCCCTCATATTTCATCTTTTCCCTTCTTATTGCTTTTTTATTTGCCTTTTGTTAGATTTTAAAAGCTTCCCAATCATCCAGCTTCCCACTCACTTTTGCTACCTTATATACTCTTTCCTTGGCTTTTATGCGGTCCTGAACTTTACTTATCAGCCACAGTTGCCATTAGAAAACTTTTTCTTTTGTGGAATATAACTACCCTGCACCTTGTGAACTATTCCCAGAAACTTCAGCCATCACTGCTCTGCTGTCATCCCCACCAGTATCCTCCTCCAATCCACCTGGGCAGGCTCCTCTCTCATGCCTCAACGGTCCCCTTTATTCCCTTGCAATAAAGATGCATGTGACTTGTACTTCTCCCACTCAAATTGCAGTATGTATTCAATCATATGATTACTGCCTCCTAAGAGTTTCTTTACATTAAGCTCCCTAATAAGATCTGGGTTATTGCACAACATCCAATCTAAGATAACTTTTCCCCTAGTAGAATCAAGCACAAGCTGCTCTATAAAGCAATTTCATAGGCACTCAACAAACTCTCTCTCTTGTGATCCGATACCAACATGATTTTCCCAATCCCCTTGCATACAGAAGTCCATTACAATTGTGACATTACCCTTATTACATGCCTTTTCCAGCTTCCTTTGCAGTTTCAACCCCACATCTTGGCTACTATTTGGAGGCCTGTATATGATTCCCATAATAGCAGATAGTGACATCAGATACAATAGACTGACCCTTCTGAACATTGGAAAGATGGCAATTATCCACTATGTGCCGCTTTTCCTACGCTGGGAACCCCTGCTTGCACGATCCATGGGGGACTCATCTCCTACACCACCACTACCTCGGAAGAAGAAACGCTGGAGGCAAGGGAGAAGGGTCGGCATCCTGGTGAGGCTGAGATGGCGTACTAATTGACCGCCACTCCCTAGCATACTCCTGGCTAATGCTCAGTCCCTGGATAACAAGCTTTGTGAACTGAGAGCCAGAATCTCTATCAGCGGGAAACAAGAATTCCACACTTTTGTGTTTCGTGGAGACCTGGTTGGTGGAGGAGATACCGGACCATGCCATCGAGCCCTCTGGGTTCTCCCTGTTCCGTGCAGACAGATCGAAACAACGTACTGGAAAGAGTAAAGGAGGAGGGGTAGGCTTCATGGTCAACAATGCTTGGTGCGACCCCCAGAATGTGCATTCACTCAAATCCTTTTGTTCCCCAGACCTGGAATACCTGGTGCTGCTGCGCAGACCCACTGGCTGCCTACGGAGTTCACGGCTGTTACCATCACAGTGGTGTACATTCCACCGCAGGCCAGTACTGACCTGGCTCTCAAAGAACTGTAGGAGACCATCAGCACACTGGAGACTGCACACCCAGAGGCTGCCTTCATTGTCGCTGATGACTTTAATTGAGTATCGCTGCTGAAAATCTCTCCCAAGTTTTGTCAGCATATCCAGGTGAGCACTCATGGAGATAACACACTTGACCACTGTTACACTCCCTTCTGTGACGCTTACAAAGCTCTCCTTCGCCCAGCTTTTGGAAAATCAGATCACTCTTCAATCCTGCTTTTGCCGACATACAGGCAGAAGCTGAAACAAGAGGCAGCCATAGTTAAAACCGTCCACTGTTGGTCCGACCATTCGGTCTCCATGCTGCAGGATTGCTTCGATGACGTCGACTGGAATGTCTCCCATGATGAGGATGTGTCCCGAGTTCATGGATGGAGTCACGTGCTTCATCCAGAAGTACATCAATGACGTTGTCCCCCAGAAGTCAGTCAGGGTCTTCCTGAACCAGAAACCCTGGATCAGAAGTTCCGTGTGAGTAGTGCTTACTGCGCAACATAGACCTTACGCTGCCGGCTATCAGCTGGAGCTCAAGAACAGCAGCTACTATCTGCGTAAAGCTATCAAGCCTGTGAAACAACAATACAGGGACAAGATTGAGTCAAGATTCACAATGAATAGCACACGTGACTTGTGGCGAGGGCTGCATACCATCGCAGACTTCAATGCCAAAGGTTGTGGTCCCGCCAACATCGGAGCCTCTCCCGGTTTAGCTCAACCACTTTTACGCTCGGTATGATGTCACTAACTCTGAGCCTTCGAGGAAAGCCACCGCTACAACCTACAACCTGGTCATCTCTGAGGCTGAGGTACGTAGATGTTTCCAACGAGTGGAGAGTCGCAATGCTGCAGGACCGGATGGCAACCCAGGGCGGGTACTTAGGATGTGCGCAACTGGCAGGCGTGTTTACAGACATTTTTAATCTCTCCCTCTCCCAGCATAGAGTGTCCTCCTGCTTCAAATTATTCACCATTGTCCCGGTACCAAAAAAGACCAAGGTAACACGCCTGAACGACTGGCGTCCTGTCACACTCACCTCAATAATAAGCAAATGCTTTGAGAGGCTGGTCAAGGATTACATCTGTGGCTTGCTACCACCCAAACTGGACTCCTTACAATTCACCTACCAACACAGCCAATCGACAGATGATGCAATAGCCACTGCTCTGCACACCATCCTTACACATCTGGAGAAGAGGGATGCTTATGTGAGAATGCTGTTCTTGGACTACAGTTCAGCATTCAACACCATAATTCCATCCAGGCTTGACAAGAAGCTCAGAGACCTCGGCCTTCACCCTGCCTTGTGCAGCTGGATCCCGGACTTCCTGTCAGATCGCCTGCAGGTTGTAAGAGTGGGCTCCCTCACCTCCAACCCTCTGACTCTCAATACAGGAGCCCCTCAGGGCTGTTTACTGAGTCCCCTCCTTTACTCCCTGTATACCCATGACTGTATCGCTGCCCACAGCTCCAGTTTGCTAATTAAACTTGCTGACAACACTACATTGATTGGCCTAATCTCAAACAGTAGCGAGGTGGCCTACAGGGAAGAAGTCATCTCTCTGACACAGTGGAGTCAGGAAAACAACCTCTCCCTCAAAGTTGCAAAAACAAAGGAGCTGGTTGTGGATTACAGAAGGAATGGAGACGGGCTCACCCCTATTCACATCAACGGATCTGGGGTTGAGAGGGTGAACAGCTTCAAGCTCCTTGGCATCCACATCACCGAGGATCTCACATGATCTGTACACACCAGCTGTGTGGTGAAAAAGACACAACAGCGCCTCTTTCAACTCAGATGCTTGAGGAAGTTTGGTATCGGCCCCCAAATCCTAAGAACTTTCTGCAGGGGCACAATTGAGAGCATCCTGACTGGCTGCATCACTGCCTGGTATGGGAACTGTACCTCCCTTAATCGCAGATTCTGCAGAGAGTGGTGCGGACAGCCCAGTGCATCTGTAGATGTGAACTTCCCATGATTCAGGATATTTGGCTCATTGAGTCTGCTTCACCACACCATCATGACTGATTTATTATTCCTCTCAACCTCATTCTCCTGCCTTCTCCCGTAACCTTTGATGCCCTGCCTTATTGTTACGTACCCTGTAACTGGGTCACTTACCAGCAAAGATAGAGAGGTCCGTTGAAGTCTGATGGGACTATTTTTAACAGTATTTATTGATAAAAATACACAAAAATAATATCAATGCAAACATACAGATAATATACGTCATCAATACTAAATCTAAAAGCGCGGGTATAATAATAATCAATAAGAAATAGCTCTGTCGTTGTCTAGGGGATAATGTATTGTCCGATGGAAATATAAAATTCACTCAAGTTCATTCAAGCTGCAGTTTTTGGTTGGAGAGAGAGGCGGAGGCTTAGAACTTGCCCGGTTTCCTTTCTATGATGCCGATCCTTCGAAATGTCGTCGGTGTCTTTTTCCTTTTAGTTAAGCCGTCTTCCGTGGTCAGTCCCACCAATTCCGAGGCAAATGGAAAAGGACGCACGTGGGCTTTCCACCGGCTGTCGCTATTACGCTGTCACGGGATTTCTAGCATGTCTCCTGGTGCGTCTGAAAGGGGTTGTTCCCCAGACCCTCTTTTATCCTTACTCACGGGGTCTCAGATGTCAATCAGGTTGGGGAGGATGCCATCCCCCAACCAGCCCACGTTGCTCATTCCTTGAGGACGTCGATGAATAGCACAGTGCTCAATACACAATTCCATCTCCAAGAGACAATGGCCGTTTCCCGTGGCTTTGTATCGTTGAGGGGCCAAGACATTCCAAACCCCGTGTGGATTCTGCGTCTCTCTCTCTCTCATTTCCTGGGTCTCCTGACCTGACTTAATAGCGATCTTGCGATTCTCAAAAAGGAGGGGGGGCACAGGCGTAACATTATCAAGAACTTTTAAATATATCCAATGACTTAGCCTTTACATCTGTCTGTGGGAGTGAAACCCACAGATTCACCAGCCTCTGCCTTAAGAAATTCCTCCTCATCTCTGTTCTAAATGGGTGTCTCTTTATTCTGAGACTGTGTCCTCTGGTCTGGACTCACCTGCTACAGGAAACACCCTCTCCACATCCACTCCATCTAGGTCTTTCAATCTTTGATAGGTTCAATCAGATTTCCCTTTTCTCTTCTGAACTCTAGCCAATACAAGACAAGATATTAACCCTTTCATTAATCTTTTCATTCCTGAGATCACTATCATGAACCTCCTCTGAACCCTGTCCAATGCCAACCTATCCTTCCTCAGTCACTGGTCGGAGTTCAGTTCTCACTGCTGTCTGTAAGGAGTTTGTTCGTTCTCCCAGTGACTCTGCTGGCTTCCTCCAGATGCTCCGTTTTTTCCTCATGTTCCATGGACGTACAGGTTAGGGTTAGTAACTTGTGGATATTCTGTGGCATGCCGACATTTGTGGGCTGCCCAGCATAATCCTCGCTGATTTGATTCGACATAAATGATGCATTTCTCTGAATGTTTTGATGTACATGTGACAAATAAAGCTAATCCTTAATTTTCTTCGTCTTTATACAACCCCACTCACAGTATACTCTGCTCAATCTCTATGTCTGTGTCTCTGTCTCTTTGTCTCTCTGTCTGTCTTTGTCTCTCAACTCTAAACCTCCCTTTCTCTGTCTGTCTGTCTCTCTTTGCCTGCCTCGTTCTCTCACAACTCTAACTCTCTCTTTTTCTCTCTTTCTCTGTCTGCCCCTCCTCCTCCCCCACATCTCTAACCCTCCCTCTTTCCGTCTCTCCATCACACAGCTCTAACTCTCCCTTCTTTCCCCCACAGAACGTGCAGAAAAGCTAGGCCAGAGTCTAACTAAAGTTCCCTATAAGGACACCTTTTGGAAAGGAACAACTCGTACTCGACCAAGTGAGTGTCCAGTAACCTGTGTTCATACTTAACCTGCAGGACAGAGCAAACTGGGTGATAGGAGGGGAAATGGGTTCAGGAGCCAGTGCAGAGTACCCTGTGGCCATCGCCTCAACAATATATGTATGACTTTGGATACCATGGGGGAGGGGTGGTGTGACCTAGCAGGGGAAAGTCACAGTGGTCGGGTCTCTGGCACTGAGTCTGGCTCTGTGACTCAAGGGAAGGGAGGAGAGGCATACTGTGGTGATAGGAATTTTGTTAGGGGAATGGACAGGGGATTCTGTGGGTGAGAACAAGATTCCCATATGGTATGTTGATTCCCAGGTGCCAATGCCTGGGACATACGAGTCCTCAGCATTCTTATGTTGGAACTGCCAGAAGTCGTGGTCCATGTAGGTAGGACGAGTGATGAGGTTCTGCAGAGGGAGTTAAATGCTAAGTTAAAGGGCAGGACCTCCACAGTTGTGATCTCAGGACTGCTACCTGTGCCATGTGCTAGTGAGGCCAGAGCTAGGAAGATTATACAGTTTAGCATGTGGCTAAGGTGTTGGTGTGAGAGGGAGGGCATAAAATTTTTGTATCATTGGGCTCTCTTCCAGGGAATGTGGGACCTGTATAGAAGGAATGGTTTGCGCCTGAACTGGAGAGGGACTAATAGCCCAATGGGAAGGTTTGTTAATGCTGCGTGGTGGGGTTTAAACTAGAGTTGCAGAGGGATGGGAACCAGAGTGCCAGAACAGTTAGTGGAGAGGTTGTGGAGGCAGATTTTGATAAGATCTCAGTCAGGAATCAAAAGATTGAGCATGGTATGAGTGTCTAGTATCCTGAGCTGTGTATATTTCAATGCAAGAAGTATTGTAGGAAAGGCAGATGAGCTCAGGGTATGGATCAACACCTGGAATTATGACATAGTAGCTATTAGTAAGACTTGGTTGCAGGAGGGGCCGGACTGGCAGCTCAGTATTCTGGGGTTATGTTCTCTTAGCCGTGACAGAGCAGGAGGGATGAAAGGAGCAGGGGTGGTGTTACTAGTCAGGGAAAACATCATGGCAGTGCTCTGTCACAACAGATTGGAGAACTCAACTAGTGAGGTGTTATGGGTGGAACTGAGAAATAAGGACGGTGTGACCATGTTAATGGGGCTATAATTACAGAACATCCAAAGGTCGTAGGGATTTGGAGACCAAATTGTAAAGAGATCACAGACTGTTGCAGAAACATGAGGTTTTTATAGTAGGTGATTTTAACTTTCCACATCTTGACCGTAATTTCTGTACTGTAAAAGGACCAGATGGGATAGAGTTTGTTAAAAATTATTCAGGAAGGTTTCCTTCATCAGTACTGTCCCAGCCAGAGAGCGTGCAAATCTGCTATTAGGGAATGAGTCAGGGCAGTTGACCTTAGTTTGTGTAAGGGAACTGTATAGAGACCACGGTCCCATTAATTTCAAAGTATATTTGAAAAGAGATAGGTCTGATCCAAGTGCTGAAATTCTAAATTGGCAAAAGGCAATTTTGATGGTATCAGAAATGATCTGATAAGGTAGATGGTAGGGCACTGAGGAGTGTGGTAGAACAAAGGGATCAGGGAATACAGGTACATCTTTTGTTGAAAGTGGCATCATAGTTAGATAGGGTCGTAAAGAAAGCTTTTGGCATATTGGCCTTCATAATGCATTGAGTATAGAAAATGGGATGTTAGGTTGAAAATGTATAAGACGTCGGTGGGGTCTAATTTGGAGTACTGTGTGCAGCTTTGATCACCTACTTACAGGAAAGTTGTAAACCAGGTTGAAAAACTCCAAAGAAAATTTGCAAGGAAGTTGCTGGGTCTGGGGGACCTGAGTCATAAGGAAAGATTGAATAAGTTAGAATTATATTACTTAGAACGTAAAAGATTGAGGAGATTTGACAGAGGTATACAAAATTATGAGGGGTACAGATAGGGTAAATCTAAGCAGGCTTTCCCCACTGAGGTTGGTGGGACTACAACCTGAAGTCCTGGCTTGAGGGTGAAAGGTGAAAAGTTTAAGGGAAACATGAGGGGAAACCTGTTCACTCAGAGAGTCATGACAGTGGAGAATGAGCTGCCAGAACAAGTGGTCCATGTGAGCTCAATTTCAATTTTTTTGAGAAGTTTGGATAGGTACATGGATAGTAGAGATATGGAGAGCTATGGTCCCAGTGCAGGTCATTAGGAAGGTTTTGGCATGGACTAGATGGGCTGAAGGGCCTTTCCCTGTGCTGTACTTATTTATGACTCCATTTGTTCCTGAACGTGGTTGTGTAGGACTTCAGGTTTCTCTACCTCCTGCCCGATGGGAGCTGAGAGAAGATGGTGGGGAACTTTGATGATGGATGTTGCCTTCTTGAGGCTGTGCTTCACGTACTGTAGGTATTACCAATGGTGGGGATGGATGTGTCCATGATGTATTGGGTTGAGTCCTCTACTCCCTGTTCTACCCATGAGTGCCCGTTTGTGTGGGTCAGTCTGTGAGTTACACAGTAGGTCTTAGTCAGTGGCTGTTGGTTGGTGTTTTGGTGTTGAGTCAGTCTGTGGAGTGTGGGTTGGTCTGCAAATGACATGGTAGGTGCTGGTCGATCTGCTTGCAGGTATGTCCATTTATTACATCCCAGGGGTGGTTCTGTCAGCGAGTTGTGGGTCAGTCGGTGGTGTGATTCATTTCACAGGGAGTGGGTCAGGTCAGTTAGTGGTGTGGAACAGTTCATGGGGCACTGGTGGACTTCTGGGTTGGCGGTGTGGGTAGATGTAGTACACTGGGGTTACACTGAGTGTTGGTGGGTGTGTGTTGGACTGATTACACTGAGTTTCACCACAGGTGTGGGTCAGTCCATGGGTCAGACTGGGGTGGTGGTAAGTGTCTGCAGGGTGTGGACAAGTCTTGTTGCTCTGGTTGGTGGTGTCACTGTGGGTCAGTTGGTGGTGTAGGTCAGTCTCTGGGGTGTGATTTGATCCGGCGACACCGCAGCGGAGACAGTGACCATGTACCTGTTGTACTGTTTGCAGGAAATGGAACACTGAACAAACATGCTGGCATTGACTACAAACAGCTCACCCTGAACCATAAGCTCAACGAGAACCACTCAGGGGAGGTAACATCTTTCCTCACGTTCCAACAACCCCGATGTTTGAGTAATTACTGACCCCGATATCCCCGGTGTTCTAGTTAATCCCACTGACCCCAATACCCCCGGTGATTGAGCTACTGCTGTTGACTCGGGTAAAATGTTGGATGACGGGATACCCTGGGGTCAGCTGTGCTTGGGCCTGGTGTGTGGAGGAATTCGTTAGTTATAAGCGACAACTATAATACGAGGAAAGTTGATGAGACTAAAGCAGTGGATGTTATCTATATAGACTTCAGTAAGGCCTTTGACAAGGTTCCGCACGGAAGGTTAGTTAGGAAGGTTCAATCGTTAGGTACTAATATTGAAGTAGTAAAATGGATTCAACAGTGGCTGGATGGAAGATGCCAGAGAGTAGTGATGGATAACTGTTTGTCAGGTTGGAGGCCGGTGACTAGTGGTGTGCCTCAGGGATCTGTATTGGGTCCAATGTCGTTTGTCATATACATTAATGATCTGGATGATGGGGTGGTAAATTGGATTAGTAAGTATGCAGATGATAGGTGGCGTTGTGGATAATGAAGTAGGTTTTCCCGAAGTTTGCAGAGAGATTTAGGCCAGTTAGAAGAGTGGGCTGAACGATGGCAGATGGAGTTTAATGCTGATAGGTGTGAGGTGTAAGATAGAGTTGACGTGGATAGGCTTTTTCCATTGAGAGTAGGGGAGATTCAAACAAGAGGACATGAGTTGAGAATTAGGGGGCAAAAGTTTAAGGGTAACACGAGGGGGAGTTTCTTTACTCAAAGAGAGTGGTATTTGTGTGGAACGAGCTTCCAGTAGAAGTGGTAGAAGCAGGTTCGGTATTGTCATTTAAAGTAAAATTAGATAGGTATATGGACAGGAAAGGAATGGAGGGTTATGGGTTGAATGTGGGTCAGTGGGACTAGGTGAGAGTAAGCGTTCGGCACGGACTAGAAGGGCAGAGATGGCCTGTTTCCCTGCTGTAATTGTTATATGGTTATATGGCTGCAGGATGAGTGTGTGCAGCATGTCACTGGGTCCACCACAGGCCCAGTGTGAGGAGCCGTTGCAGAGTGGGCAGTGAATGGTCCATTGATAAGGAGGTCTTTTTGTGTCCCCAGCTCTGGAAGGGCCGCTGGCAGGGTAATGACATTGTGGTCAAGGTGTTGAAGGTGCGAGACTGGACCACACGCAAGAGCAGGGACTTCAACGAGGAAAACCCCAAACTCAGGTGGCGGCAGTGGGGGGGTTTGTGTGGGTGTAGTAGCAGTGCCAGGGTGAGTAGGGTCGTAGTTGGGTGAAGGGGAATGTGGGTGTTGGGAGAGTGATGGAGTCGGGCAATTGTGGGTGTGTAGTGTTCGGGTGGGGATTGTTGAACATAGGGCTGGGGGTGTGGTGTGGAGGAGCAGAGGGAAGGAGATGGGAGTGTGGGCTGGGGGGGTGTGGTGTGGAGGAGCAGAGGGAAGGAGATGGGTGTGTGGGCTGGGGGGTGTGGTGTGGAGGAGCAGAGGGAAGGAGATGGGTGTGTGGGCTGGGGGGTGTGGTGTGGAGGAGCAGAGGGAAGGAGATGGGTGTGTGGGCTGGGGGTGTGGTGTGGAGGAGCAGAGGGAAGGAGATGGGTGTGTGGGCTGGGGGGGTGTGGTGTGGAGGAGCAGAGGGAAGGAGATGGGTGTGTGGGCTGGGGGGTGTGGTGTGGAGGAGCAGAGGGAAGGAGATGGGTGTGTGGGCTGGGGGGTGTGGTGTGGAGGAGCAGAGGGAAGGAGATGGGAGTGTGGGCTGGGGGGGTGTGGTGTGGAGGAGCAGAGGGAAGGAGATGGGTGTGTGGGCTGGGGGGTGTGGTGTGGAGGAGCAGAGGGAAGGAGATGGGTGTGTGGGATGGGGGGTGTGGTGTGGAGGAGCAGAGGGAGAATGAGATGGGTGTGTGGGCTGGGGGGTGTGGTGTGGAGGAGCAGAGGGAGAATGAGATGGGTGTGTGGGCTGGGGGGTGTGGTGTGGAGGAGCAGAGGGAAGGAGATGGGTGTGTGGGCTGGGGGGGTGTGGTGTGGAGGAGCAGAGGGAAGGAGATGAGTGTGTGGGCTGGGGGTGTGGTGTGGAGGAGCAGAGGGAAGGAGATGGGGGTGGTGGTGTGGAGGAGCAGAGGGAAGGAGATGAGTGTGTGGGCTGGGGGGTGGTGTGGAGGAGCAGAGGGAAGGAGATGGGGGTGGTGGTGTGGAGGAGCAGAGGGAAGGAGATGAGTGTGTGGGCTGGGGGTGTGGTGTGGAGGAGCAGAGGGAAGGAGATGGGGGTGGTGGTGTGGAGGAGCAGAGGGAAGGAGATGGGGGTGTGGTGTGGAGGAGCAGAGGGAAGGAGATGGGTGTGTGGGCTGGGGGGTGTGGTGTGGAGGAGCAGAGGGAAGGAGATGAGTGTGTGGGCTGGGGGTGTGGTGTGGAGGAGCAGAGGGAAGGAGATGGGGGTGGTGGTGTGGAGGAGCAGAGGGAAGGAGATGAGTGTGTGGGCTGGGGGGTGGTGTGGAGGAGCAGAGGGAAGGAGATGGGTGTGTGGTGTGGAGGAGCAGAGGGAAGGAGATGGGTGTGTGGGCTGGGAGGTGTGGTGTGGAGGAGCAGAGGGAAGGAGATGGGTGTGTGGGCTGGGAGGTGTGGTGTGGAGGAGCAGAGGGAGAATGAGATGAGGGTGTGGTGGGGGGGTAAGATGGTGGGAGGTGTTAGTGTTCAGGCGGGGGCTGTTGAGAATGGGACAGGGACCATTGGGGAAGGAATGGAGGGAGGGTGGAGAGGGCTGTGGTGTGAGATGATGGGAGGTGTTAGTGTTCAGGCGGGGACTGTTGAAATAGGGCAGGGACCATAGGGGAAGGAGTGGAGGGAGGGTGGATGGGGGTGTGAGCTGGGACGTGTTAGTGTTCGAACAGGGGCTGTTGAGAATAGGGCAGAGGATGTAGGGGGGAAGAACGGAGGGAGGTGAGATGGGTGGATGGGGGTGTGGGCTGGACAGAGGGTGAGGCAAGTATGAGAGAGCGTTCAGCCCTGTTCGGGTCACACTCTCCATACGTGGAATCACTTGCTAACTATCTCTGATTTCACTCTGACCCACAGAATATTCTCCCATCCTAATGTGCTGCCGGTGCTGGGCGCCTGTCAGTCGCCTCCTGCTCCCCACCCCATTATCATCACACACTGGATGCCTTACGGATCTCTCTACAACGTTCTGCACGAGGGAACAAGTGAGTGCAGGTGTGGGGATGAGGATGCTGATCCTCTTTAACCTCTGAGGGTCTGTTCACACACAACTGCCTCTGTATGTTGCCCTTGCTGAGGGAGAAGTGTGTGTGCGTTCATCTGGGTCTCACTGAGGGAGGAGTGTGTGTTCGTCTGGGTCTCACTGAGGGAGGAGTGTGTGTTCGTCTGGGCCTGGCTGAGGGAGGAGTGTGTGTTCGTCTGGGCCTGGCTGAGGGAGGAGTGTGAGTTCGTCTGGGTCTCACTGAGGGAGGAGTGTGAGTTCGTCTGGGCCTGGCTGAGGGAGGAGTGTGTGTTCGTCTGGGCCTGGCTGAGGGAGGAGTGTGTGTTCGTCTGGGTCTCACTGAGGGAGGAGTGTGTGTTCGTCTGGGCCTGGCTGAGGGAGGAGTGTGTGTTCGTCTGGGCCTGGCTGAGGGAGGAGTGTGTGTTCATCTGGGCCTGGCTGAGGGAGGAGTGTGTGTTCGTCTGGGCCTGGCTGAGGGAGGAGTGTGTGTTCGTATAGGCCTGGCTGAGGGAGGAGTGTGTGTTCGTCTGGGCCTGGCTGAGGGAGGAGTGTGTGTTCGTCTGGGCCTGGCTGAGGGAGGAGTGTGTGTTCGTCCGGGCCTGGCTGAGGGAGGAGTGTGTGTTCGTCCGGGCCTGGCTGAGGGAGGAGTGTGAGTTCGTCCGGACCTGGCTGAGGGAGGAGTGTGTGTTCATCTGGGTCTCACTGAGGGAGGAGTGTGAGTTCGTCTGGGTCTCACTGAGGGAGGAGTGTGTGTTCGTCTGGGCCTGGCTGAGGGAGGAGTGTGTGTTCGTCTGGGCCTGGCTGAGGGAGGAGTGTGTGTTCGTCTGGGCCTGGCTGAGGGAGGAGTGTGTGTTCGTCTGGGCCTGGCTGAGGGAGGAGTGTGTGTTTGTCTGGGCCTGGCTGAGGGAGGAGTGTGTGTTCGTCTGGGCCTGGCTGAGGGAGGAGTGTGAGTTCGTCTGGGCCTGGCTGAGGGAGGAGTGTGTGTTCGTCTGGGCCTGGCTGTGGGAGGAGTGTGAGTTCGTCTGGGTCTCACTGAGGGAGGAGTGTGTGTTCGTCTGGGCCTGGCTGAGGGAGGAGTGTGTGTTCGTCTGGACCTGGCTGAGGGAGGAGTGTGAGTTCGTCTGGGTCTCACTGAGGGAGGAGTCTGTGTTCGTCTGGGCCTGGCTGAGGGAGGAGTGTGTGTTCGTCTGGGTCTCACTGAGGGAGGAGTGTGTGTTCGTCTGGGCCTGGCTGTGGGAGGAGTGTGAGTTCGTCTGGGTCTCCCTGAGGGAGGAGTGTGTGTTCGTCTGGGCCTGGCTGAGGGAGGAGTGTGTGTTCGTCAGGGCCTGGCTGAGGGAGGAGTGTGAGTTCGTCTGGGTCTCACTGAGGGTGGAGTGTGTGTTCGTCTGGGCCTGGCTGAGGGAGGAGTGTGTGTTCGTCTGGGCCTGGCTGAGGGAGGAGTGTGTGTTCGTTCGGGTCTCACTGAGGGAGGAGTGTGTGTTCGTCTGGGCCTGGCTGAGGGAGGAGTGTGTGTTCGTCTGGGCCTGGCTGAGGGAGGAGTGTGAGTTCATCTGGGCCTGTCTGAGGGAGGAGTGTGTGTTCGTCTGGGTCTCACTGAGGGAGGAGTGTGTGTTCGTCTAGGCCTAGCTGAGGGAGGAATGTGAGTTCGTCTGGGTCTCCCTGAGGGAGGAGTGTGTGTTCGTCTGGGCCTGGCTGAGGGAGGAGTGTGTGTTCGTCTAGGTCTCACTGAGGGAGGAGTGTGAGTTCGTCTGGGTCTCACTGAGGGAGGAGTGTGTGTTCGTCTGGGCCTGGCTGAGGGAGGAGTGTGTGTTCGTCTGTGCCTGGCTGAGGGAGGAGTGTGTGTTCGTCTGTGCCTGGCTGAGGGAGGAGTGTGAGTTCGTCTGGGCCTGGCTGAGGGAGGAGTGTGTGTTCGTCTGGGTCTCGCTGAGGGAGGAGTGTGTGTTCGTCTGGGTCTCACTGAGGGAGGAGTGTGTGTTCGTCTGGGCCTGGCTGAGGGAGGAGTGTGTGTTCGTCTGGGCCTGGCTGAGGGAGGAGTGTGAGTTCGTCTGGGCCTGGCTGAGGGAGGAGTGTGTGTTCGTCTGGGCCTGGCTGTGGGAGGAGTGTGAGTTCGTCTGGGTCTCACTGAGGGAGGAGTGTGTGTTCGTCTGGGCCTGGCTGAGGGAGGAGTGTGTGTTCGTCTGGACCTGGCTGAGGGAGGAGTGTGAGTTCGTCTGGGTCTCACTGAGGGAGGAGTCTGTGTTCGTCTGGGCCTGGCTGAGGGAGGAGTGTGTGTTCGTCTGGGTCTCACTGAGGGAGGAGTGTGTGTTCGTCTGGGCCTGGCTGAGGGAGGAGTGTGTGTTCGTCTGGGCCTGGCTGAGGGAGGAGTGTGTGTTCGTCTGGGCCTGTCTGAGGGAGGAGTGTGAGTTCGTCTGGGCCTGGCTGTGGGAGGAGTGTGAGTTCGTCTGGGTCTCCCTGAGGGAGGAGTGTGTGTTCGTCTGGGCCTGGCTGAGGGAGGAGTGTGTGTTCGTCAGGGCCTGGCTGAGGGAGGAGTGTGAGTTCGTCTGGGTCTCACTGAGGGAGGAGTGTGTGTTCGTCTGGGCCTGGCTGAGGGAGGAGTGTGTGTTCGTCTGGGCCTGGCTGAGGGAGGAGTGTGTGTTCGTCTGGGCCTGGCTGAGGGAGGAGTGTGTGTTCGTCTGGGCCTGGCTGAGGGAGGAGTGTGTGTTCGTCTGGGCCTGGCTGAGGGAGGAGTGTGAGTTCATCTGGGCCTGTCTGAGGGAGGAGTGTGTGTTCATCTGGGTCTCACTGAGGGAGGAGTGTGTGTTCGTCTAGGCCTGGCTGAGGGAGGAGTGTGAGTTCGTCTGGGTCTCCCTGAGGGAGGAGTGTGTGTTCGTCTGGGCCTGGCTGAGGGAGGAGTGTGTGTTCGTCTGGGTCTCACTGAGGGAGGAGTGTGAGTTCGTCTGGGTCTCACTGAGGGAGGAGTGTGTGTTCGTCTGGGCCTGGCTGAGGGAGGAGTGTGTGTTCGTCTGTGCCTGGCTGAGGGAGGAGTGTGTGTTCGTCTGTGCCTGGCTGAGGGAGGAGTGTGAGTTCGTCTGGGCCTGGCTGAGGGAGGAGTGTGTGTTCGTCTGGGTCTCGCTGAGGGAGGAGTGTGTGTTCGTCTGGGTCTCACTGAGGGAGGAGTGTGTGTTCGTCTGGGCCTGGCTGACGGAGGAGTGTGAGTTCGTCTGGGCCTGGCTGAGGGAGGAGTGTGTGTTCGTCTGGGCCTGGCTGAGGGAGGAGTGTGAGTTCGTCTGGGCCTGGCTGAGGGAGGAGTGTGTGTTCGTCTGGGCCTGGCTGAGGGAGGAGTGTGAGTTCGTCTGGGCCTGGCTGAGGGAGGAGTGTGAGTTCGTCTGGGCCTGGCTGAGGGAGGAGTGTGTGTTCGTCTGGGCCTGGCTGAGGGAGGAGTGTGTGTTCATCTGGGCCTGGCTGAGGGAGGAGTGTGTGTTCGTCTGGGCCTGGCTGTGGGAGGAGTGTGTGTTCGTCTGGGCCTGGCTGAGGGAGGAGTGTGTGTTCGTCTGGGCCTGGCTGAGGGAGGAGTGTGTGTTCGTCTGGACCTGGCTGAGGGAGGAGTGTGTGTTCGTCTGGGCCTGGCTGAGGGAGGAGTGTGTGTTCGTATAGGCCTGGCTGAGGGAGGAGTGTGTGTTCGTCTGGGCCTGGCTGAGGGAGGAGTGTGTGTTCGTCTGGGCCTGGCTGTGGGAGGAGTGTGAGTTCGTCTGGGTCTCACTGAGGGAGGAGTGTGTGTTCGTCTGTGCCTGGCTGAGGGAGGAGTGTGAGTTCGTCTGGGCCTGGCTGAGGGAGGAGTGTGTGTTCGTCTGGGCCTGGCTGAGGGAGGAGTGTGAGTTCGTGTGGGCCTGGCCGAGAGAGAAGTGCGTGTCTGGTAGTGTTTGATGTTGTGTCTGTCTGGATATTTACATAAATATTGCTGTGTTGGCTGAATTGTTTAATGCTCTTGTAGATGTTACTGTCGTGATCAATGTTCATATTGCATCGTCCTTCAATTTCCTCTTTTTATTCAGTATATTTCTGTTGTTTTTCACTTCTTGATTTCTGTGTGTTATGTGTGTTTGGAATGACTATATTAAAGTTAAGTAAGTTGTTTTTGCTTGTTTATCCTATAATATTATATCCAGACAGTTATTATGGATTGTCCGATTTGTAATAACAGATTGGTCATAATATAATTTGTTGGTCTCTGACTCTAAGCTGGATCAGACTTGAATTTATGATAAGGTATGGTGTGTTTTATGAGTTTGTATTTTTAAGCAAGTTTTTGGTGAATGATGTTTGGCATTTGATTGTGCTTGTTTAGTAATCAGATTGAGTTATGTTAGAGCAATTTTTGGGTTTAGTACATTTACATTTAGCAGATGACTTTGGCCTCCAGTCATCAGCTCTGAGTATAGATTATGGATTTAATTTGGAGTGCAGTTCTGAACAATGGCTTCCTAAAAGCCGTGAATGCCAGACTAGACAATGTCTAGTGAAATGAATTAAAATTCATTTGAATGTCTGTGGTGTGCGTGCAAATCAGGAGGTGTGAAGTGTAGTTTCAAAGAAAGCATTGTAGATACATTGTAAATATGGAATTCTCCTTTTGATGTTTAGCACATAAAATATCAAGCTCCACGTTGGGCCAGCCAGATTGTTCGACTGAAAGCGTCTCCACTTAATGCCTGATGTACCTTGTTTTGTCGAATATCAAAGCTGCTTTGTATCTATCAGTTATTTTCTCTGCTAGTTTCATTCACACAGGTTAAACTGCTGCAGGATCCTGTAATGTGTTGGATTGTTTCTTGTTTCTCTTGGAATTTTTTGCATTTGTCTTCTTGAATTTGTTGGCGTTTTATTATGTACTTTTGATAATTTTTTTAGTGTTAACCACCTGGTCCTGTGTTGCCAAATAGAACCCCTCTGTTTCTGAGAAGATGTCTTCTACTCTGAGTCAGGCGACTGGCGCCTCTTTGTCGACATCTGGGCTGCTTGGATCCTGGGGATGTTTTCCACAGAGGGTCATGCTCTTCCATTGGTTGACTTTTTCTCCTGCAGTGATTATTTATTTTTCTGTGTTGTGCCCTCACTTAGGTTTAGAGATGTGACTTCTTATCAGAATTGAAATACTCTCATGGAGTGCTGAATTCTGTTTTCGTTGATGAAGATTTATCTGGTTGTTGTGTCAATTTTTATGCCTGTAATTGCTTAGGCAGCATTACTCTAAGTATGTTTGAGTGTACATCGTGTTTCCTAATAAAATTTCTCATTTCAGTTCTTATTTTTGTTTGTAACTTTTCCGGATTTACTGTGGACTAAGCTATTTTGCCAAAAGAATACATTAATATGGATATAGCAAAAGGGTTTATTCCCTTTGTTATATTTTTACTGTTGAGCTCTGTTTGCCAGAGTTTTGGAAGTCTTGAAGTGAATTCTGTTCAAAGTTTTCCCTTTATCACACTATGATCTGTTTTCTTTGCTTGTTGATATCCCAGATACTTGTATGGTTCCTAGTCATCCATCTGTTGTGTTGTATCCTGATGCTCGGTTTTATATTCTACCAGCTCTATTGCACCTTTCCTTATGTTTAATATTCTGCACTTATCCAGTCCAAAGTTCTTGTTTATATTTTTAGAAAATAGTTCTATTTGAATGAATTGTGTTATCTTTACTGATGAAGGAGCTTGTAATTTCAAATCTGCCACGTATAGAAGATGTGTCAAAAGTATAATTTGGTTGTCTCTGTTCTCATCAGTAAATTAGGTTATTATTATTATTTTTGTCTTTGTGACTGTTTTTCTGAAATTGTAACAATATTTGCTATTTGTGCTACGTGCTATGTGTTGTTGGGAATGTGCTTTGCACCTAGTCCCTGGAATAACACTGCTATATTTATGTGTGGTTGAATGATAATGGAACTTAAACTTGAAATTTGAAACTCCTGACTCCTCTGCACTCTCACTCTCCCCGTTACAGATTTTGTGGTGGATCAGAGCCAGGCGGTGAAGTTTGCCCTGGACATTGCCCGCGGCCTGGCCTTCCTGCACACCCTCGAGCCCCTTATCCCCCGGCAGTATGTCAATAGCAAGAGCATCATGGTGAGACTCCCCTCCTGCCCCCACTGCTCTGTCAATGAATGGGCCCCTGGATGGGGCTGGAGTGTCTGGTTATTGCAGTTGCAGCCATGGGCCGTTTTGGGTCCCTTATCTAAGAAAAGATGTGCTGGCATTGGAGAGGGCTCCAAAGGCAGTTCAGGAGAATTACTTCAGGAATGAAAGGGATAATCTATGAGGAGACTTTGATGGCTTTGGGCCTGTACCTGCTGGAGTTTAGGAGAAGGAGGATGGATCTCATTGAAACCTATGGAATATTGAAAGGCCTAGATAGTGTGGATGTGGAGAAGTTGTTTCCTATAGTGAGGGAGTCCAGGACCAGGGGACTGGGAGGGTTGGGATGGTTTGAATCAGCACTGTGGGGACAGGGAGGGTGGGGAACAGGGATTGGGGTGGTTTGTATCAGCTCTGTGGGGACTAGGAGGGTGGGGAACAGGGATTGGGGTGGTTTGTATCAGCTCTCTGGGAACTGGGAGGGTGGGGAACAGGGATTGGGGTGGTTTGTATCAGCTCTGTGGGGACTAGGAGGGTGGGGAACAGGGATTGGAGTGGTTTGTAGCAGCTCTCTGGGAACTGGGAGGGTGGGGAACAGGGATTGGGGTGGTTTGTATCAGCTCTGTGGGAACTGGGAGGGTGGGGAACAGGGATTGGGGTGGTTTGTATCAGCTCTGTGGGAACTGGGAGGGTGGGGAACAGGGATTGGAGTGGTTTGTATCAGCTCTGTGGGAACTGGGAGGGTGGGGGTCAGGGATTGGGGTGGTTTGTATCAGCTCTGTGGGGACTGGGAGGGTGGGGAACAGGGATTGGGGTGGTTTGTATCAGCTCTGTGGGGACTGGGAGGGTGGGGAACAGGGATTGGAGTGGTTTGTAGCAGCTCTGTGGGAACTGGGAGGGTGGGGAACAGGGATTGGAGTGGTTTGTAGCAGCTCTGTGGGAACTGGGAGGGTGGGGAACAGGGATTGGAGTGGTTTGTATCAGCTCTGTGGGAACTGGGAGGGTGGGGGTCAGGGATTGGGGTGGTTTGTATCAGCTCTGTGGGGACTGGGAGGGTGGGGAACAGGGATTGGGGTGGTTTGTATCAGCTCTGTGGGGACTGGGAGGGTGGGGAACAGGGATTGGAGTGGTTTGTAGCAGCTCTGTGGGAACTGGGAGGGTGGGGAACAGGGATTGGAGTGGTTTGTAGCAGCTCTGTGGGAACTGGGAGGGTGGGGAACAGGGATTGGAGTGGTTTGTAGCAGCTCTGTGGGAACTGGGAGGGTGGGGAACAGGGATTGGAGTGGTTTGTATCAGCTCTGTGGGAACTGGGAGGGTGGGGGTCAGGGATTGGAGTGGTTTGTATCAGCTCTGTGGGGACTGGGAGAGTGGGGGTCAGGGATTGGGGTGGTTTGTATCAGCTCTGTGGGGACAGGGAGGGTGGGGGTCAGGGATTGCGGTGGTTTGTATCAGCTCTGTGGGGACAGGGAGGGTGGGGAACAGGGATTGGGGTGGTTTGTATCAGCTCTGTGGGAACTGGGAGAGTGGGGATCAGGGATTGGAGTGGTTTGTATCAGCTCTGTGGGGACTGGGAGGGAGGGGGTCAGGGATTGGAGTGGTTTGTAGCAGCTCTGGGGACTGGGAGGGTGGGGGTCAGGGATTGCAGTGGTTTGTAGCAGCTCTGTGGGGACAGGGAGGGTGGGGAACAGGGATTGGAGTGGTTTGTATCTACTCTCTGGGAACTGGGAGGGTGGGGGTCAGGGATGGGAGTGGTTTGTATCAGCTCTGTGGGGACTGGGAGGGTGGGGGTCAGGGATTGGGGTGGTTTGTATCAGCTCTGTGGGAACTGGGAGGGTGGGGAACAGGGATTGGAGTGGTTTGTAGCAGCTCTGCGGGAACTGGGAGGGTGGGGAACAGGGATTGGGGTGGTTTGTATCAGCTCTGTGGGAACTGGGAGGGTGGGGAACAGGGATTGGAGTGGTTTGTAGCAGCTCTGTGGGAACTGGGAGGGTGGGGGTCAGGGATTGCAGTGGTTTGTATCAGCTCTGTGGGGACTGGGAGGGTGGGGAACAGGGATTGGGGTGGTTTGTATCAGCTCTGTGGGAACTGGGAGGGTGGGGAACAGGGATTGGAGTGGTTTGTATCAGCTCTGTGGGAACTGGGAGGGTGGGGGTCAGGGATTGGGGTGGTTTGTATCAGCTCTGTGGGGACTGGGAGGGTGGGGAACAGGGATTGGGGTGGTTTGTATCAGCTCTGTGGGGACTGGGAGGGTGGGGAACAGGGATTGGAGTGGTTTGTAGCAGCTCTGTGGGAACTGGGAGGGTGGGGAACAGGGATTGGAGTGGTTTGTAGCAGCTCTGTGGGAACTGGGAGGGTGGGGAACAGGGATTGGAGTGGTTTGTATCAGCTCTGTGGGAACTGGGAGGGTGGGGGTCAGGGATTGGAGTGGTTTGTATCAGCTCTGTGGGGACTGGGAGGGTGGGGAACAGGGATTGGAGTGGTTTGTAGCAGCTCTGTGGGAACTGGGAGGGTGGGGAACAGGGATTGGAGTGGTTTGTAGCAGCTCTGTGGGAACTGGGAGGGTGGGGAACAGGGATTGGAGTGGTTTGTAGCAGCTCTGTGGGAACTGGGAGGGTGGGGAACAGGGATTGGAGTGGTTTGTATCAGCTCTGTGGGAACTGGGAGGGTGGGGGTCAGGGATTGGAGTGGTTTGTATCAGCTCTGTGGGGACTGGGAGAGTGGGGGTCAGGGATTGGGGTGGTTTGTATCAGCTCTGTGGGGACAGGGAGGGTGGGGGACAGGGATTGCGGTGGTTTGTATCAGCTCTGTGGGGACAGGGAGGGTGGGGAACAGGGATTGGGGTGGTTTGTATCAGCTCTGTGGGAACTGGGAGGGTGGGGAACAGGGATTGGAGTGGTTTGTATCAGCTCTGTGGGGACTGGGAGGGTGGGGGTCAGGGATTGGAGTGGTTTGTAGCAGCTCTGGGGACTGGGAGGGTGGGGGTCAGGGATTGCAGTGGTTTGTAGCAGCTCTGTGGGGACAGGGAGGGTGGGGAACAGGGATTGGGGTGGTTTGTATCAGCTCTGTGGGGACTGGGAGGGTGGGGAACAGGGATTGGAGTGGTTTGTAGCAGCTCTGTGGGAACTGGGAGGGTGGGTGTCAGGGATTGGAGTGGTTTGTATCTGCTCTCTGGGGACTGGGAGGGTGGGGAACAGGGATTGGGGTGGTTTGTATCAGCTCTGTGGGGACTGGGAGGGTGGGGAACAGGGATTGGAGTGGTTTGTAGCAGCTCTGTGGGGACAAGGAGGGTGGGGGTCAGGGATTGGGGTGGTTTGTAGCAGCTCTGTGGGGACTGGGAGGGTGGGGGTCAGGGATTGGGGTGGTTTGTAGCAGCTCTGTGGGGACGGAGGGTGGGGAACAGGGATTGGAGAGGTTTGTAGCAGCTCTGTGGGGACAGGGAGGGTGGGGAACAGGGATTGGGGTGGTTAGTATCAGCTCTGTGGGGACTGGGAGGGTGGGGGTCAGGGATAGGGGTGGTTTGTATCAGCTCTGTGGGGACTGGGAGGGTGGGGGTCAGGGATGGGGTGGTTTGTATCAGCTCTGTGGGGACAGGGAGGGTGGGGGTCAGGGATTGGGGTGGTTTGTATCAGCTCTGTGGGGACTGGGAGGGTGGGGGTCAGGGATTGGGGTGGTTTGTAGCAGCTCTGGGGACTGGGAGGGTGGGGGTCAGGGATTGCAGTGGTTTGTAGCAACTCTGTGGGGACAGGGAGGGTGAGGAACAGGGATTGGAGTGGTTTGTATCAGCTCTGTGGGGACTGGGAGGGTGGGGGTCAGGGATTGCAGTGGTTTGTATCAGCTCTGTGGGAACTGGGAGGGTGGGGAACAGGGATTGGAGTGGTTTGTATCAGCTCTCTGGGGACTGGGAGGGTGGGGAACAGGGATTGCAGTGGTTTGTATCAGCTCTGTGGGAACTGGGAGGGTGGGGGTCAGGGATTGCAGTGGTTTGTATCAGCTCTGTGGGGACTGGGAGGGTGGGGAACAGGGATTGGGGTGGTTTGTATCAGCTCTGTGGGGACTGGGAGGGTGGGGAACAGGGATTGGGGTGGTTTGTATCAGCTCTGTGGGGACTGGGAGGGTGGAGAACAGGGATTGGAGTGGTTTGTATCAGCTCTGTGGGGACTGGGAGGGTGGGGGTCAGGGATTGCAGTGGTTTGTATCAGCTCTCTGGGAACTGGGAGGGTGGGGAACAGGGATTGGGGTGGTTTGTATCAGCTCTCTGGGGACTGGGAGGGTGGGGGTCAGGGATTGCAGTGATTTGTATCAGCTCTGTGGGAACTGGGAGAGTGGGGAACAGGGATTGGGGTGGTTTGTAGCAGCTCTGTGGGAACTGGGAGGGTGGGGAACAGGGATTGGAGTGGTTTGTAGCAGCTCTCTGGGAACTGGGAGGGTGGGGAACAGGGATTGGAGTGGTTTGTATCAGCTCTGTGGGGACTGGGAGGGTGGGGGTCAGGGATTGGGGTGGTTTGTATCAGCTCTGTGAGGACAGGGAGGGTGGGGAACAGGGATTGGAGTGGTTTGTATCAGCTCTGTGGGGACTGGGAGGGTGGGGAACAGGGATTGGGGTGGTTTGTATCAGCTCTGTGGGGACTGGGAGGGTGGGGAACAGGGATTGGAGTGGTTTGTATCAGCTCTGTGGGGTCTGGGAGGGTGGGGGTCAGGGATTGGAGTGGTTTGTAGCAGCTCTGTGGGGACTGGGAGGGTGGGGAACAGGGATTGGAGTGGTTTGTAGCAGCTCTGTGGGAACTGGGAGGGTGGGGAACAGGGATTGGAGTGGTTTGTAGCAGCTCTGTGGGAACTGGGAGGGTGGGGAACAGGGATTGGAGTGGTTTGTATCAGCTCTGTGGGAACTGGGAGGGTGGGGGTCAGGGATTGGAGTGGTTTGTATCAGCTCTGTGGGGTCTGGGAGAGTGGGGGTCAGGGATTGGGGTGGTTTGTATCAGCTCTGTGGGGACAGGGAGGGTGGGGGTCAGGGATTGCGGTGGTTTGTATCAGCTCTGTGGGAACTGGGAGAGTGGGGAACAGGGATTGGAGTGGTTTGTATCAGCTCTGTGGGGACTGGGAGGGTGGGGGTCAGGGATTGGAGTGGTTTGTAGCAGCTCTGGGGACTGGGAGGGTGGGGGTCAGGGATTGCAGTGGTTTGTAGCAGCTCTGTGGGGACAGGGAGGGTGGGGAACAGGGATTGGAGTGGTTTGTATCTACTCTCTGGGAACTGGGAGGGTGGGGGTCAGGGATGGGAGTGGTTTGTATCAGCTCTGTGGGGACTGGGAGGGTGGGGGTCAGGGATTGGGGTGGTTTGTATCAGCTCTGTGGGAACTGGGAGGGTGGGGAACAGGGATTGGAGTGGTTTGTATCAGCTCTGTGGGAACTGGGAGGGTGGGGGTCAGGGATTGGAGTGGTTTGTATCAGCTCTGTGGGGACAGGGAGGGTGGGGAACAGGGATTGGGGTGGTTTGTATCAGCTCTGTGGGAACTGGGAGGGTGGGGAACAGGGATTGGAGTGGTTTCTATCAGCTCTGTGGGGACTGGGAGGGTGGGGGTCAGGGATTGGAGTGGTTTGTAGCAGCTCTGGGGACTGGGAGGGTGGGGGTCAGGGATTGCAGTGGTTTGTAGCAGCTCTGTGGGGACAGGGAGGGTGGGGAACAGGGATTGGAGTGGTTTGTATCTGCTCTCTGGGAACTGGGAGGGTGGGGGTCAGGGATGGGAGTGGTTTGTATCAGCTCTGTGGGGACTGGGAGGGTGGGGGTCAGGGATTGGGGTGGTTTGTATCAGCTCTGTGGGGACAGGGAGGGTGGGGAACAGGGATTGGAGTGGTTTGTATCAGCTCTGTGGGAACTGGGAGGGTGGGGGGTCAGGGATTGGAGTGGTTTGTAGCAGCTCTATGGGGACTGGGAGGGTGGGGGTCAGGGATTGGGGTGGTTTGTATCAGCTCTGTGGGGACAGGGAGGGTGGGGGTCAGGGATTGCAGTGATTTGTATCAGCTCTGTGGGAACTGGGAGGGTGGGGGTCAGGGATTGGGGTGGTTTGTATCAGCTCTGTGGGAACTGGGAGGGTGGGGAACAGGGATTGGAGTGGTTTGTAGCAGCTCTGTGGGAACTGGGAGGGTGGGGGTCAGGGATTGCAGTGGTTTGTATCAGCTCTGTGGGGACTGGGAGGGTGGGGAACAGGGATTGGGGTGGTTTGTATCAGCTCTGTGGGAACTGGGAGGGTGGGGAACAGGGATTGGAGTGGTTTGTATCAGCTCTGTGGGAACTGGGAGGGTGGGGGTCAGGGATTGGGGTGGTTTGTATCAGCTCTGTGGGGACTGGGAGGGTGGGGAACAGGGATTGGGGTGGTTTGTATCAGCTCTGTGGGGACTGGGAGGGTGGGGAACAGGGATTGGAGTGGTTTGTATCAGCTCTGTGGGGACTGGGAGGGTGGGGGTCAGGGATTGGAGTGGTTTGTAGCAGCTCTGGGGACTGGGAGGGTGGGGGTCAGGGATTGCAGTGGTTTGTAGCAGCTCTGTGGGGACAGGGAGGGTGGGGAACAGGGATTGGGGTGGTTTGTATCAGCTCTGTGGGGACTGGGAGGGTGGGGAACAGGGATTGGAGTGGTTTGTAGCAGCTCTGTGGGAACTGGGAGGGTGGGTGTCAGGGATTGGAGTGGTTTGTATCTGCTCTCTGGGGACTGGGAGGGTGGGGAACAGGGATTGGGGTGGTTTGTATCAGCTCTGTGGGGACTGGGAGGGTGGGGAACAGGGATTGGAGTGGTTTGTAGCAGCTCTGTGGGGACAAGGAGGGTGGGGGTCAGGGATTGGGGTGGTTTGTAGCAGCTCTGTGGGGACTGGGAGGGTGGGGGTCAGGGATTGGGGTGGTTTGTAGCAGCTCTGTGGGGACGGAGGGTGGGGAACAGGGATTGGAGAGGTTTGTAGCAGCTCTGTGGGGACAGGGAGGGTGGGGAACAGGGATTGGGGTGGTTAGTATCAGCTCTGTGGGGACTGGGAGTGTGGGGGTCAGGGATAGGGGTGGTTTGTATCAGCTCTGTGGGGACTGGGAGGGTGGGGGTCAGGGATTGGGGTGGTTTGTATCAGCTCTGTGGGGACAGGGAGGGTGGGGGTCAGGGATTGCAGTGATTTGTATCAGCTCTGTGGGAACTGGGAGGGTGGGGGTCAGGGATTGGGGTGGTTTGTATCAGCTCTGTGGGAACTGGGAGGGTGGGGAACAGGGATTGGAGTGGTTTGTAGCAGCTCTGTGGGAACTGGGAGGGTGGGGGTCAGGGATTGCAGTGGTTTGTATCAGCTCTGTGGGGACTGGGAGGGTGGGGAACAGGGATTGGGGTGGTTTGTATCAGCTCTGTGGGAACTGGGAGGGTGGGGAACAGGGATTGGAGTGGTTTGTATCAGCTCTGTGGGAACTGGGAGGGTGGGGGTCAGGGATTGGGGTGGTTTGTATCAGCTCTGTGGGGACTGGGAGGGTGGGGAACAGGGATTGGGGTGGTTTGTATCAGCTCTGTGGGGACTGGGAGGGTGGGGAACAGGGATTGGAGTGGTTTGTATCAGCTCTGTGGGGACTGGGAGGGTGGGGGTCAGGGATTGGAGTGGTTTGTAGCAGCTCTGGGGACTGGGAGGGTGGGGGTCAGGGATTGCAGTGGTTTGTAGCAGCTCTGTGGGGACAGGGAGGGTGGGGAACAGGGATTGGGGTGGTTTGTATCAGCTCTGTGGGGACTGGGAGGGTGGGGAACAGGGATTGGAGTGGTTTGTAGCAGCTCTGTGGGAACTGGGAGGGTGGGTGTCAGGGATTGGAGTGGTTTGTATCTGCTCTCTGGGGACTGGGAGGGTGGGGAACAGGGATTGGGGTGGTTTGTATCAGCTCTGTGGGGACTGGGAGGGTGGGGAACAGGGATTGGAGTGGTTTGTAGCAGCTCTGTGGGGACAAGGAGGGTGGGGGTCAGGGATTGGGGTGGTTTGTAGCAGCTCTGTGGGGACTGGGAGGGTGGGGGTCAGGGATTGGGGTGGTTTGTAGCAGCTCTGTGGGGACGGAGGGTGGGGAACAGGGATTGGAGAGGTTTGTAGCAGCTCTGTGGGGACAGGGAGGGTGGGGAACAGGGATTGGGGTGGTTAGTATCAGCTCTGTGGGGACTGGGAGTGTGGGGGTCAGGGATAGGGGTGGTTTGTATCAGCTCTGTGGGGACTGGGAGGGTGGGGGTCAGGGATTGGGGTGGTTTGTATCAGCTCTGTGGGGACAGGGAGGGTGGGGGTCAGGGATTGGGGTGGTTTGTATCAGCTCTGTGGGGACTGGGAGGGTGGGGGTCAGGGATTGGGGTGGTTTGTAGCAGCTCTGGGGACTGGGAGGGTGGGGGTCAGGGATTGCAGTGGTTTGTAGCAACTCTGTGGGGACAGGGAGGGTGGGGAACAGGGATTGGAGTGGTTTGTATCAGCTCTGTGGGGACTGGGAGGGTGGGGGTCAGGGATTGCAGTGGTTTGTATCAGCTCTGTGGGAACTGGGAGGGTGGGGAACAGGGATTGGAGTGGTTTGTATCAGCTCTCTGGGGACTGGGAGGGTGGGGAACAGGGATTGCAGTGGTTTGTATCAGCTCTGTGGGAACTGGGAGGGTGGGGAACAGGGATTGGAGTGGTTTGTAACAGCTCTGTGGGGACTGGGAGGGTGGAGAACAGGGATTGGAGTGGTTTGTATCAGCTCTGTGGGGACTGGGAGGGTGGGGGTCAGGGATTGCAGTGGTTTGTATCAGCTCTCTGGGAACTGGGAGGGTGGGGAACAGGGATTGGGGTGGTTTGTATCAGCTCTCTGGGGACTGGGAGGGTGGGGGTCAGGGATTGCAGTGATTTGTATCAGCTCTGTGGGAACTGGGAGAGTGGGGAACAGGGATTGGGGTGGTTTGTAGCAGCTCTGTGGGAACTGGGAGGGTGGGGAACAGGGATTGGAGTGGTTTGTAGCAGCTCTCTGGGAACTGGGAGGGTGGGGAACAGGGATTGGAGTGGTTTGTATCAGCTCTGTGGGGACTGGGAGGGTGGGGGTCAGGGATTGGGGTGGTTTGTATCAGCTCTGTGGGGACAGGGAGGGTGGGGAACAGGGATTGGAGTGGTTTGTATCAGCTCTGTGGGGACTGGGAGGGTGGGGAACAGGGATTGGGGTGGTTTGTATCAGCTCTGTGGGGACTGGGAGGGTGGGGAACAGGGATTGGAGTGGTTTGTATCAGCTCTGTGGGGTCTGGGAGGGTGGGGGTCAGGGATTGGAGTGGTTTGTAGCAGCTCTGTGGGGACTGGGAGGGTGGGGAACAGGGATTGGAGTGGTTTGTAGCAGCTCTGTGGGAACTGGGAGGGTGGGGAACAGGGATTGGAGTGGTTTGTAGCAGCTCTGTGGGAACTGGGAGGGTGGGGAACAGGGATTGGAGTGGTTTGTAGCAGCTCTGTGGGAACTGGGAGGGTGGGGAACAGGGATTGGAGTGGTTTGTATCAGCTCTGTGGGAACTGGGAGGGTGGGGGTCAGGGATTGGAGTGGTTTGTATCAGCTCTGTGGGGTCTGGGAGAGTGGGGGTCAGGGATTGGGGTGGTTTGTATCAGCTCTGTGGGGACAGGGAGGGTGGGGGTCAGGGATTGCGGTGGTTTGTATCAGCTCTGTGGGGACAGGGAGGGTGGGGAACAGGGATTGGAGTGGTTTGTATCTACTCTCTGGGAACTGGGAGGGTGGGGGTCAGGGATGGGAGTGGTTTGTATCAGCTCTGTGGGGACTGGGAGGGTGGGGGTCAGGGATTGGGGTGGTTTGTATCAGCTCTGTGTGAACTGGGAGGGTGGGGAACAGGGATTGGAGTGGTTTGTATCAGCTCTGTGGGAACTGGGAGGGTGGGGGTCAGGGATTGGAGTGGTTTGTATCAGCTCTGTGGGGACAGGGAGGGTGGGGAACAGGGATTGGGGTGGTTTGTATCAGCTCTGTGGGAACTGGGAGGGTGGGGAACAGGGATTGGAGTGGTTTGTATCAGCTCTGTGGGGACTGGGAGGGTGGGGGTCAGGGATTGGAGTGGTTTGTAGCAGCTCTGGGGACTGGGAGGGTGGGGGTCAGGGATTGCAGTGGTTTGTAGCAGCTCTGTGGGGACAGGGAGGGTGGGGAACAGGGATTGGAGTGGTTTGTATCTGCTCTCTGGGAACTGGGAGGGTGGGGGTCAGGGATGGGAGTGGTTTGTATCAGCTCTGTGGGGACTGGGAGGGTGGGGGTCAGGGATTGGGGTGGTTTGTATCAGCTCTGTGGGGACAGGGAGGGTGGGGAACAGGGATTGGAGTGGTTTGTATCAGCTCTGTGGGAACTGGGAGGGTGGGGGTCAGGGATTGGAGTGGTTTGTAGCAGCTCTATGGGGACTGGGAGGGTGGGGGTCAGGGATTGGGGTGGTTTGTATCAGCTCTGTGGGGACAGGGAGGGTGGGGGTCAGGGATTGCAGTGATTTGTATCAGCTCTGTGGGAACTGGGAGGGTGGGGGTCAGGGATTGGAGTGGTTTGTAGCAGCTCTATGGGGACTGGGAGGGTGGGGATCAGGGATTGGGGTGGTTTGTATCAGCTCTGTGGGGACTGGGAGGGTGGGGGTCAGGGATTGGGGTGGTTTGTATCAGCTCTCTGGGGACTGGGAGAGTGGGGGTCAGGGATTGGAGTGGTTTGTATCAGCTCTGTGGGGACAGGGAGGGTGGGGGTCAGGGATTGCAGTGATTTGTATCAGCTCTGTGGGAACTGGGAGGGTGGGGGTCAGGGATTGGAGTGGTTTGTAGCAGCTCTGTGGGAACTGGGAGGGTGGGGAACAGGGATTGGAGTGGTTTGTATCAGCTCTGTGGGAACTGGGAGGGTGGGGAACAGGGATTGGAGTGGTTTGTAGCAGCTCTGTGGGGACTGGGAGTGTGGGGGTCAGGGATTGGAGTGGTTTGTAGCAGCTCTGTGGGAACTGGGAGGGTGGGGGTCAGGGATTGGAGTGGTTTGTATCAGCTCTGTGGGGACTGGGAGGGTGGGGAACAGGGATTGGAGTGGTTTGTAGCAGCTCTGTGGGAACTGGGAGGGTGGGTGTCAGGGATTGGAGTGGTTTGTAGCAGCTCTATGGGGACTGGGAGGGTGGGGGTCAGGGATTGGGGTGGTTTGTATCAGCTCTGTGGGGACTGGGAGGGTGGGGGTCAGGGATTGGGGTGGTTTGTATCAGCTCTGTGGGAACTGGGAGGGTGGGGAACAGGGATTGGAGTGGTTTGTAGCAGCTCTGTGGGGACAAGGAGGGTGGGGGTCAGGGATTGGGGTGGTTTGTAGCAGCTCTGTGGGGACTGGGAGGGTGGGGGTCAGGGATTGGGGTGGTTTGTAGCAGCTCTGTGGGGACGGAGGGTGGGGAACAGGGATTGGAGAGGTTTGTAGCAGCTCTGTGGGGACAGGGAGGGTGGGGAACAGGGATTGGGGTGGTTAGTATCAGCTCTGTGGGAACTGGGAGGGTCGGGGAGATCAATTTTAAAGGGAAGACTCCCCACCATGGTTTACGCAGGCTCTTTCTTGGCCAGGTGAGAAGGTATTAGTGGGTGGGGATGATGTCACCCGCCCCTCCCCACAACGCGGTTGCTTCTTTGGGAGGGGAGGGGTGGGGACCAGAGAGAGTACAGGGTAGGGAAGGCGAGGGAACAGGAGGAGTGTGAGGTAATGGGTGTGAAAGGGGGACTGGAGGAAGGGGCAGGTGGGGTATGTCTACAGCTCGGACCCAGGGGTGCGAGCCATGACTGCTGGTAGATTGGAGAGGACGCTCATGTTGTTGAAGAGCTCACTGTGTGCCTCAACTAAAGAGGAATGGGATCACAGCTGGGCATGACTGGGGGCTGCCTTCCCCCCTTAGCCCTACTCCTGGCTGCTTTCTCTGAAAGAGGGCAACCTGGAATGTGGGACAGGTCTCTTCCCCCACCCCGCTCTGCCCTGTGTCACAGGTGTGACTCTCTGTTTCCCACTCACAGATAGACGAGGATATGACTGCCAGGATCAGCATGGCCGATGTCAAGTTCTCCTTCCAGTGTCCTGGCCGGATGTACGCTCCTGCGTGGGTTGCTCCTGAAGGTGAGAATCAGCCGCAGTGTTTGGTGCTGAGTCCAGCTGGGGACGCGGCAGAGAGTGGGGAACGGCCACACCTCAAGTGAGGAGTGGTGATCAAGGTAACAGCTGGAGATAAGGAAGTAATTGAATGTAAGGTCATTGAATGCTACAGCACTTAAACAGGACTTTTAGCCCAGTTAGTCCATGCTGAACTGTTATTTTGCTGAGTCCCATTGACTTGCACGTGGACAATAGGCCTCCACTCATTTCCCATATACGTACCTGTCCAAATTTCTCTTTAAAAGTTGAAACTGAATCCACATTCACCACTTCCACTGACAGCTTGTTCCACATTTTTGCCACTCTCATGTTCCCCTTGAACATTTCACCTTTTACCTTTAACCCATGACCTCTAGTTCTAGTTTCACCCAACCTCAGTGGAAAAAGCCTGTTTGCATTTACCTCGTCAGGAATGTATTGACTGATTCGGCTGGCACCCCAGGGTGCTGCAACTGAGGAGTTCAGGTTCAAGTTTAGTTCTCATTCAGCCATACATGAATACCCAGAAATTCAGCCAAATGAAACAGCGTTACTCCAGGGCCAAGATGCAAAACAGTACCAACAGTCACACACAGCACAAGGCAGAAATGACACATGTAAGATACAGTAAACATACAGTCACGTTACAAAAAAATAAACTGATGGGATTTATACTCCTGTCAGACCATGAAATGTGTGCAAGGTCGAGCAGCATGTGAGGAGAGTAAAGCACAGTTAATGTCCCAGATTGAGGCCCTGTTGTCAGACTGGGAGTTGTGGGGAAGACATTGAGGGTGGGGCAGGGAGGTGTGGGGTGGACAGGACGGGGGGTGGGGGTTTAATGTCTGACAGGGTTAGTGTGAGGGGCTGTAGCGTCGCTCTTGTAGATCTGGTTGAGGACACAACTAGAGAGGAAAAAATGAAGAGGCAGGGTCAGAGAGATGGAGAGGCTGTGAGAGGGGGGTCAGATCTTATGGAAACGATCTTGAGAAGTGAATGTCAAAACAGGCCCTTTGGCCAATTGAGTCTATGCTGACCATCAACACTGCACCCACTTCCTTCTCCCCACATCTGGCCCCAGATTCCACTTCTCACCCACACACTGGGATAATTTACAGCGGCCGCTGAGCTGCATGTCGTTGGGATGTGGGAGGGAGCTGTAGCACCTGGGGAAGCTCACATGTTCACAGGGAGAGTGTGCATACTCCACACAGACAGTGCCTGAGCTGGGGGTTGAACCTGGATCTCTGAAGCTGTGTGACAGTGGCACTACGAGCTGCACCAGTGCGCTGGGCAGAGGGGAAACGGAAGACGCCAGCGTTGCTGCTGAGGTGGTCATTCCACCTTTCGATGTTGCACACGGTAACAGGCCCACGCTGCCCAATGACCCAATGACCCATCAGCCCTCTAACTCGTACATCTTTCGAATGTGGGAGGAAATCGGAGCACCCAGAGGAAACCCACGCAGTCACAGAAAACGTACAAAGTCCTTACAAACAGTGGTGGGAATCGTGCCCGGATTGCTGGCAATGTAAAGCAGTGTGCTAACCATTACGCTATTGTGCCACCCAACATCAGAGTAGCCTACGATGAGCGTGTCGTGCGCCTCGGGAGATGAGATACCCCGTCCCTCTATCCCATCGTTAGTGTTGTTGTGAGGATTGGGTAGGTCTGCCAGGCTGGCAGGAACTGTGTTCCTGCCCTATTCCTATCTGCGGCCTTTTCCATCTTGCCTAGCCCCCCTGTCGTGTACACAGAATTGTTTCTGCCCTGTCTATTCCTGACTTCCTGCACGAAGAGCTGTTCCCGTGCTGCCTAACCCTATTTTCTCCACACATAGCCCTTCAGAAGAAGCCAGATGAGATTAACCGGAGGTCGGCGGACATGTGGAGCTTCGCCATTCTCCTGTGGGAGCTGGTCACCCGTGAGGTGCCCTTCGCTGATCTCTCCAACATGGAGATTGGGATGAAGGTGAAGTGGGCAGCAGTGGTGTGGGAGACGAGTCCACCCCATGGGCAGACTCCATGTGGGAGGGATGGTACTGAGGGAGGGTCACACTGGGAGGGGTGGTACTGAGGGAGGGTCACACTGGGAGGGTTGGTACTGAGGGAGGGTCACACTGTGGGAGGGGTGGCATTGAGGGAGGGTCACACTGTGGGAGGGGTGGTACTGAGGGAGGGTCACACTGGGAGGGGTGGCATTGAGGGAGGGTCACACTGTGGGAGGGGTGGCATTGAGGGAGGGTCACACTGGGAGGGGTGGTACTGAGGGAGGGTCACACTGTGGGAGGGGTGGCATTGAGGGAGGGTCACACGGGGGTGGTACTGAGGGAGGGTCACACTGGGAGGGGTGGCATTGAGGGAGGGTCACACTGTGGGAGGGGTGGCATTGAGGGAGAGTCACACTGGGAGGGGTGGTACTGAGGGAGGGTCACACTGGGAGGGGTGGCATTGAGGGAGGGTCACACTGGGAGGGGTGGCATTGAGGGAGGGTCACACTGGGAGGGGTGGCACTGAGGGAGGGTCACACTGGGAGGGTTGGTACTGAGGGAGGGTCACACTGTGGGAGGGGTGGCATTGAGGGAGGGTCACACTGGGAGGGGTGGCACTGAGGGAGGGTCACACTGGGAGGGTTGGTACTGAGGGAGGGTCACACTGTGGGAGGGGTGGTACTGAGGGAGGGTCACACTGTGGGAGGGGTGGCATTGAGGGAGGGGGTTACTAGTCAGAGCTGCCCCTGCTGGTAGGGTGGATCCACTGGAACTGTGTTGCCATCAACAGGTGGCACTGGAAGGGCTGCGGCCCACCATTCCGCCGGGGATCTCCCCCCACGTCTGCAAGCTGATGAAGATCTGTATGAACGAGGACCCGGCCAAGAGACCCAAGTTTGACATGATTGTACCCATCATGGAGAAGATGCAGGAGAAGTAGTGAGGGGATGCCATCAAGGAAGCCCCCCCCCTTCTATTCCCCTCCTCCTTATGGCCCCAGAACCCTTACACAGCCCCTGTGGCTGCCCCATCAGGCTCTGTGTTTACCGAGGGGGTGTTGCCCGCTTCCCATCACTGCAGCTCACTTCCCCCACCCTAGGGCTGTCACATCACCTCCCACGGAGAGCAGTCCACTCTGAACGTCAGCAGCCCAGCCGCCAGACTCTACCCCAACTGTCAAATTCATCGGCCTGGTCACTGTGAGTCTCACTGACCCCCAGGGGGGGGGGTTCAGCCAAGGCTCCTGCTCTCCATCATGGCCCAGTGACCCCTTCCCTGGGTCACAGCGAGTGGAAGTGGTGGAGAATCAGTCAAGTGTCCTATTCCACTGGCCCAGTAGACCAGAGCATGGTTGCCTTACTCCATCGCCTCACTGCTGGTGGTGGCACAGATATGCCCTCGGTGCCCCTCCTTGCAATGATCAACCCCTTCAGCAGGAGTCAGAGAGGGCAGCTCCTTGCCATCAGGGGCTCGTGTCACTGGCAGTGTACCCAGAGCTTTCCCTACATCTGATGCCATTCTTTGGCAATATATCCAGTGGCTCCCCAAACCCACACCTAGTACCATTTACCTGCAGTGTACTTAGTGCCTCCCCAACCTCACAACCAGTGCTATTCACTGTAGTGTTTCCAGTGTCTCTGGAACCCACATTCAGTGCTAATCACTGGCAAAGTATCCAGTGCAATTCACTGGCAGTGTAATTCAGTGCCTACCATTGGCTCCATATTGGTGCTATTCACTGGCAGTGTTTCCAGTGCCTCCCCAGACCCACCCCCAGTGCTATTCAGTGGCAGTTTGTCCAGTGCCTCACAAAGCTACACCTAATGCTATTCAGTGGCAGTTTGTCCAGTGCCTCCCCAGACCCACACCCAGTGCTATTCACTGGCAGTGTTTCCAGTGCCTCACAAAGCTACACCCAGTGCTATTCACTGCAGTGTATCCCATGCCACTCTCTGGCAGTGTAATCCAGTGCCTATTGCTGGCCCCACATTTGGCTGGTGCCCGTCACCACTGGGTGCCTGTCAGTGTTGGGGGGGGGGGCATTTGGCTTCTTTGCCCACTCCAAGTTCCCAGCATTCTCCCAACCTGATCCTAGAGTTCCAGGAGCGAAGGTCATTCTCCTGATCTGGCCCCAACCCCAAAGTTCCAGGAGAGAAGTTTGGTGTCCCAGGTGAAGGGCCGACTCACTCGGACTCTCTCCATTGGATGGGGCCAGACTGTTGCCCCTCCCACTGATAATCACTGTGGTGTTTGTCCCCACAGCCCCTGTGCCTTGAGCGGGATCTGGAGACCTCATGCCTATATCCCTGTCCCTTGCTCTGACTTCTCTTATCCGTTGTTCTGAACTCACCGCTGTCCTCAAACGGAGCTTGCTGATCATTTATCTAATTTATAAACCACTTTTATTTCCAATTTCTTATTGTATCACTGCTGTTTTATCAAAAATATAACGCGATTTTGCATTAAAGAGGATAGATTTCCAGATCGTATTGTGCATTTGTGTATTACAACACTGTCAATAAGAGCAAGACCCTTAACAGTGTTGATGAGAAGAGGGATCTTGGGGTCAAAGTTCATAGCTCCCTGAAAGTGGCTACACACTTGACAGAGTAGTTAAGAAATCATCTGGCATGCTTGCCCCTTATTAGTTGAAGAATTAAGTTCAAAAGTTAGGAAGTTACGTTGCAGCTTTATAAAATTTTAGTGAGGCCACATATGCATGCAGTTTTGGCTGCCCCATTGGAGGAAGGATGTGAAGGCTTTGGAGAGGCTGCAGAAGAGGTTCACCAGGATCCTGCCTGGATTAGATGGCATGTGCTACAAAGAAGGGTTGGACAAAAAGATGTTTTCTCTGGAGCAGGGGAGGCTGAGGGGAGATCTGCTAGAGTTTAGAAGATTATGAGAGGCATAGATAGAGTAGACAGATGGTATCTTTTCCCCAGGGTTGAAATTCTAATACTGTACAGAGGGCATGTATTTAAAGAGAGAGGGGGTAATTTCAAAGGAGATGTGAAGGGCAAGGATTTTTACACAGAGTGGTGGGTGCCTGGGGTGGGGGTAGAGACAGAAACATTAGAGACTTTTAAGGGATGGTTACACAGGTACATGAATGTGAGGAAAATGGAAAGATATGGACATTGTGTAGGCACAAGGAATTAATTTAGTTGACCCTTTGATTATTAATTTAATTGGTTCTGCACAATATTGTGGGCTGAAGGGCCTGTTCCTTTGCCACTTCCCAAACACTGCAGCACCACAGCCACTGGGACCAGGGGCTGTCCATACAGGCAGAGTTAGGCTGTAATTTTAACCCAGAACTCCTACCTATTATCGTGTGTTTCACCTCCCCAAGGGTGGAGGAACGGAGGCATGTTGGGGCCTCTCAGTGTTGCGAGTACAAGTTGGTTAAGAAGGTGTATGGTGCATAGGCCTTCATTTATCTACCCAAGACAGCAAACACCACCTCTGTAATCTGTATAGGGTCCATAATCTCACTGCTGCATTGTCTCACTTCTGCAGACTCCTGAGTAAACACAGATGCAAAAAATCCATTTACGGTATCCCCCATCTCCTTTGACTCCACAGATAGATTACTACTATATTATCGAATTATAGCTAGCAAGCTAGCTGGAGTGTTAGCTGACATCTTCAACTGCTCCCTGCTTCAGTCTAAGATCCCCTCATGTTATAAGAAGGCAATGATAATCCTGGTGCCGAGGAAAAGCAAGGTGGTATGCTTGAATGACTACCGACCTGTGGCTCTGACATCAATTGTTATGAAGTGCTTTGAGTGATTGGTTATGGTACACATCAACCATAACTTACCGGTCAACCTTGGCACTACATTCCTCCTTAGAACACCTGGAGAATAAAGACGCATATGTAAGGCTCTTTTTCATTGACTACAGTTCTGCCTTTATTCCATCATTCCAAATAAACTGATTCCTAAACTCCGGAACCTGGGTCTCAGCACTCAGATATGCAGCTGGATCTTCAACTTCCTCACAGACAGGACCCAGGCTGTAAAAATAGGGGACAAGCTCTCCTCTACAATCACTCTGAGCACCAGTGCCCCACAAGGCTGTGTACTTAGCCCCCTGCTGTACTCACTGTACACCCATGATTGTGTAGCCAAGTTTCCATCGAGCTCAATATATAAGTTTGCTGATGACACCACAATTGTAGGCTGTATCTTGGGTAATGATGAGTCTGAGTACAGAGAGGAAATTAAGAACCTGGTGTCATGGTGCGAAGTCAATAACCTATCCCTCAACGTCAGCAAGACGAAGGAATTGGTTGTTGACTTCAGAAGGAGTAGCAGACTGCACAACCCCATCTACATCAGTGGTGCGCAGGTGGAACAGGTCAAAAGCTTTAAATTCCTCGGGGTGAATATCACAAATGACCTGACTTGGTCTAACCAAGGAGAGTCCACTGCCAAGAAGGCCCACCAGCGCCTTTACTTCCTGAGAAAGCTGAAGAAATTTGGCCTGTCCCCTAAAACCCTCACTAATTTTTATAGGTGCACCATAGAAAGCATTCTGGGGTGCATCACAACCTGGTATGGAAGTTGTCCTGTCCAAGACCAGAAAAAGCTGCAGAAGATCGTGAACATGGCCCAGCACATCACACAAACCAATCTTCCATCCTTGGACTCACTTTACACCACACGCTGTCGGAGCAGTGCTGCCAGGATAATCAAGGACACGACCCCCCAGCCAACACACTTTTTGTCCCTCTTCCCTCTGGGAGAAGGTTCAGGAGCTTGAAGATTCGTACGGCCAGATTTGGGAACAGCTTCTTTCCAACTGTGATAAGACTGCCGAACGGATCCTGACCCAGATCTGGGCCATACCTTCCAAATATCCGGACCTGACTTGCACTACCTTACTTTCCCTTTTCTATTTTCTAATTATGATTTATAATTTAAATTTTTATTTGATTTGTACTTCAGGGAGCGCGAAGTGCAGAATCAAATATCGCTGTGATGATTGTACGCTCTAGTACCAATTGTTTGGTGACAATAAAGTAAAGTACTCTGGTCTTCCACAGCACTAAATTTGTCCCTTGCATCCCTTTTGCTCTTAATATATCTGTAGCATCCCTTAGGATTCTTCACCTTGTCTGCTAGGGCAACTTCATGCCTTCGTTTAGCCCATAAACAAGAGAAAATCTGCAGATGCTGGTAATCCGAGCAACACTCACCAAATGCTGGAGGAACTCAGCATCAATGGGGAAAAAATACAGTCGATGTTTAGGGCTGAAGCCCTTCAGCAGGACTGGAGAAAAAAAGTTGAGTGGATTTGAAAGCTGGGGAGAAGGGACAGAGAATCACCAGGCGATAGGTAAAACTGGGGTCAGAGAGTGTTGAATCTATGTGGGTGGAGTTATGAAACTGTAAGGATAAAATAAACCATTTTATATATATATAGGTCATACTGAAATAGGCCTCCAAATAATAGCAAAGATGTTGGGTTGAGATTGCAAAGGGACCTGGAAAAGGCATGTGATGGGGGTGTGACACAATTGTAATGGGGGACTTCAATATGCAAGGGGATTGGGAAAATCAGGTGGGTGTCGGATTGCAAGAGAGGGAATTTGTTGAATGCCTAAGAGATGACTTTTTAGAGCAGCTTGTGCTTGAGTCTCTTAGATTGGGTGTTGTGTAATAACCCAGATCTTATTAGGGGGCTTAACGAAAAGAAGCATAGGAGTCAGTGATCATAATACAATTCAATTCATACTGTAATTTTAGAGGGAGAAGCATGTCACATATATCAGTATCATAATGGAATAAGGGTCATTACAGAGGCATGTGAGAGGAGCTTGCCCAGGTAGATTGGAGGAGGAAACTGAGGGGATGATGGTAGAACAGAGATGGCTAAAATTTCTGGGAATAGTTCACAAGTCATAGGATAGATATGTCCCACAGAAGAAGTTGTTCTCAAATGGCAGGGGTAGGCAACCGTGGCTGACAAAGTATTGCATAAAAGCCAAAGAAAGGGCTTACAAGGTAGCAAAAGTGAGTAGGAAGTTAGATGATTGGGAAGCTTTTAAAATCCAACAAGAGGTGACTAAAATAGCTACAAGGGAAAAGATGAAATATGAGGGCAAACTAGCCAATAATATAAAGCAGGATACTAAAGATTTTTCAGTTAAAGAGTAAAAGGCAGATAAACTTAATGGGTACTTTGCATCTGTCTTCACTGCGGAAGACACCAGCAGTGTGCCAGAGGTCTGTGAGTGTCATTGCGATTACAAATGAAAAGGTGCTAGACAAGCTCAAAGGTCTTGAGGTGGATAACTCACCTGGACCAGGTGGATACATCCCAGAGTCCTGAGGGAGGGTTAAGTCACCTGGACCAGATGGACCACATCCCAGAGTCCTGAGAGAGGTTGCTGAAGAGATCACAGATGCATTGGTCATGATCTTCAAGAATCACTTGATTCTGGCGTGGTCCCAGAGGACTGGAAGATTACAAATGTCTTTCAGAAGGGAGGAAGGCAAAAATAAAAGGAAAATAGAGCCAGTTAGCCTAACCTCAGTGGTGGGAAAGTGTTGGAGTCCGTTATTAAACATAGAAATCCTGCAGCACCATCCAAGTCCTTCGGCCCACAAAGCTGTGCCAAACATGGCCTTACCTGAGAAATTACCTCGGGTTACCCATAGCCCTCTATTTTTCTGAGCTCCATATACCTGTCCAAGAGTCTCTTAAAAGACCCTATCATATCCGCCTCCACCACCATCGCCAACAACCCATTCCATGCACTCACCACTCTGCATAAAAAAAACTTACCCCTGATATTTCATCTGTATCTACTTATAACATATAGCCATAAAACAATCACAGCACGGAAACAGGCCATTCCGGCCCTCCTAGTCCGTGCCGAACTCTTAATCTCACCTAGTCCCACCTACCCACACTCAGCCCATAACCCTCCACTCCTTTCCTGTCCATATGCCTATCCAATTTTACCTTAAATGACACAACTGAACTGACCTCTACTACTTCTACAGGAAGCTCATTCCACACAGCTGTCACTCTCTGAGTAAAGAAATACCCCCTCGTGTTTCCCTTAAACTTTTGCCCCCTAACTCTCAAATCATGAGAAAACTTCCAAGCACCTTAAAACTGTGCCCTCTTGTGCTAGCCATTTCAGCCCTGGGAAAAAGCTTCTGACTATCCACACGATCAATGCCTCTCATCATCTTATACACCTCTATTAGGGCACCTCTCATCCTCTGTTGCTCCAAGGAAAAAAGGCCAAGGTCACTCAACCTATTCCCTAATCCAGGCAACATCCTTGTAAATCTCCTCTGCACCCCTACTATGGTTTTCACATCCTTCATATAGTGAGGTGACCAGAACTGAGCACAGTATTCCTCGTGGGGTCTGACCAGGGTCCCATGTATATAGCTGCAACATTACCTCTCGGCTCCTAAATCCAATCTCACAATTGATGAAGGCCAACACATCATATGCCTTCTTAACCACAGAGTCGACCTGTGCAGCTGCTTTGAGCGTCCTATGGACTCGGACCCCAAGATCCCTCTGATTCCCCACACTGCCAAGAGTCTTACCATTAATACTATATTCTGTCATCATATTTGACCTACCAAAATGAACCATCTCACACTTATCTAGGTTGAACTCCATCTGCCACTTGTCAGCCCAGTTTTGCATCCTATCAATGTCCCGCTGTAACCTCTGACAGCCCTCCACACTATCCACAACACTCCCAACCTTTGTGTCAACAGCACACTTACTAACCCATCCCTCCACTTCCTCATTCACTGGTGTATAATTTCCTGGGTTATCTCTACTCCCTTTCTTGAATAATGGAAAAACATCCGCAGCCCTCCAATCCTCTGGAACCTCTCCCGTCCCCATTGATGATGCAAAGATCATCGCCAGAGTCTCAGCAATCTCCTCCCTCCCCTCCCACAGTAGCCTGGGGTACATCACTTCTGGTCCCAGTGATTTTATCCAACTTGATGCTTTCCAAAAGCTCCAGCACATCCTCTTTCTTCATATCTACATGCTCAAGCTTTTCAGTCTGCTGTAAGGCATCCCTGCAAATGCCAAGGTCCTTTTCCATAGTGAATACTGAAGCAAAGTACTCATTAAGTACCTCTGCTATCTCCTCCGGTTCCATACACACTTTTTCACTGTCGCACTTGATTGGTCCCATTCTCTCACATCTTATCCTCTTGCTCTTCACATACTTGTAGAATGCCTTGGGGTTTTCCTTAATCCTGTCTGCCAAGCCTTCTCATGGCCCCTTCTGGCTCTCCTAATTTCATTCTTAAGCTCCTTCCTGTTAGCCTTATAATCTTCTAGATCTCTATCATTAGTTAGGTTCACAAGGATGATTCTGGGAATGAAGTGGTTAATATATGAATAGCATTTAGCAGTTTTGGGCCTATAATTGGAATTTAGAAGAATGTTGTGGGATCTCATTGAAACCTATTGAATGTTGAAAGAACTAGATAGGGTGGATGTGGAGAGGATGTTTCTTATGGTGGTGGTAACCAGAACTAGAGGGCACGGCCTCAAAATTGAGGGGCAAATCTTTAGAACAGAGATAAGGAGGAATTTTTTTAGCCAGAGTGTAGTGAATCTGTAGAATGCTCTGCCAGAGACTGCGGTGGAGGTCACATTTGTGGGTATATTTAAAGCGGAAGTTGATCGTGTCCCGATCAGTCAGCACATCAAAGGATGTAGCAAGAAGGCAAGTGTATGGGGTTGAGTGGGATCCGGGATCAGCCATGACAGAATGGCGTGGAAAACTCTGGGCTGAATGGCCTAATTCTGCTCCTATGTCTTATAGCGTTATGGTCTTTATGTCCAGGGTGCAGCATTCAACACAATGATACCCTCAGTACTCATCAACCTGCTGCAAATCCTGGGCCTCTGTACCTCCCTCCGGATCCTTGACCTCGTCACCGAAAGACCTCAGTCTGTGCAGATTGGAAATAACATCTCCTCCTCACTGACAATCAACACTGGCGCACCTCAAGGGTGTGCGCTTATCCCACTGCTCTACTCTCTCTACACTCACAACTAATTAGCTAGGCAGAGCTCAATTTGCGAATGACACAGCTTTCGTTGACAGAATTTCAGATGGTGACGAGGAGGTGTATGGAGCGAGATAGATCAGCTGATTGAGTGGTTTGCAGTAACAGCCTAGCACTCAAAGTCAGTAGGTGTTGACTTCATGAAGTGGAAGTCAAGGTAACACAGAAGTCCTCATGGAGGGATCAGAAGTGAAAGGTGTCAACATCTTGGAAGATCTATCCTGGGTCCGAAAAAGTCATACAATTACGATGACAGCAGTGATACTTCATCAGGAGTTGAGGGGAATTGGTGTCATCAAAGACTCAGAATTTCTGCAGATGTATGGTGGGGAGCATTCTAACTGACCTCATTGTCATTTGAAATGGACAGACCACAGCACAGGATTGGAAATAACTTCAGAAAGTTGTAAACTCAGCCAGCTCTATCATGGGAACTAGTCTCTCCACTATCGAGGGCGCCTTCAAAAGGATCCCCATCACCCAGGACATACCCTTTTCTCACTGCTACCATCAGAGAGGAGGTTCAGGAGCTGAACGGCACACACTCAACATTTCAGGAACAGTTTCTTCTCCTGCACATCAGATTTCTGAATTGACAATGAACCCATTAACACTACCTCACTATCTTTTAAAACTCTTCCCCCTCTCTTTTTGTATTTATTTCTTATTGTAATTTATAGTTTTTTATGTCACTGCTGCTACAAAACAACACAGTTCACAACATATGCCAGCTTGGGCTCAGTGATAGTACTGATGCGCGTTTATTTTTGCTGGTGGGGTGGGGGGGGATGGTTGCTCACTGCCGCTTACACGTGGGAGGGGGAAGCTGGGAGGGACTTTGGGGTTCTCACGTTTAACTGTCGTTCATTCTTTGGGTCACTTCTCTGTTCCCATGGATGTTTTGTGAAGAAAAAGCATTTCAGGATGTATACTGTATTGTATACGTTTCTCTGACATTAAACTTGACCTTTGAAACTTTGATATAAAACCTGGTTCTGATTTGGATTGTTGAACAGGGAAGATTTAAAATATGGAAGGAAATGTTGAACTCAGCTGGGTCAAGGACAGTGGAAAAAGACAGAGCAATTGTCTTTGTTCCTGCCATGGAGATGGATGCTACCATTTTATAGAACTGTTTTACATCTTCCATTTTGTGAGACGAAGTTGCTTTGCTTTCTGTGTTTTAAACACAATGCAGGTAGTCTGCAGGACTAGAGATAATTTCCAAATAAGTTATTAAATTAATAATTTAATACATTATTTGTGAGGTGTTCTTTGATATAACATACAGGTTTGTGAATGTTGGTGTTGGTGCCTGCCTGGAGTGATTTGATTTGGTTACTTGAAGAGAACAAAGAGCCATAAATTACAGACTGTCACTTGCTGGGAAGAGGGCCTGGAGCAGAGCCAATAAAAGGTGTTAAAGGTCAATCAGATGACTGACAGCCAATGACACTGGAATGCAATATTTGAATTGGTTAGGAAAGAATAAAAAAGAGGACACTTCGATGGTGCTATCAGTGATAAGTCTCACAAGAGGCCCACCATTGCAAGGTAACACCCTCAACACCAAGGACTAGGTGAAGAATGCATCTGGCCAACGGAGATCCCCTATTTCAGTGTTATAAGTGTCAGGAATGGACAGGAGGAGGAGTATAGGAAACTGATACAGGACTTTGTGATATGGTGCAACTCAAACTACCTGCGTCTCAATATCACCAAGACCAAGGAGATGGTGGTGGACTTTAGGAGATCTAGGCCTCATATGGAGCCAGTGATCATTAATGGAGAATGTGTGGAGCAGGTTAAGACCTACAAGTATCTGGGAGTACAGTTAGACGAGAAGCTAGACTGGACTGCCAACACAGATGCCTTGTGCAGGAAGGCACAGAGTCGACTGTACTTCCTTAGAAGGTTGGCGTCATTCAATGTCTGTAGTGAGATGCTGAAGATGTTCTATAGGTCAGTTGTGGAGAGCGCCCTCTTCTTTGTGGTGGCGTGTTGGGGAGGAAGCATTAAGAAGAGGGACGCCTCATGTCTTAATAAGCTGGTAAGGAAGGCGGGCTCTGTCGTGGGCAAAGTACTGGAGAGTTTAACATCGGTAGTTGAGCGAAGGGCGCTGAGTAGGCTACGGTCAATTATGGAAAACTCTGAACATCCTCTACATAGCACCATCCAGAGACAGAGAAGCAGTTTCAGCGACAGGTTACTATCGATGCAATGCTCCTCAGACAGGATGAAGAGGTCTATACTCCCCAATGCCATTAGGCTTTACAATTCAACCGCCAGGACTTAAGAACTTTTTAAAAGCTATTATTAATGCTTTTTGAGATAGTGATTTAGATGCATATCATATTTTTTACTGAGTTAAGTATTGTATGTAATTAGTTTTGCTACAACAAGTGTATGGGACATTGGAAAAAAAGTTGAATTTCCCCATGGGGATGAATAAAGTATCTATCTATCTAAATTGGACAAGTGGTCTGAGTGAGTTTTGGTACCAAGGGAACAGTAGAGTTCATGTTCTAAGCTGCCAACATGTTTACATTGTTGTTTGTGCAGAGACAATAAAATGTCAGCAACAATCAATTATGAGTTGCATAGTTAGTTTCCCAACCTAGTTCTGTTGATGAATGGTTAACAGGATTCCACTCACCAGCTCTCCAGGGAAACCAAAGTAAATCTATTACTGAGATACATACATGTACTTGATGTTCTTTTTTTTCAGGCTTTTACAGGAAAATTTTAAAAATCAGTAGAGTTTATGAAAAACTATGCATTAAAAAAAGACAAACAACCAATGTGCAAAAGAATACAAATTGTGGAAATAAAATACATTAAATACATATATGCATGCATAATCAGAACATATTATAAAGAGTCCCTGAAAGTGATTCTGTAGGAATCAATTCAGTGTTGAGGTGAGTGGAGTTATCCATGCAGGTTCAAGAGCCTGATGGTTGAGGGGTAATAACTGTTCCTGAACCTGGTGGTGTGGGACCTGATGGTTGAGGGGTAATAACTGTTCCTGAACCTGGTGGTGTGGGACCTGATGGTTGAGGGGTAATAACTGTTCCTGAACCTGGTAGTGTTGGACCTGATGGTTGAGGGGTAATAACTCTTCCTGAACCTGGTGTGGGACCTGATGACTGAGGGGTAATAACTGTTCCTGAACCTGGTGGTGTGGGACCTGATGGTTGAGGGGTAATAACTGTTCCTGAACCTGGTAGTGTTGGACCTGATGGTTGAGGGGTAATAACTCTTCCTGAACCTGGTGTGGGACCTGATGACTGAGGGGTAATAACTGTTCCTGAACCTGGTGGTGTGGGACCTGATGGTTGAGGGTAATAACTGTTCCTGAACCTGGTGGTGTGGGACCTGGTGGTTGAGGGTAATAACTGTTCCTGAACCTGGTGGTGTGGGACCTGATGGTTGAGGGGTAATATCTGTTCCTGAACCTGGTGGTGTGGGACCTGATGGTTGAGGGTAATAACTGTTCCTGAACCTGGTGGTGTGGGACCTGATGGTTGACGGGTAATAACTGTTCCTGAACCTGGTGGTGTGGGACCTGATGGTTGAGGGGTGATAACTGTTCCTGAACCTGGTGATGTGGGACCTGATGGTTGAAGGTAATAACTGTTCCTGAACCTGGTGGTGTGGGTCCTGATGGTTGAGGGGTAATAACTGTTCCTGAACCTGGTGGTGTGGGACCTGATGGTTGAGGGGTAATAACTCTTCCTGAACCTGGTGTGGGACCTGATGACTGAGGGGTAATAACTTTTCCTGAACCTGGTGGTGTGGGACCTGATGGTTGAGGGTGTTACGTTCCCCGTAACTGGGTGGCTTACCAGCAAAGATAGAGAGGTCCGCTGAAGTCTGATGGTACTATTTTCAAACGTTTTTTATTTATAAAGGGGCACAAACGTATGGTTAATACAAAACATTCAGATCATATACGTCGTCAACACTCAATCTAAAGCACATGTTGGGCTTGAAATTCTGCCCTGTGTTCGTTTAGGAAGAGAGACAACCAACACCGGAATATTACAAAACTTGGGTTTATTGCAGAATTCGTAACTGGCACAGCGAATCGACGGAGTCGCTGGAGAAGGCGCGTTCCGACTTCCCCATACAATCTGCTCTTATTTATATCCCTTTCCCCCCCGGCACAACCCCCCGCTACATATTAGGTAATATCGGGCACTTGTGTCCATCTTATTGGCCCGACGCCATACACCCACGAGTTACCTGTTTCTTTTGTTTACTGAATCGCGTGACACTAGTAGTTTCGGTGTAGCAGGGTCCCCAGTTTCGCTCCCCCCTCCCTCGCATTCCGGCCTCCTACTATTACGTGAGCCACTCCTGACCTGTAATGGCGGTCTCGAATTAACCCTAACATTAACCCTAACACACAGGTATAGTAATAATCAATCAGAAATAAGCTCTATCGTTGTCTAGGGGATAATACTGAGTCCAATGGAATATAAAAGTCACTCAGAAATCTGCAGGCTTTTCCGTTTGGGAACCGCTGGCATTTCACGTGTTGGAGAGAGGGGATTTGTGAGAGAAAGGAACACTTGCCCATTGTCTTTGCGAAGCAAATCCCTGTTGTTAGTTAAAAACGGTTTTTCCTTTGGTTTCAACCACAGACTCCCGATCCGGAATCTAACGCACGTGGCTTCCTTCAAAATGGCTTCCTGCTCCGACGGGAAACGCTATCGTGTCTTCTTAGTATGTCTCCTTGGTGCGTCTAAGGGGCCGCCTCGGCAGCCCACCTTTTTATCGGGACTTGCAGGGTTGTAGCTGTCAATCAGGGTGGGGTGTGGCAATCTTTCCCCATCACCCAGCCCACGTTGCCCTGAGGGTTTGCACGTAGTCCAGTCCCCATTTCACAAAGGTGTCTCCAAGAGACAATGACTATGTCCGTGGCTTTTGTCTGGCTGAGAGGCCAGACCACATTCCAAACCTTAAGGCTTCTCTCTTATTTTCCTGAGTCCAATTTCAGCACGTCGCTCTCTCTCTCTTGCGATTCTCACAAAGGAGGGGGCTGGGATCATAACAAGGGGTAATAACTGTTACTGAACCTGGTGGTGTTGGACCTGATGGTTGAGGGGTAATAACTCTTCCTGAACCTGGTGTGGGACCTGATGACGGAGGGGTTATAACTGTTACTGAACCTGGTGGTGTGGGACCTGATGGTTGAGGGGTATTAACTGTTCCTGAACCTGGTGGTGTGGGACCTGATGGTTGAAGGGTAATAACTGTTCCTGAACCTGGTGGTGTGGGACCTGATGGTTGAGGGGTAATAACTGTTACTGAACCTGGTGGTGTGGGACCTGATGGCTGAGGGTAATAACTGTTCCTGAACCTGGTGGTGTGGGACCTGATGGTTGAGGGGTAATAACTATTACTGAACCTGGTGGTGTGGGACCTGATGGCTGAGGGTAATAACTGTTCCTGAACCTGGTGGTGTGGGACCTGATGGTTGAGGGTAATAACTGTTCCTGAACCTGGTGGTGTGGGACCTGATGGTTGAGGGGTAATAACTGTTCCTGAACCTGGTGTGGGACCTGAGGACTGAGGGGTAATAACTGTTACTGAACCTGGTGGTGTGGGACCTGATGGCTGAGGTTAATAACTGTTCCTGAACCTGGTGGTGTGGGACCTGATGGTTGAGGGGTAATAACTGTTACTGAACCTGGTGGTGTGGGACCTGATGGCTGAGGGTAATAACTGTTCCTGAACCTGGTGGTGTGGGACCTGATGGTTGAGGGTAATAACTGTTCCTGAACCTGGTGGTGTGGGACCTGATGGTTGAGGGGTAATAACTGTTCCTGAACCTGGTGTGGGACCTGAGGACTGAGGGGTAATAACTGTTCCTGAACCTGGTGGTGTGGGACCTGATGGTTGAGGGGTAATAACTCTTCCTGAACCTGGTGTGGGACCTGATGACTGAGGGGTAATAACTGTTCCTGAACCTGGTGGTGTGGGACCTGATGGTTGAGGGGTAATAACTGTTCCTGAACCTGGTGTGGGACCTGAGGACTGAGGGGTAATAACTGTTCCTGAACCTGGTGGTGTGGGACCTGATGGTTGAGGGGTAATAACTCTTCCTGAACCTCGTGTGGGACCTGATGACTGAGGGGTAATAACTGTTCCTGAACCTGGTGGTGTGGGACCTGATGGTTGAGGGGTAATAACTGTTCCTGAACCTGGTGGTGTGGGACCTGATGGTTGAAGGGTAATAACTGTTCCTGAACCTGGTGGTGTGGGACCTGATGGTTGAGGGGTAATAACTGTTCCTGAACCTGGTAGTGTGGGACCTGATGGTTGAGGGGTAATAACTGTTCCTGAACCTGGTGGTGTGGGACCTGATGGTTGAGGGGTAATAACTGTTACTGAACCTGGTGGTGTGGGACCTGATGGCTGAGGGTAATAACTGTTCCTGAACCTGGTGGTGTGGGACCTGATGGTTGAGGGGTAATAACTGTTACTGAACCTGGTGGTGTGGGACCTGATGGCTGAGGGTAATAACTGTTCCTGAACCTGGTGGTGTGGGACCTGATGGTTGAGGGTAATAACTGTTCCTGAACCTGGTGGTGTGGGACCTGATGGTTGAGGGGTAATAACTGTTCCTGAACCTGGTGTGGGACCTGAGGACTGAGGGGTAATAACTGTTCCTGAACCTGGTGGTGTGGGACCTGATGGTTGAGGGGTAATAACTCTTCCTGAACCTGGTGTGGGACCTGATGACTGAGGGGTAATAACTGTTCCTGAACCTGGTGGTGTGGGACCTGATGGTTGAGGGGTAATAACTGTTCCTGAACCTGGTGTGGGACCTGAGGACTGAGGGGTAATAACTGTTCCTGAACCTGGTGGTGTGGGACCTGATGGTTGAGGGGTAATAACTCTTCCTGAACCTCGTGTGGGACCTGATGACTGAGGGGTAATAACTGTTCCTGAACCTGGTGGTGTGGGACCTGATGGTTGAGGGGTAATAACTGTTCCTGAACCTGGTGGTGTGGGACCTGATGGTTGAAGGGTAATAACTGTTCCTGAACCTGGTGGTGTGGGACCTGATGGTTGAGGGGTAATAACTGTTCCTGAACCTGGTAGTGTGGGACCTGATGGTTGAGGGGTAATAACTGTTCCTGAACCTGGTGGTGTGGGATCTAAGGGTTCAGTAGTTATTTCCTGATGGAGGTAATGAGAAGAGACCGTGGTCTGGATGGTGGGAGTCCTTGATGATGAATGCTGCTTTCTTGTGGATGTGTTCAGTGGTGAGGAGAGCTTTGCCTGTGATGACCCCCACCACTTTCTGTAGAATTTCCTTCTCCTGGGCATTTTATACATTCAGTACACTCTCCACCATGCTTCTCTAGAAGTCTGTCAAAGTTTTAGGTGACATGCCAAATCTACTCAATCTTCTAAGAAAGTAGGTGTGCTGTTATGCTTTCTTTGTGATGGCACTTACATGATGGTCCCAGGACAGATTCTCTGATATAATAATGCCAAGCAATTTAAAGCTACTGACCCCCTAATGAGAACTGGTTCATTGGACTCCGGTTTCTTCTGAAGTCTAAAATTCAAGTTTATTATCATCTGTCTGTACATATATACCTCCAAATGAAACAAAGTTCCTCTGGACCATGGTGCACCCACAAAATATATAACTATATAACAATTACAACACTGAAACAGACCATCTTGGCCGTTCTAGTCTGTGCTGAATGCTTACTCTCACCTAGTCCCACCGACCTGCACTCAGCCCATAAACCTCCATTCCTTTCCTGTCCATATACCTATCCAATTTTACTTTAAATGACAATATCGAACCTGCGTCTACCACTTCTACTGGAAGCTCGTTCCCCCCAACTCTCAACTCATGTCCTCTTGTTTGAATCTCCCCTACTCTCAATGGAAAAAGCCTATCAATGTCAACTCTATCTATCCCCCCTCATAATTTTAAATACCTCTATCAAGTCCTCCCTCAACCTTCTACGTTCCAAAGAATAAAGAACTAACTTGTTCAACCTTTCTCTCTAACTTAGGTGCTGAAACCCAGGTAACATTCTAGTAACTCTCTCTGTTTTGTTGATATCTTTCCTATAGTTCGGTGACCAGAACTATACACAATACTCCAAATTTGGCCTTACCAACGCCTTGTACAATTTAAACATTACATCTCAACTCCTATACTCAATGCTCTGATTTATAAAGGCCAGCATACCAAAAGCTTTCTTCACCACCCTATCCACATGGGATTCCACCTTCAGGGAACTATGCACCATTATTCCTAGATCACTCTGTTCTACTGCATTCTTCAATGCCCTACCATTTACCATGTATGTCCTCACGAGGAAATCTGCAGATGCTGGAAATTCAAGCAACACACACAAAATGCTGGTGGAACGCAGCAGGCCAGGCAGCATCTATAGGGAGAAACAGAGAGTCTGCAGGGAGACTTGGATAGATTGGGAGAATGGGCAAAGAAGTGGCAAATTAAATACAATGTTGGAAAGTGTATGGTCATGCACTTTGGTAGAAGAAATAAATGGGCAGACTATTATTTAAATTGGGAGAGAATTCAAAGTTCTGAGATGCAACGGGACTTGGGAGTCCTCGTGCAGGATACCCTTAAGGTTAACCTCCAGGTTGAGTCGGTGGTGAAGAAGGCGAATGCAATGTTGACATTCATTTCTAGAGGAATAGAGTATAGGAGCAGGGACGTGATGTTGAGGCTCTATAAGGCACTGGTAAGACCTCACGTGGAATACTGTGTGCAGTTTTGGGCTCCTTATTTAAGAAAGGATGTGCTGATGTTGGAGAGGGTTCAGAGAAGATTCACTAAAATGATTCCAGGAATGAGAGGGTTAACATATGAGGAACGTTTGACCGCTCTTGGACTGTACTCCTTGGAGTTTAGAAGAATGAGGGGGGACCTCATAGAAACATTTTGAATGTTGAAAGGCATGGACAGAGTGGATGTGGCAAAGTTGTTTCCCATGGTGGGGGAGTCTAGTACGAGAGGGCATGACTTAAGGATTGAAGGGCGCCCATTCAGAACAGAGATGTGAAGGTGGTGAATCTGTGGAATTTATTGCCACGGGCGGCAGTGGAGGCCAAGTCATTGGGTGTATTTAAGGCAGAGATTGATAGGTATCTGAGTAGTCAGGGCATCAAAGGTTATGGTGAGAAGGCAGGGGAATGGGACTAAATGGGAGAACGGATCAGCTCATGATAAAAAGGCAGAGCAGACTCGATGGGCCGAATGTCCGACTTCTGCTCCTTTGTCTTATGGTCTAAATGTCACAAAGAGGGGAAGGGAGGCCCTGGTGATCCTCTCGATGGTGGTGCAGATCTCATCTGTGGTGAGGACTGATACAAATTATCCATTTAATTCAGCCAGCATTTCCTTGTTTTCCATTAATAATTCCCTGGATCTGTTCTGTGTCTAATCATTACTTTGTAAATGTTTTACATAATTCACAGAAACTTTTCCTGTCTGTTTATATATTTCTGGCTGAATTATAACTGAAAGTGCATGTGGTGCGAGATTTAAATGATCTTTATGATAAGCAGTGTTTTCGATCAGAGGAAAGACAAAAATTTTACCATTGATTGGAGCCGGAGAGGCTGCTGCTGCCACGTGCACCAGCATCTTGATCAAGGGCCGAGAGGGAACGTTGCAGCGATACAGGACCCTGGGCAGACCCCACTTGGAGTACTGTGATCAGTCCTGGTCGCCTCACTATAAGAAGGACGTGGAAACCATAGAAAGGGTGCGGAGGAGATTTACAGGGATGTTTCCTGGATTGGGGAACATGCCTTACGAGAATAGGTTGAGTGAACTCGGCCTTTTCTCCTTGGAGTGACAGACGATGAGGGGTGACCTGATAGAGGTGTATAAGATGATGAGAGGCATTGATCGTGTGGATAGTCAGAGGCTTTTTCCCAGGGCTGAAATGGTTGCCATAAGAGGGCACAGTTTTAAGGTGCTGAGGAGTAGGTACAGAGGAGATGTCGGGTAAGTTTTTTTACTCAGAGAGTGGTGAGTGCGTGGAATGGGCTGCTGGCAACAGTGATTGAGGCAGAAACTATAGAGCCTTTTAAGAGACTCCTGGAGCTTAGAAAAATAGAGGGCTATGGGTAAGCCTAGGTAGTTCTAAGGTAAGGACATGTTTGGCACAGGTTTGTGGGCCAAAGGGCCTGTATTGTGCTGTATGCTTTCTGTGTTTCTATGTTTCTAATTTCCTTTTGCAGTCAATAATCAGCTCTTTGGTTTTGCTGACGTTGAGGTGAGAGGTAGTTGTGGCTTTGCTCAGCTAGATTTTTAATCTCTCTCTCCCACCACAGAAGGCAGATCCCCATTTTTGAAAAATGCTGAACGAGTCGCAGGCGTGGCCCCGTGATGAGCCATGGTGGAGGGAGTCTGACTGGTTCTCAGTCAGAGGGGCAGATATCGGCCATTCGACCCTCTGCGTCTGCTCTGCCATTCCATCATGGCTGATTTATTATCCTTCTCAACCTCAATGGAAATTACAGCACAGAAATAGACCTTCAGTCCATCTAGTTTATGCCAAATCCAGTTAAACTGCCGACACGCATCGACCTGCACTGGGACCATTGTCCTCCATATCCCTACTATCCTATCCATTCTCCTGCCTTCTGCCTACAACCTTTGAAACCCTGACTAAGAACCTATCAAAATCCACCTTAATTACTCAGTCTCCACAACTGTCTGTGGCAATGAATTCCACAATTTCACCATTCTGATTAAAGAAATAAACATAGAAACCCTACAGCACAATACAGGCCTTTCAGCCCACAAGTCTGTGCTGAACATGTCCCTACCTTAGAAATTACCAGGCTTACCTATAGCCCTCTTTTTTTTAAGCTCCATGTACCTATCTAAATGCCTCTTAAAAGACCCTATCATATCCAGCTCCACCACCGTTGCCAGCAGCCCATTCCACACACTCACCACTCTCTGAGTAAAAAACTTACCCCTGACATCTCCTCTGTACCTACTCCCCAGCACCTTAAACCTGTGTCATTTTGTGGCAACCATTTCAGCCCTGGGAAAAAGCCTCTGTCTATCCACATGATCACCACCTCTCAACATCTTATACACCCCTATCAGGTCACCTCTCATCCTCCGTCACTCCAAGGAGAAAAGGCTGAGTTCACTCAACCTATTCTCATAAGACATGCTCCCCAATCCAGGCAACATCCTTGTAAATCTCCTCTGCACCCTTTCTATGGCTTCCACATCCTTCCTGTAGTGAGGCAACCAGAACTGAGCACAGTACTCCAAGTGGGGTCTGACCAGGGTCCTATATAGCTGCAACATTACCTCACGGCTCCTAAATTCAATTCCACGATTGATGAAGGGCAATACACCGTACGCCTTCTTAACCACAGAGTCAACCTGCGCAATTGCTTTGAGCGTCCTATGGACTCGAACTCCAAAATCCCGCTGATCCTCCACACTGCCAAGAGTCTTAACACATCATATTTGATCTACCAAAATGAACCACTTCATACTTATCTGGGTTGAACTCCATCTGCCACTTTTCAGCCCAGTTTTACATCCTATCAATGTCCCGCTGTAACCTCTGACAGCCCTCCACACTATCTACAACACCTCCAACCTTAGTGTCATCAGCAAACTTACTCACCCATCCCTCCACTTCCTCATCCAGGTCACTTATAAAAATCATGAAGAGTAAGGGTCCCAGAACAGATCCCTGAGTCACACCACTAGTCACCGACCTCCATGCAGAATATGACCCGTCTACAACCACTCTTTGCCTTCTGTGAGCAAGCCAGTTCTGGATCCACAAAGCAATGTCCCCTTGGATCCCATGCCTCCTTACTTTCTCAATAAGTCTTGCATGGGGTACCTTGTCAAATGCCTTGCTGAAATCCATATATACTACATCAACTGCTCTACCTTCATCACAGCCTTAAAAAATTCAATCAGGCTCGTAAGGCATGACCTGCCTTTGACAAAACCATGCTGACTATTTCTAATAATATTATGCCTCTCCAAATGTTCATAAATCCCGCCTCTCAGAATCTTCTCCATCAACTTACCAACCACTGAAGTAAGACTGAGTCAGTCTTACACACTGTAAGACTGAGGAAATACTTCCTCATCTCTGTTCTAAGTGGATGTCCCTCTATTCTGAGACCATACTCTCTGATCCTAGACTCCCCACCATAGGAAACATCCTCTCCACATCTACTCTATCGAGGACTTTCAATATTTGATAGGTTTCAATGAGAACTCCCCTCATTCTTCTAAACTCCAGTGAGTACAGGCCCAGAGCCATCAAACACTCCTCATATGTTATTCCTTTTATTTGCCTCTGGACCTCTCCAATGCCAGCACATCCAGTTTTAGATATGGGGCCCATTTGCCCATACCCATGAGCCTCTGCATTCTCCACAACTCGTCATATCCAAAGGGATCCTACCACCAAACATATCTTTACATCCCACCTTCTCTCCACTTTCTGCAGGGAGCGCTCCTTCCATAATCCCCTTGTTCATTAATCCCTCACCACTGATCCCCCTCCTGGCACTTATCCTTGCAAGCAGCCTAATTGCTGCTCCTTCCAGATGAGACAGCACTTCTGTGAATCTGCTTGGGTTACCTACTGGTCTGGTGCTCCTGATGTGGCTCCTCTATATTGGTGAGACCTGCCATCAATTGGGTGACCACTTCATCAAGCATCTCCGCTCTATCCGCCAAAAGTGGAACTTTCTGGAGGCAAGCATTTTAATTCCAATACCCATTCCTGTTCCATGGTCTCCTCTTGTGCCCCAATGAGGCCATCCCAAAGTGGAGGAGCAACACCTTATATACTGTCTGGGTAGCCTCCAACCTGATGGCCTGAATATCGATTTCTTTTGGCAAAAAAAATCCCTCCCCCTCATCTCTTCTTTCCCCACTCATGCCTCTTAACTCTCCTCAACTGCCTATTTGCCCCCCCCCCATTCCTATGGTCTACTCTCCTCTCCTGTCAGATTCCTTCTTCCTCTGCCCTTTCCCTTTCTCATCCACCTGGCTTCACCTATCACCTTCCAGCTATCCTTCTTCCCCTCCCCCACCCTTTCATTCTGGTGTCTTCCCCTTTCCTTCCTGGTCCCTAAAAAGGGTCTTGACCTGAAATATTGACTGTTTATTCCTTTCCATAGATGCTGCCTGGCCTGCTGAGTTCCTCCAGTATTTTGTGCGTGTTGCTCGGATTTCCAGCATCTGCAGAATCTCTTGTGTTCCTGCTTACCATACTACCTATTGCCTGCTCTGCCAAGATGCTGGGTTTCACATTCAGATTCATTTACTGTTCACCCGAATATCACACCACCGTTTGTGTTCAAACAAGTGGAAGGTACTTGTGTGCTGGGGGCAGCCTGCACCTGTTGCCTCATTTTCTGGTGCCAACATAGCATGGCTCAATGCGTGGCGGAATAATGGCACAACAGCAAGAAAAGCCCGTTTCTGACTCACCAACTCACAAGGACCCAGTGAAGATAAGAGGGCGACGGTCTATTTCCAAGTCAGCATGGTGTGAGGAAAAACCTTTGCATCTGCTGCCCAAGGCGACAAGGAAAGAGTCTGACAGGTGCTCTCAGACAGCCTGGATGGGGAACTGCAATAAATTTCAGTACTTCGGACCGAATGTTATAACTGCAGGTCCATCCGTGATGGGGGAATGGTAGAAATTATTCTACAGGATGTTACATCTGAGCTCTTGGGCAAAGTCTGTGAAAAGGAAGTCGCATTTGACAGTTATTGGAGTTTTTCGAAGCTGTGACTGGTGGGTTTCCCCAGGGCTGAGGGTCCTTTGCGACTTGTTATCGACTTGGTTAGTAAAACCCCGCCACGGACGCTCCCAAGCCCGCCAGCGGCAAGAGGAAAGTTGGATATGGAGCTAGCAACCGTTAAAACCCAGAGCTCCAGAAAGGCCGACAGAAGCCCCAAAGACCTCATCCCTTGGAGAGGAAGGGTCATCCCCAAGAATACTCAAGTTCTGCGGTTAAAACGGAAGCCACGGGGCCGCCAAACATCCTACCGGCCAGGGACAGAGGACTCGGGTGAGCTTCTGTTGGCAGCCTCTGCCCCAATGGGGAGATGGGATGAGGACGCTCGGAGGGGCTGAAGGGGTCCTGCGGAAGGGTCTCGGCCTGAAACGTCGACATTTTACTCTTTTCCGCAGATGCTGCCTGGCCTGCTGAGTTCCTCCGGCATTTTGTGTGTTGGTTGGATTTCCAGCATCTGTTTGTCAGACTGTGGCAACGTCAATCAGACTCCGAATCGCTACTACGCTCAGACCCCGCCCCTCCAGCCTGTCAATCAGACCCGGCGCCCAGACCCCGCCCCTCCGGCCTGTCAATCAGACCCGGCGCACAGACCCCGTCCCTCCGGCCTGTCAATCAGACCCGGCGCCCAGACCCCGCCCCTCCAGCCTGTCAATCAGACCCGGCGCCCAGACCCCGCCCCTCCGGCCTGTCAATCAGACCCGGCGCACAGACCCCGTCCCTCCGGCCTGTCAATCAGACCCGGCGCCCAGACCCCGCCCCTCCAGCCTGTCAATCAGACCCGGCGCCCAGACCCCGCCCCTCCGGCCTGTCAATCAGACCCGGCGCACAGACCCCGTCCCTCCGGCCTGTCAATCAGACCCGGCGCCCAGACCCCGCCCCTCCGGCCTGTCAATCAGACCCGGCGCCCAGACCCCGCCCCTCCGGCCTGTCAATCAGACCCGGCGCCCAGACCCCGCCCTTCCGGCCTGTCAATCAGACCCGGCGCCCAGACCCCGCCCCTCCGGCCTGTCAATCAGACCCGGCGCCCAGACCCCGCCCCTCCGGCCTGTCAATCAGACCCGGCGCCCAGACCCCGCCCTCCTGCCTTGGCGTCGGCTCACAGCTCACGTGATGTGTAGCCGGTACTATGGCGCTGCGACCGCTGTTCGTTTGGTGTATCGGGTTGGGTTTCCTCAGCCTCGGCCTAATTCTCCTGGACGCTGCTCCCGCTCCGGAATCGGCCCCATTCCACAGCCTCGGCGCCCGGGCCAACATCACCTGCTGGACTTGCAGAGCGCTCTTCACCGCCCTGGACTTCACTTTGCAGGTGAGAGTGAGGGGGTTATGGGGAGAGGAGGGAGAGGGAAGGATGGGGTAGAATGTGGAGGTGGGGTGAAGATAGAGGGCAGAGTGGTGTAGGGGCAGGGTTGGGTTCTAGGGAAATGGGATGAAGGCTGTGCCGGATGGGATCCTGGGGTAGGTTGGGAATCTGGCCTAAGGGGGTATAATCTGGGGGTGGGGGATGAGGATAGGGAGAGGGAAGAGTGAGAGTGTGGGAGTGATGTGGTCTAAGGTAGGGAAAAGTACGCTGGGTTTGGTGGAGGGGGGGTGTTGTGGAGACAGAGGGGGTTGAGCTGGTACCAGGGGTATGGGTGGAGTTGTGGATGACCTGGTGGTCTCGGAGTTGGTGGGAAGATCTTGGCTGGACTGGGATTGGAGGGGAGTGTGAGTTTGAGGTGAGGTTTAGATCAGGGATGAAGGGGGTGATGGTGACCTCAGAGTGGGGTGGGAGAGTATCCTGGGTTGTGAGTGGTGTACATCAGCCACAGGGTTCTGGAACCACACATCCTGATCAGAGGAAGTGTGAGGAGTTTATGACAGAAGGTAGCCATCTGGCCGGCCATGACCATGATGGTGGGATCAGTACCACTTCCTGTGGAATTCAATACCTAAATCTATAAAACGGATGAAGACACAGTCGACAATTTTAAATGCCAGCTCAAAAAACCTATTTATTTAACCTTGCTCTTAACTAACATCTTTGTCTTTTTATGTTTTCACTTTATCCCATTGTAAGCACTTTGAACTACATAGTTTGTGTGAAAATGCTCCATAAATAAATAATTATTGTTATTATTAAATGCGGGGAGAATTCCTGCCTGTCCTACTGTGAGACCAATGTTCCCTCTAATTGGTAATGACCAGTGTGCATAAAAATCTTGTGCTGTGCAATTTTTTTGTCCAGTGACAACAACCTGTGCGCATTGAATTTGATATATAGAAGTATTAATTTTAACAGCTAGCAAAACACTGTCAATAAGAACTTTGATCTTCTCTTGGTTTGATCATTTTTGCTGTCGTTCATCTGCACCTGTAGTGGGTGATGAAGGATTTTCTCACCTGAACTTTTGCACACTGTCCATATGTGATTTGCTTGCTGAATGATGCTGTAAAATGCCAAGTTTCCAAATATCACTCCACTTCTTCCCACTTGTGAATTCTTCAGCAACTTTTGCATTGCAACAATACACACGGGTAACACCAGTTTCTGTATTGTGCATAAATATTTCTTGTAGCTGCACGTTCCTGACCTCACGTGCTTTCGGTGTAGCAGTTTCTACCGTTTCATTAAGCCATTCCGCTTTAAATGAACTGGCAGTTCTTTTGTGCTTCATACCCTTTGCTTCTTTGGAATTCCACATAAGTGAATCTATAACTTCTTCAATAAAAACTGTATAAATAAGCGAGTTCTAAAATCTGCAGGCCAATCATCATAAACTTCATGTTGTCAACACCATCCGCATCATGTACAATCGTGAAATTTACTTAACATGTTGGTCAGATAATGTTAGGAATCAGAAAGTTGAGCATCATGTGACAGAATTGAAAACAGTGAATACGGGACTGAAGGTGTTGTATGTAAATGCGCACAGTATGTGGAATAAGGTAAATGAACTTGCATCATTGTTGCAGGTTGGCAGGTATGATGTTGTAGTTATTACTGAACCATGGCTGAAAGAAGATTATAGTGGGAGCTTAATGTCCAAGGATACACCATGTATGGAAAGGATAGGCAGGAAGGTGGAGGGGGTGGCATTGCTCTGTTGGTAAAAATGAAATCAAATCATTAGGAAGAGGTGATGTAGGTTGGAAGGTGTCGAATCATTGTGGAGCTTCCTTACTTCCTCAACACTACTTGCCCCTCCATCTATAAAGAAATGGCAGATGGAATACAGTGTCAGGAAATAGAACCATAGAACATTACAGCACAGAAACAGGCCTTTTGGCCCTTCTTGGCTGTGCTGAACCATTTTTCTGCCTAGTTCCACTGACCTGCACCTAGACCACATCCCTCCATACACCCTTCATCTATGTACCTGTCCAAGTTTTTCTTAAATATTAAAAGTGAGCCTGCATTTACCACTTCATCTGGTAGCTCATTCCACACTCCCACCACTCTCTGTGTGAAGAAGCCCTCCCCCCAAATGTTCCCTTTAAACTTTTCCCCCTTCACCCTTAACCCATGTCCTCTGGTTTTTTTCTCCCCTGGCCTCAGTGGAAAAAGCCTGCTTGCATTCACTCTATCTACACCCATCATAATTTTATACACCGCTATCAAATCACCCCTCATTCTCCTACGCTCCAGTGAATAAAGTCCTAACCTATTCAACCTTTCTCTGTAACTCAGTTTCTCAAGTCCCGGCAACATCCTTGTAAACATTCTCTACACGCTTTCAACCTTATTAATATCTTTCCTGTAATTCGGTGACCAAAACTGCACACAATACTCCAAATTCGGCCTCACCAATGTCTTATACAACCGCACCATAACATTCCAACTCTTATACTCAATACAAACACGAGGAAATCTGCAGATGCTGGAAATTCAAGCAACCCACACAAAATGCTGGTGGAACGCAGCAGGCCAGGCAGCTTCTATAGGTAGATTCTCCCTATAGATGCTGCCTGTCTTATACTCAATACTTTGATTTGTAAAAGCCAATGTACCAAAAGCTCTCTTTACAACCCTATCTACCTGTGACGCCACTTTTAGGGAATTATGTATCTGTATTCCTAGATCTCTCTGTTGTACTGCATGCCTCAGTGCCCTACCATTTACCTTGTATGTTCTACCTTGGTTTGTCCTTCCAAAGTGCAATACCTCATGGTCATGCACTTTAGTAGAAGAAATAAAATGGTTGACTATTTTCTAAATGGAGAGAAAATACATAATTCCACAGATTCACCACCTTTGATTTACCAAATTCCTCCTAATCTTTTTTCTAAATGGATACTCCTCGATTCTGAGGCTGTGCCCTCAGGTCCTAGGCTCTTGCATTATAGGAAGCACCCTCCCCACTCAGATGTGCTGATCCCTTTAGCGATGCTGGTCACAGGCTGTGATATCAAAGTTGCAATGAAGATGTCCCAGTTGCTAACTTTGCAGTCGAAACAAGCTTACTCAGTGAAGGCAAGATGAGTCAGTCCCATCGCTGTGGTCTGATCACTGTGGGAAACTTTTGTGTCCCATGGGAGTGCACACAACCGGAGGAACTGAGCAAGTCAGGCAGCAGCTATGGAGAGGAGAAAGCAATCAACCTTTTAGGCCAAGACCCTTTGGGGCTCTAGGTTCTTTTATCTCTGTGGAGCCTTTTTGATTAAACCTGCTTCTTGACTCATAGAACATTATAGCACAGTACAGATGTTGTGTTGACCTTTTAACCTACTCTAAGATCAATCTAGTTCTATCATCCATCTATCATTAAGAGTCTCTTATATGCCCCTAATGTATCTCCCTCTACCACCACCTATGTGTTCCACGCACCTACTACTCTCAGGGTGAACATCTGACATCCCCACTATTCATTTCTCCAAAACACAAAAATACAACTGCAGATGCTGTGGATCAAAGAATACGTACACAACACTGGAAGAACTCAGCAGGTCAGGCAGCATCTATGAGAAAAGAGTAGCCAACGTTTCGGGCCAAGACCCTTCATCAGGAATGGGGGAGAGAAGGCCGAAGCCCAGTAAACTGGGCTTACTGAGTATTACTGGGCTTCGGCCCTCTCTTCCCCCCCATTCCTGATGAAGGGTCTCGGCCTGAAACGTTGGCTACTCTTTTCTCACGGATGCTGCCTGACCTGCTGAGTTCTTCCAGCCTTGTGTACGTATTCATTTCTCCAACCTCCTTAAAATTAGGGTTCAAAGTAAATTTATTATCAAAGTATGTATACATTATGTCACCATACACTACCCTGCAATTCATTCTCTTGCAGACATTCATAGTAGAACAAAGAAATACAAAACTACATGCAAAGACTAACAAACAATGTGCAAAAGAAGACAAGTTGTGCAGGTATCAATACGACTGAAAGAGTGCAGAGAAAATTTACAAGGATGTTACAGGGACTTGAGGGCCTGAGTTACAGGGAACGGTTGAATCAGTCAGGACTTTATTCCCTGGAGCATAGAAGATTGAGAGGAGGTGTTGATAGAGGTATATAAAATTATGAGAGGTATAGATCAGGTAAATGCAAGCAGGCTTTTTCCACTGAGGTTGGGTGGGTCATGGATTAAGGGTGAAAGGTTGAAATTGAATTAAGGGAAACATGAGGGGGAACTTCAATCAGAGGGTGGTGAGAATGTGGAATGATCTGCCAGCACAAGTGGTGGATGTAAGCTTGATCTTGACATTTAAGAGAAGTTTGAATAGGTACATGGATGGGAGGGGTATGGTCTAGGTGCAGGTCAGTGGGACGAGGCAGATAAATAGTTTGGCATGGACTAGATGGGCTGAAGGGCCTGTTTCTATGACACTAAAATAAGTAAATAAATTATGCCCCTCATTAACTATTCTCATTCTGGGGAAAAGTCAGGCTGACCACTCAAACACTGCCACATCTCAGAGATAATTCTCACACAAGATAACAGCCCATTTCTGTAACGGTCACTATCTGGTTCTGTCTTTTTGTCTTGTTTTATCTCCAGTCTGTTTACTTTGCACACATCCCTCTCTACACATAACAATTGATTAAAAAAAACTTCCCGATTTTAGACCATAAGATGGGAGCGTGATTGGGCCTTTTGGCCTATCAGTCAGCTCTGTCATTATCCCTCTTAATTCCATTCTCCTGCCTCCTTCCTGTAACCTTTCACCCTGAGTAATTAAGAACCTATCAACCTCTGCTTTAAATATACCCAATGACTTGGCCTCCACAGCTGTCTGTGGCAGTGAGTTTCACAGATTCATCAGCCTCTGGCTAAAGAAATTCCTCCTCATCTCTGTTCTTAATGGAAGTCACACTATTTTGAGTCTGTCCTCTGGTCCTAGACTTCCCCGCTATAGGAAACATCCACTTCACATCCACTCTACCTACTTGTCCAACATTCGACAGGTTTCAATGAGATCTAACCCCCCCCCCCCACCGCATTGTTCTAAACTCCAGCAAATATAGACCCAGAGCCATCAAATGCTTCTTGTACATTAACATTAACATTTTCATTCCCAGAATCATTCTGGTGAATCTCCTCTGGTATCTCTCCAGTTTCAGCAGATCCCTTTTTAGATAAGGGGCCCAAAACTGCTGACAATACTCCATGGGAGGCCTCACCAGAGCTTTGTAAAGACTCAGCATCACATCCTTGCGTTTGTGTTCTAATCCTCTCGAAATGAATGCTAATGTACACACCATCAGTTCAACCTGCAAAATTGCCCCATTTACAAAATTTTATATTGATTGTTTACCTTCCACAGTGAGATTAACAACAGCAGAATAGAGGTTTTGGGCTGAGTATCATACAACGGAGAAGGTGCATGTTGCAGTCCAGGCTTGTACTGGGTGTGAATTTGTGATGATCTGTTTCTCTCAGAGGCCCTAGATCAGTGTGCAAAAGTAATGTTCCACCCTGTGGTCACACTGTGGTCTTTCTCTGGGTTTGTGTGTCATTGTCAGTTCTGCTAACCTCTCGTGATCAGCATCCTGTCAGTAATATAGAACATAGACCAGTACAGCACAGCAACCGTCCATTCCAATTAAATTAGTAATCAAACGACTAACTAAGCTAATCTCTTCTGCCTACACAATGTCCACATCCTTTCATATTCCCCACATTCATGTGCCTATTTAAACGTCTCTTAAAAGACCACAATGTATCTGCCTCTACCCCCGCCCCAGGCAGCGCATTCCAGGCACCCACCACTTGCTGTGTATTTTTTAAAAAACAAACTAACAAACAAGCAAACTTAGAAGTACCAGAAGGCTGGATGTACTCAGCAGGTCGGGCAGCATCCGTTGAAAGAAACCCTAACCCTAACCCAAACTTGCCCCTCATACCTGCTTTGAAATTACACTCTTCCATTTTAAATACGTCTTCGGTATTAGAGTTTTTAACCCTGGGGAAAAGATATTGTCTGTCCGCTCTATCTGTGCCTCTCATTATCTTCTAAACCTCTATCAGATCTCTCCTCGGCTTCTGGTGTTGCAGAGAAAAGAACCCAAGTTTGCCCAATCTCACGTTGTAGCACACGCCCTCTGATCCAGGCAGCATCCTGGTAAACCTCTTCAGCACCCTCTCCAAAGCTTCAACATCCTTCCTTTCATGGGGTGGCCAGAACTGTACGCAATACTCCAGATGCAGCCTAACTAGAGTTTTACAAAGCTGCAACACAACTTCCTGACTTTTGAACTCAATGCCTTGACTAATAAAGGCAAAGATGCCATATGCCTTCTTAACCACCCGATCAACCTGCGTAGCCACTTTCAGGGAGGCATGAACTCGGATAGGGTTCTCTGCTCATCTTTGCATTTGCCTCACTTCACATTTGGCAGGTTAAACTCCATTTGCTACTACTCTGCCCATTACTGCCTCTGATATCCATTCTCGTCTACTGCCTTCAATGCTGTAGCTTTAGAGCCCAGGCATGCTCTTGGTTCTGCTTGTTTTGATCTCCTGGTGTGTCTAAACAACAGCCAAGGCAAGGCACAGCAGCTTTCAGTCAGTTTAGCAGCACCTCTGTCCCTTCACACTCATCTACTCCAAGACCTCCATATGCACTCAGTGGCCACGGAGACTATGTTCATGGTCTTTACTGCTGTAGCCCATCCACGTCAGAGATGCTCTTCTGCACACCACTGTTGTAATGTGTGGTTATTCAAGTTACTGTCAGTTTGAACCAGGCTGCTCTGATCTCTCTCATTAGCAAAGCAGTTTCGCCAACAGAACTGCTGCTCACTGGATTTTTTTGTTTGTTTTTTGCACCATTCTCTGTAAACTTTGGAGACTGTTGTGTGTGAAAATCCCAGGAGATCAGCAGTTTCTGAGGTACTGAAACCACTCTATCTACCACTGACAATCATTCCCATAGTTGATCAGTTACTTAGATCCCCATTCTGATGTTTGTTCTGAACAATAACTGAACTCCAGACCGTGTCTGCATGTGTTTCTGCATTGAATTGCTGCCACATGATTGGCTGATTTGTTATTTATATTAGCAAGCGGGTGTATCAGGGGCCACAGTGTATCAGTGAAGTTTAAGCGAGTCAGGGGACAGTTGGTCTTACGAGGGAAAAGGTGCTTGGCAAGCTGAAAAGTCTGAACAGAGATAGGTCACCTGCACCACTGGGACTACACCCCAGGATTCTGAAAGAGGTGGCTGAAAAGATTATGGAGGGATTAGTAAAGATCTTTAAAGATTCAATAGCTTCTGGAATAGCTCCAGAGGACTGGAAAATTACAAATGTCACTCCACTCTTTAAGAAGGGAGGGAGGCAGAAGAAAGAAAATTATAGGCCAGTTAGCCTTACCTCAGTAGTTGGGAAAGTGAATAAATACTTATTCAGTTTGTCCGCCATTTCCTTGCGCCCTTACAGATATTTATGTCTGTAAAAAGAAATTTTGGTATCCTCTTTGATATTATAGGCTAACTATATTTCATCTTTTCCTTATGACTTTTTTAGGTGCCTTCTGTTGGTTTTTAAAAGCTTCCCATTCCGCTAGCCTCTGCTATTTTTGCTCTGCTATATACCTTCTCCTTGCATTTATGTTGACTTTGACTTCCCTTGTCAACCGCTGTTGCGTTATTCTGCCTTTAGAATACTGCTACTTCAGGATGTGTCTGTCCTGTGCAGTTGCTCCCTGAAGCTTCAGCCATTGCTGCTGTACCACCAAGACCTGCCAGTGTCTCCTTCAATCAACCTTGGTCAGTCCTTCTCTCATGCCACTGCAATTCCCTTTACTCCACTGTAATACTGATTAATCTGACTTTAGCTTCCCCTTCTCAAATTGCAGGGTGAATTCTGTCATGATTGGCTCCTGAGGGCTCCTTTAACTTAAACTCCCTAATCAAATCTGGCATCCAATCCAGAATAGCTGATCCTGTAGTGGTCTCAAACACAGGCTCCTCTAAAAAGACATCTCATAGGCATTCTAAAAATTCCCTCTCTTGGGATCCAGCACCAACCTGAATTTCCCAACCTACCTGCATATTGAAATTCCCAGTGACTATTGTCACATTGTCCTTTCGACATGCCTGTTGTATTTTGTATGCCACATCCTGCTACTGTTCAGGGCCTGTATATATCTTTCATCAGAGTCTTCTTACCCTTGCAGTTTCTTAGCTCTACCCACAGGGATTTTATATTTTCCGATCCTATGTCACCTCCTTGTCAGGATTTTATTTTATTTTTTACCAGCAGAGCCATCCCATCCTCTCTGCCTACTTGACAATCAAAGGATTCTGATGAGTTACAGATAAGGGCAGAGAAGTGGCGATGGAATTTAATCTGGACACGTGTGAAGTGTTGCTTTTTGGGAGAAAGTAGACCCTTGATAGTACTGAGGTCCAGGTCTATAGTGACTGCACAAATGGAGAAGTTGGCATGATCATTGGTAGAGTTAGTAGAACACAAGTGGAATATTGCTGCAGCTCTGGTCACCGTATTATAGGATGTCAAGGGTGCAGAAGTTCACCTTGGATTAGAGGGTATGAGCTATAACAAGAGGTTGGACAAAGTTGGGTTTCTCTCCTAGAGCACTGGAGGCTGAAGAAAGATCTGATGGAAATTTATCAGATTGAGAGGCAAAGACAGAATAGACAGACCGTATCTTTTTCCCGGGGTTGAAATGTCTGATACCAGATGGCATGCTTTAAGGTTTATTTAATTTATTTATGTAGAGATACGGCACAGTAACAGGCCCTTCTGCCCAATGAGCCCACACCGCGCAAATACACTCATGTGACCAATTAACCTACTGACCTGTTCTTCTTTGGACTGTGGGAGGAAACCCACACACTCATGTGCAAACTGCTTACAGACGGTAGTGGGAATTGAACCTGTGCTGCCGTGCTGTAAAGCATTATGCTAACCCCTAGTCCATCGTGCCACCTCATGGTAGAGTGGCGGGTGGTAGATTTTTCAATATATAAAGAGTAATAGGGGAGAGTAGATATCAGACTGCTCTTTAAGAAGGGAGGGAGGCAGAAGAAAGGAAATTATAGGCCAGTTAGTCTGACCTCAGAGGTTGGGAAATGCTGAAGTCAATTGTTAAAGATGAGGTTTCGAGGTACTTGAAGGCACATGATAAAATAAGCTGTAGTCAGTGTGGTTTTCTCAAGGGAAAACCTTGCCTGATAGATCTGTTAAAATTCTTTGAGGAAATAACAAGCGGGATAGACAAAGGAGAATCGGTGGATGTTGTGTACTTGGATTCTCAGAAGCCTTTGACGAGGTGCCACACATGAGGCTGTTTAACAAGATAAGAGCCCATGGTATGACAGGAAAGATTCCAGCACGGATAGAGCATTGGCTGATTGACACGAGGCAGGGGAGTCTAGGAGCAGAGAGCACAGCCTCAGAATAGATGGATATCCTTTTAGAACAGAGATGAGGAGGAATTTCTTTAGCCAGAAGGTGGTGAACCTGTGGAATTCATTGCTGCAGACGTCTGTGGAGGCCAAGTCAGTGGGTACTGTATATTTAAAGTGGAGGTTGATAGGTTCTTGATTGGTTAGGGTGTCAAAGGTTTTAGGGTGAGGGCAGGAAAGGGTTAACTGACAAAAAAAAAGAAAGACATGATGGAATGGTGGAGCAGACTTGATGGGCTGAATGGTCTAATTCTGCTCCAATGTCTTATGGTCTCAATAAGATGTGAAAGAAGGTATGTGGATGATACACACAAGGTGGACATTAAATGTCAGTGCTGCCACAGTAGCGTAGTGGTTCTGTCGCAGCGCGGTTACAGCTCGGGACTTCTGCACTTCAAAGTTCACTTCCAGCTCGTTCTGTGGGCAGTGTGATCATTCTCCCGGTGAGCTAGGTGGTCCGTTTGCCTCCCACAGTCCAAAGGCATGCTGGTTAGAAGGTGAATTGGTGATTGTATATTGTTCTGTAAATATGTTGGCTTTAAGCAAGTGGTGACAGAGCGCAGTGGCTCTTTGAGCTGGAAGGGCTTGTTTCACGCTGTCTCTTTAAAAATGAAATAAATAAAAGAAATTGACATCAAGATTGGTATGGCATCGCTGGCTGAATGGACACACCAGTGCTGTACTCTGTTCTGTGACCGGCCATCCCGGGTTCAATACCCTGTCCAGTGCTGTACTCTGTTCTGTGACCGGCCATCCCGGGTTCAATACCCTGTCCAGTGCTGTACTCTGTTCTGTGACCGGCCATCCCGGGTTCAATACCCTGTCCAGTGCTGTACTCTGTTCTGTGACCGGCCATCCCGGGTTCAATACCCTGTCCAGTGCTGTACTCTGTTCTGTGACCGGCCATCCCGGGTTCAATACCCTGTCCAGTGCAGTACTCTGTTCTGTGACCGGCCATCCCGGGTTCAATACCCTGTCCAGTGCTGTACTCTGTTCTGTGACCGGCCATCCCGGGTTCAATACCCTGTCCAGTGCTGTACTCTGTTCTGTGACCGGCCATCCCGGGTTCAATACCCTGTCCAGTGCTGTACTCTGTTCTGTGACCGGCCATCCCGGGTTCAATACCCTGTCCAGTGCTGTACTCTGTTCTGTGACAGGCCATCCCGGGTTCAATACCCTGTCCAGTGCAGTACTCTGTTCTGTGACCGGCCATCCCGGGTTCAATACCCTGTCCAGTGCTGTACTCTGTTCTGTGACCGGCCATCCTGAGTTCCTCCAACATTTTGTGTGTTGTACAATGATTTTTTTTAAAAATCACTAATTTTTATTGCAACACCAACAAATTACATTTTGACTGTTTAACCCAGCCACCCGTCAACCCTCATCCCCACCCCCCTCCACCCCTCTCTCTCCCCCCACCCCGCTCCCCTCCACCAACCAACTGAATAGTAGTGCATACACAGACAGAGCATTCCTATTTTATCAGAAGATCTTTTAAGTTAGATATCAAATTTGTCCACATTAAGATCGTGTTTGGTTGTGCATCATTTATTCTTGATGATGATAATTCCAGGTAAGAAATATCCAAAAAGTTCCAAAGCCAATGAGTACTTGAAATATCATGGGGGAGGTTTCCAACACTGGACTACAGTCTTCTTAGCTGCAGTCAGGCCTGCCAGCCAGATCTTGTGTGTTTTTCCTGTTTTTTCCTTAAGGGAAAGGTGGGAGTCATCAATTAGAAGATGTACAGCGGGTCGATTGGTAATTGTACCCCCATTAGTTCTGTATAACTATATATACTGATAATCTTCCCCCACAAACCAAAAACCCCTGGACATTCCCATACAACATGTATAATGGTTCTGTGGGGGCAAAATGAGCAATATGGGTCAGGAACCTGTCCCATTTGATGTCTAATTCTTGGTGCTCTATGACAAAATTTTAAGTGTATATTCTGATGATTTGGGTTTTTTGAAGCACAGGCAGCATTATCCCAAATCGCATCCCAGTCTAAGTCTTGTCCCAATTCAGATATGTCCCTATCCCAAGCTTTCATTCCTGATGTGGGCATGTATTTTTTGGAGATTAATTTATCATCGATATATGACACTATCTGTCTTGGAGCACTCTGTATCTAACTTAAAATGGGATGGTCCTTTAAATCTGACCCCCAGGGAACCCCGTAGGCTTTACAAGCTGATCTTACTCTAAAGTAGAAGAAAAGAGAGTGTTTATCAATATTATATCGAGATATCAGTTCTTGAAAGCTAAGGATTGTACTTGCCCCATAAATATCTTGAAGAGTAGCAATACCTTTATCCTCCCAAGTTCTGTTAGTGAATGGTTTCCCCCCAGATAGAAAATGATTATTGTTCCATAATGGAGATGATTTGCACCATACGCTTTTAAATTTGAGGAATTTTTCTGCTGCTCTAAACACTTGTAGTATATGGGTGTACAAATGAAATTTGACTTCTTCCTCATTCAGTTAAATTTGGAAACTCAAACCCAAACCCTGCACTTTCACTGAGACTAAGGAAACTGATTGTGAAATAAATCATCAAAAAGTCGTTGGCAGAGTTACCTGTGTACAGCTGTGAATGTGGGGTTGCAGTTCCAACTCTTAGTCCAGTGGAAAGGAAGTCCAGGTGATGGGAGGTGGGTGGTGTTGCAGACGGGCACCGTCCCCACAGAACCCACATGCGATGTCCAATCTACGTAGTCTTCTGACCACTCAAAACTCTGCAATACAAAATTCAAAGTAATTTTTAAAATCGCAGTACATGAATGTCACCATGTACAGGACAACCCCGATGTTCATTTCCTTGCAGTCATTCACAGTAAGTACAAAGAGAAACAGGAAAAATAAGCAAAATAATAAGAAATACTGGAAACATGAGACAAAAAGTCCTTGAAAGTGAGTCTTTCGGTTGTGAGAACAGTTCAGTGTTGGGATGAGTGAAGTTATCTCCTTTTGTTCAAGAACCTGATGGTTGAGGGGTAATAACTGTTCCTGAACCTGTTGGTGTGAGTTCTGAGGCTCCTGTACACCTCCCTGATGGCATCAACGAGAAGAGAGCATGACCTGGGTGGTGGGGTTCCCTGATGATGGTTGCTGCTTTCCTATTAAAACGCTTCATGTAGATGTGCTTAGTGGTTAGGAGGGATTTGCCTGTGAAAGACTTGGCCATATCCACTACTTTTTGTAAGATTTTCCATTCTTGGTAGATTTTCCTGTGATTGTGGTCCGTGTAGATGTGCTCAATGGTGGAGGGGCTGCTACTAAAAGTTGATTTTATTGGTGTGTCCTGCAGCTGAAGACCGGTGCAGATGAGGTGGGGTTTGTGGCCATGGAGTTGTGCATCCATCTGAAGCTTGCACATCAGAACATCTGTTCCCAAGCCATCAAACTCTTTGAACACGATGTGATTAGTGCTTGGGTCAATTCCATCCTGAAGCCGTCCGAGATCTGTGGACTGCTGGTGGGCCGTGATTGTGGCCACTGGGATATCTACTCCAACTGGAGTGTGGCTCTCCCCAGCACTCCGAAGCCTCCAGTTGTCCCTCCGAAACCGCCCGGCCCAGGAGCGCCGGTCACCAGGGTGCTGTTCCTCACCGATGTTCACTGGGACAGGGATTACACTGTGGGAAGTAATCCGGACTGCCGAGACCCTCTGTGCTGCCGGACCGGATCGGGAACGCCCCCCTCACACCAGCGGGGTGCCGGCAGGTGGGGGGAGTACAGTAAGTGCGACCTCCCCCTGCGCACCATCGAGAACCTCCTGCAGCACCTGCAGTCTGAGCGCTACGACGTGGTGTACTGGACTGGTGACATCCCAGCCCACAACGTCTGGCATCAGACCCGGGAAGACCAGGTCCTTGCCCTCAATACCATTACTCAGCTCATCCATCGTTACCTGGGCAACACTACAGTCTACCCATCTGTCGGCAACCACGAGAGCACGCCAGTCAACAGCTTCCCCCCGCCCTTCATCCAAGGCAACGAGTCATCTGCCTGGCTCTACAGTGCCATGGTCCAGGCCTGGAAGCCCTGGCTACGCCAGAGTGCCTTGGACACCCTCAGGTAATGGGGGGGGGGGGGACTTGCATTGAGGTTGTGAGAATGAAAGGGTTAACATATGAAGAGTATTTGATGGCTCTAGGCATGTACCTGCTGGTGTTTACAAGAATGGGGGTGGATGGGAATATTGAAAGGTCTACATAGAGTGGATGTGGAGAGGATGTTTCCTATAGTGGAGGAGTCTAGGACCAGAGGACACAGATAGAGTGTTTATGGAGAGGATGTTTCCTATAGTGGGGGGAGTCTAGGACCAGAGGACACAGATAGAGTGGATGTGGAGAGGATGTTTCCTATAGTGGGGGGAGTCTAGGACCAGAGGACACAGATAGAGTGGATGTGGAGAGGATGTTTCCTATAGTGGGGGGAGTCTAGGACCAGAGGACACAGATAGAGTGGATGTGGAGAGAATGTTTCCTATAGTGGGGGAGTCTAGGACCAGAGGACACAGATAGAGTGGATGTGGAGAGGATGTTTCCTATAGTGGGGGAGTCTAGGACTAGAGGACAGAGATAGAGTGGATGTGGAGAGGATGTTTCCCATGGTGGGGGAGTCTAGGACCAGAGGACACAGATAGAGTGGATGTGGAGAGAATGTTTCCTATAGTGGGGGAGTCTAGGACCAGAGGACACAGATAGAGTGGATGTGGAGAGGATGTTTCCTATAGTGGGGGAGTCTAGGACTAGAGGACAGAGATAGAGTGGATGTGGAGAGGATGTTTCCTATAGTGGGGGAGTCTAGGACCAGAGGACACAGATAGAGTGGATGTGGAGAGGATGTTTCCTATAGTGGGGGAGTCTAGGACCAAAGGACACGGCCTCAATAGAGGAGTGTCCATTTAGCACAGAGCTGAGGAATTCTTTCAGCCAGATTGGTGAATTTGTGGAATTTATTGCCACATCATCTGTGGAGGCCAAGTCTTGCAGTAAATTAAAAATTTTACGTTCTGCCTGATGGTGCGTTGTGTCTGTGGCCCCTGGTGCTGACGTGTGTTTCTCGCTCAAAGGCATGGAGGCTTTTACACAGCAAAGGTGCAGCCAGGACTCCGGCTCGTCTCCCTCAACATGAACTTCTGCTCTCATGAGAACTTCTGGCTGCTGGTGAACTCAACGGATCCAGCTGATCAGCTGCACTGGTTGGTCAACGTCCTGCAGGAAGCAGAACAATGTGGCGAGAAGGTATGTGAGCCTCGGGCGGTGGTGACCTCCAGCTTGGCCCTACACCCCAGCCTGGGGAGAGGTCAGACATCCATCAGCCTCTGACTTCCACCTTGGCCCCACGTCCTAGACGTTCACAGGGGAGGGGTCAGGCTTCACACTGTGGCCCTCCAACACACAGCCAAGGACTCTCCACCTCAGCATTACACACTCACTCGTGGGAGTGGTGCTGGGGCAGTGAGGAGTGAGTGGCGGTGACGGCCACATGATCTCATTGTCATTATCTCAATCTACTGGTGTGGGTGGGAGATGAGTCCATTCCCAGCCACTGCCCCTCCGCAGTTCACAGAGGGCCTCTCCCTCAGGAGTGGATCCGTGTTCCCCGTATGGAAAAGAGCTTGGAGGTTGCAGTGGTCAGGGCCTGAGGTGAGGCCCCACAGCTTCACCAGTGGGGGTGAAGAGGAAAAATGTTTACAGAGATTCAGACACTAATTATTGGAGGAACTCAGCAGTCAGACACCACCAATGGAAAAGAATAAACAGTTGCTGTTTTGGGCTGAGACCCTTTATCAGGTCTGGAAAGGAAGGGGGAAGAATATGTAGGGAGGAATACAGGGAAATTAATACAAGATGGCACGTGATGGGTGGGACCAGGTGAGGTGGAAGTTGGGTAGATGGGGGATGAAGTGAGAAGCTGGGAGGTGATCTGTGGAAAAGGTAAAGGGTTGAAGAAAAAGGAATCTGGTAGGAGAGGAGAATGGACCATGGGAGGAAGGGAAAGAGGAGGAGAACCAGGGGAGGTGATGGGCAGCTGAGGAAAAGACAAGTGAGAGGGGGACCAGAATGGGGACTGGGAAAAGTGAGGAGGGAAGATGGAGAAATTACTGGAAGTTGGAGAAATCAGTGTTCATACCATCAGACTGGAAGCTACCCAGATGGAATATGAGGTGTTACTCCTCCAACTTGAGAGTGGCCTCATCGTGGCAGAAGAGAGCAGATTCTCCCTCTCACCGCCTGCTGTGCTGGAAGGGTGATGAATGTGGAGCCACCCCTGCGGACTGTTGAAATACCATCTGAGCTCTGGTGGACAGGCTGAATAAAGTTTGTCAAACACCAGGCTGTGCACCTGTGGAGCAATGAAAACGGATTTGCAGTAGCATCACAGGCATCCACAGTCAAATCCGCACCAGTTTCCTCCCAGGTCTCCCCAAGGATTTAGGAGAGCTCGAAGGGGGCACGAGAAGGCCTTGGCATGTAGGATTAAGGAGAACCCCAAGGCATTCTATGCATGTGTGAAGAATAGGAGGATGATGAGAATGAAGGTGGGACCGCTAAAGGATAAAGAGGGCAACATGTGCCTGGAGGCGGAGGAGGTTGGGGAGGTCCTAAATGAATACTTTGCTTCAGTATTCACAAGTGAAAAGGATCTTGATCAGGATGAGGTCGAAGTAGAGCGGGCCTGTGTGCTGGACAATGTGGAGATTAAGGAAGAAGTAGTGCTGGATCTTCTAAAAAAAAATATTAAGATTGATAAATCCCCAGGGCCGGATATGATACACCCCAGGTTGTTGTGGGAATTGAGGGAAAAGATCACAGGAGCATTAACCATGATCTTTGAATCCTCTTTGGCTGCACGGGAAGTGCTGGAGGACTGGAGAATGGCAAATGTAGTTCCCTTGTTTAAAAAAAGGTAATAGGGAGAAACCTGGGAACTATAGACCGGTGAGTCTTATGTCAGTGGTATGCAAACTACCGGAAAGGATTCTTAAGGATAGGATCTGTGAGCATTTGGAGAAGTACAGTCTACTCATGGATAGTCAACATGGCTTTGTGAAGGGAAGATTGTGCCCCATGAGCCTGATTGAGTTTTTTGAAGAGGTAACAAAAGAAATTGATGAGGGTAGGGCAGTGGATGTGGTCTACATGGACTTTAGCAAAGCATTTGACAAGGTCCCTCATGAGAGACTCATCCAGAAAGTCATGAGGCATGGGATAAGTGGAACCTTGGCTGTTTGGATAAAAAATTGGCTTAAAGGAAGAAAGCAGAGGGTAGTTGTGGAAGGAAAGTATTCTGCCTGGAGGTTGGTGACTAGTGGAGTGCCGCAGGGATCTGTCCTGGGACCTCTGCTATTTGTGATTTTTATAAATGACCTGGATGTAGAGGCAGAAGGATGGGTGAGTAAGTTTGCGGATGACACGAAGATTGGAGGAGTTGTGGATGGAGCTATAAGTGGTCGAAGGTTGCAAGAGGATATAGACAGGCTGCAGAGTTGGGCAGAAAAATGGCAGATTTCAATCCAGACAAATGTGAGCTGATGCATTTTGGAAGGACAAACCAGAAGACTGAGTACAGGATTAATGGTCAGTTATTTAAGAGTGTGGATGAACAAAGAGACCTTGGGGTTCAAATCCATACATCCCTCAAGGTCGCTGCACAGATTGATAGGGTAGTTAAGAAGGCCTATGGGATGCTAGGCTTCATTAACGGGGGATTGAGTTCAAGAGTAGAGAGGTCAAGTTGCAACTCTACAAATCTCTGGTGAGACCACACTTAGAGTATTGTGTTCAGTTCTGGTCACCTCATTATAGAAAAGATGTGGAAGCTATGGAGAGGGTGCAGAGGAGATTTACCAGGATGTTGCCTGGTTTGGAGAACAAGTCATATGAAGCAAGGTTAGCAGAGCTGGGACTTTTCTCTTTGGAGCGTAGAAGAATGAGAGGGGACTTGATAGAGGTCTACAAGATTATGAGAGGCATAGATAGGGTGGATACTCAGTACCTGTTTTCCAGGGCACCAATAGCAAACACCAGAGGGCATATGTACAAAATTAAGGGAGGGAAGTTTAGGGGAGACATCAGGGGTAAGTTTTTTACACAGGGTTGTGAGTGCCTGGAATGACTTGCCAGGGATGGTGGTGGAGGCTAAAACATTAGGGGTATTTAAGAGCCTCTTGGACAGGCACATGGATGAAAGAAAAATGGAGGGTTATGTGGTAGTGTGGGTTTAGTACTTTTTTTTAAAAGATTATTTGGGTCAGCAGAACATGGAGGGCTGAAGGGCCTGTACTGTGCTGTAGTGTTCTATAGTTCTATGGTAACAGTTACTACCATTCACCCATTCAGTCTGTGCTAACCCCTAGGAAGAACTCTCTCCCTAGGGCCCTGCAAACCACTTCAGATGCTAACTCCTCTGTGAACCTGCTGTACTCCGCTTCTCCATTGGCCTTTTGCTCTCTCACTCTGCTGTACTCCGCTTCTCCATTGGCCATTTGCTCTCTCACTCTGCTGTACTCCGCTTCTCCATTGGCCTTTTGCTCTCTCACTCTGCTGTACTCCGCTTCTCCATTGGCCTTTTGCTCTCTCACTCTGCTGTACTTATGAAAGAAATTCGCATTCCATTGTTGGTCCTTTTGCCGATGATCATTCCACATCCCCTCCGTGGTCACCGGTGGGTACAGCTTCCATACACACAGTTCAAATTTATCATCACCTGACTGTACATATTGTTACGTATTCAGGCAACAATAAATATAGATGAGTTAGGCAAGGGTTTAACAACAAATAATACGTTTATTAAACACTGAAACAAACCCCCTCAAAAGTAAACAAATCCAAACGTAATTGGAACTCAGCTGCTGTGCGACACATTCACAGTTCTTAATAGTGCTGCATGTTCAAACAGTCTTTAAAGTGGTATTGAAAAAAAAAGTTCTTTAAAACGGTATGCCGAAAGTAAACAGTTCTTTAAAGCGGTATGCCGGAAGTTCAAAAGCTCACAGTCCTTTTAACAGGAGAGACTTTTTAAAGCGATTTAAATTCTCTTCCACGTCGTTGTCCTTCGATTCCCCGGCGTCGAACTTTCCCACGAAGAATTCTATAAAATATAACGGCTTAAAGGTACTGACCTTTCTTTCCACACTATTCTCAATCCTTTCTGGTCATCCCAGGGATTAACAACAAGAATAGTCAACGAAATCCTTCCGAATGAGGATCAAATAAGGTCGTAACCAATCCACTGTCGAAAATCGATTCTCCTCGATTTTTACCTTCCAAGCTTTTCTTCACTCTCCACCAGCAAAGAAACCACTGGCATTTAAAGAAACCTTTTAAACTTTAGGCATTATATAGAACTTCATTTTTAACTAAACTGCATCATCACATTAAATCACGCAGTGACATGAAGTCATCTTGGCAAATTCCGCCACGAACTGCCCCACCTGACAGGGTGGGTCTTCCTTTTATACCCTGTAAAAAAAACCTGTCACATGACCTCTACTGGCGGGAAAATGACATCACTCCACCATCACAAAACCATTACCTCATGTCCAGTATAACTTCAACCCCAGTCACGTGACAAGGGTAGCACTGTCACGTGTCACGGGTACGTAACACCTCCCTCCAAAAAAAACATTTTTGGTCTGACAAGAACAAAAATTTTAACAATCACTTACAAGAAAAACAAATGTATAAATTATATAACATACACAATATACAATACAGTAGGAGTGTTAGAATAAAAAAAACCACTCCAAATAAAAAAAATATTACATTGTACATTCAACATCGAGATAGACAATCAGCAACCACATTATCTTTACCTTTAATATGAGTTATCACAATATTGTACTCCTGTAACATCAAACTCCAATTTAATAATAATCTGTTTTTGTTTTTCATCTTACTCAGAAAAACTAACGGATTATGATCAGTGTAAACAATAAGTGGTTTTTGAGTTGTACCAACATATACCTCAAAATATTCCAAAGCCAAAACAAGAGATAACAATTCTTTCTCTATTGTTGAATAGTTTCTTTGATGCTTATTAAATTTCTTAGAAAAGTAAGCTACTGGATGATCAACCTCATCACCCTTATTCCTTTGCATCAATACTGCTCCCGCAGCTTCATCACTAGCATCTACAGCTAATGAAAAAGGTTTTCCAAAGTCAGGTGCCTTAAGCACAGGTTGTTGACATATCATTGTTTTCAATTTTTCAAATGCTTCCTGACAAGGCACTGTCCACACAAACTTTACATTCTTCTGCAGAAGATTAGTTAATGGAAGGGCAACATTAGCAAAATTCTTACAAAATTTTCGATAATATCCTACCATTCCCAAAAATCTTCTGAGAGTTTTTTTCCCCGTCGGAGTGGGAATCTCTAAAATTGCCTGAACTTTTGCCTGAACAGGAGCTACCTTACCTTGACCTACAACATAACCAAGGTAAGTCACAGTGGCATGTCCAAATTCACTCTTGGCTAAATTAATAGTCAAGTTAGCTTTTGAAAGCTTTTCAAACAATTTCTCCACCGCAATAATGTGTGCTTCCCAAGTATCATTTCCTGTCACTAAATCATCAATATAAGCATCAGTATCTTTCAATCCCTGAATCACAGAATTAATCATCCTCTGGAAAGTACCTGGGGCATTCTTCATCCCAAATGGAAGAACATTATACTCATATAACCCAGATGGAGTTACAAATGCAGAAATCTCTCTACCTCTGTCCGTTAATGGAACACACCAATACCCTTTCAATAAATCAATCTTAGTAAGGAACTTTGCTTTTCCAACTTTATCTACACAATCATCTACTCTAGGAATTGGATATGCATCTGTTTTTGTTACAGCATTCACCTTTCTATAGTCCGTACAAAACCTAATACTACCATCTGGTTTTGGCACCATAACACATGGCGAACTCCAATTCGAGTTAGAATGTCTAATAATATCATTCTCTAACATGTATTCAATTTCTTTCTCAGCAAGTTCACATTTTTCCATGTTCATCCTATATGGATGTTGTTTAATAGGTTTGGCATCTCCAACATCTACATCATGTGAAGCTATAGTAGTCCTTCTCGGAACATCTGGAAACAAATCCTTATACTTAAAAATCAATTCCTTCATCTGTTGTTTCTGCTCTAGCTGTAAATGTGCTAATTTCTCATCCATATTTTCCAAAATGGTCGAATTAGGTAACCTAACAGAAACAATGTTAGATTTAGAATGAAAGTCAGATGAATCATCTATCATGTTCCCAGTTAAATCAAACTCATTCTCACTAACCACAACAGTCACAGTATCAGATTGTTTCTCAAAATATGGTTTAATCATATTTATGTGGCAAAGTTGTGTTGACCTTCTGCGATCTGGAGTTTTTATTACGTAATCCACATCATTGATTCTAGACACAATTTCATAAGGACCATGAAATCTAGCTTGTAAAGGATTTGTCTGCACTGGGAAAAGAACCAACACCTTATCTCCAGGCTTAAACATCCTCATCCTAGCTCCCTTATCATACCAAATTTTCATTTTCTCCTGAGCCAACTTTAAATTTTCCTTGGCTAAACTACAAGCTTTATGTAACCTGTCCTTAAATTTCAAAACATAGTCCAACAAATTAGTATGCACTTCCTTACTAATCCACTGTTCCTTCAATAAAGCTAAAGGTCCTCTAACTCTATGCCCAAACACAAGTTCAAATGGACTAAAACCTAAAGATTCCTGTACCGATTCCCTTACTGCAAATAAAAGTAACTTTATACTCTCATCCCAATCACTTTCATTTTCCACACAATATGTCCTAATCATATTCTTGAGAGTAGAATGAAACCTCTCCAAGGCACCTTGCGATTCTGGATGGTATGCAGACGAAGTGATTTGCTTAGCTCCCAATTTATAAACTATCTGTTGAAACAATCCAGACATAAAATTACTACCTTGATCAGTTTGTATTTCCTTAGGCAATCCAAAATAAGTAAAGAATTTTATAAGAGCCTTCGTCACAGTTTTAGCTTTTATATTCCTAAGTGGTACTGCCTCTGGAAACCTAGACGAAGTACACATGATAGTCAACAAATACTGATAACCAGTTTTTGTCTTTGGTAATGGACCAACACAATCTACAATAACTTTAGAAAACGGTTCACCAAATGCTGGAATAGGTTGTAATGGAGCTACTAGTGTAACCTGATTTGGTTTACCCACAATTTGACAAGTATGGCATGTCTTACAAAACATCGCCACATCTTTTCTTAAACCAGGCCAGTAAAAATGTTTTAAAATCTTGTCCACAGTTTTCCTTACCCCTTGATGTCCACCTAAAGGCACACTATGAGCTAAAGTCAAAATCTCATTCCGATAAACTTTAGGAACAACCACCTGATAAACAACATTCCATTCCTCACTTGCAGGAATTGTAGGCGACCTCCACTTCCTCATCAACACTCCTTTTTCCAAATAATATCCTACTGACACCTTCTCAATTTCACTACCTAGTAAAGCTTGTTCCCTTAATTTTACAATCTCAGGATCTCTATTCTGCTCTGCTATCATCTCCTTCCGAGACAGAGATAAATCTTCATAGTCAGACTTACTCCCAGAATCTTGTTCAAACAACGAAGGTAAGAAAGTCTCTGACACATCCTCAAAACTCAAATCCTGAGTCGAACAGTCATGAGTAACAACCTCATTCTGCACATCAATTTTTTTAGCCATAGCTCTAGTCACAACACAGGAAAAATCTGTGTTAGAATTCATCTCTGGTTCCTCTGACTCCATTGTCAAATGCACTTCAGGAAAAACTTGTCCACCTGCCAAGTCATTACCTAACAATAAAGAAATACCCTTCACAGGTAAGCTATGCTGTAATCCTACTTTAACAAATCCTGTAACTAACCCTGACTTTAAATTTACTTCATGTAAATGTACAGGCATAAAATCACTTCCAACACCTGTTATGTAATTCACCTCACCAGTATCACTCTCTTCATTAAACTTCAACACACTATCTAACATCAGTGATTGAGAAGCTCCAGTATCCCTAAGAATTTTTATTGGCACCAGAGTAGATCCTTCTTTCAAGGATACAAACCCTTCAGTTATAAAATGATCATATCCCTTTCTAACTTGGTCAGACTCTAACAAATCCTCATTTGTGTTTACCAAACCCTGTAACTTTACAGATGCTTCAGTATGTTGCACACAAGCATCTGGAACTGCTTCCTTCTCTTTCTTTTTCAATTTGAAACAGTTAGCTATTACATGGCCAGGCTTCTTACAATAGTTACAAATAAGACCAAACTGTCTTTCCTTCACAGGTTTTCCTTCCTCCTTACCTCTCTCATTAACCTCTGATTTAATTTCTGATTTACCTTGAGTCTCCATATTATTTTTCCTCTTAAAAATTCTACCCTGAGGAAATTTATTCTTATGGATTAAAACATACTCATCAGCTAATCTAGCACAGTCCTGCAATTTATCAGTATCCCTCTCATTTAAGTAGGTCCTTACTTCAACAGGAATGCTTCTTTTAAATTCCTCCATTAAAATCAGCTCTCTCAATGTATCATAGTCCTCATTTACATTTTTAGAAGAAACCCATCTCTCAAAACACATAGCTTTATCATAGGCAAATTCCACATAAGTCTTTTCCACAGACTTTTTCAAACTTCTGAATCTTTCCCTATAAGCTTCTGGGACTAATTCGTATGCTTTGAGAATATTTGTTTTCACAATATCATAATCTAATGCTTGCGCAGCAGTTAAAGCTGTGTAAACTTGTTGTGCTTTGCCTTTAATCACACTCTGTAACAATACTGACCATTTATCTTTCGGCCACTCTGACATCCGAGCAATAGTTTCAAAATGTTGAAAATATCTTTCCACTTCTGTTTCACTAAATGGAGGGACCAATTTAATTTCTTGGCTAGCAACAAACGGTTTTCTAGAATCAGAAGACTGATTCCCAGACCTTAAATTCTCCATTGCATATTCAAACTCTCTCTTTTTCTGGTCAGATTCCAATTTATAACGCTCCAACTCTGCTTTACTTTGTTCCAACTTCATTTGTTCAATTTGCAACTGCATCTCCAGATTACTTATTGGAAACGATTCTAAAATCGATTCATCAAAATCACCCGAAGCCACAAAATGTGATGCGATTTTTCTCTGTATTACAGCTTTTGATGTAGTTGCCAAAATACCTTTAAGTTGCAATCTATTAGCAATCTCAGATACTTCAGTTTTTTTCGCCTTCGCTAACAAATCCGCGTCTGGCGAATCCAGAAACTCATCAATATTTATCGTTGCCGAATACCACTCACAAGCCAAACAAACAAAAAAAATCGAGCAATCCCCGTTACCAAAACACCGATTCAAAATTCAAAAATCATTTTAAACTCAAACGATCCAATCCCGGACGAGCCCCCATAATTAATGTTACGTATTCAGGCAACAATAAATATAGATGAGTTAGGCAAGGGTTTAACAACAAATAACACGTTTATTAAACACTGAAACAAACCCCCTCAAAAGTAAACAAATCCAAACGTAATCGGAACTCAGCTGCTGTGCGACACATTCACAGTTCTTAATAGTGCTGCATGTTCAAACAGTCTTTAAAGTGGTATTGAAAAAAAAAGTTCTTTAAAACGGTATGCCGAAAGTAAACAGTTCTTTAAAGCGGTATGCCGGAAGTTCAAAAGCTCACAGTCCTTTTAAAAGGAGAGACTTTTAAAAGCGATTTAAATTCTCTTCCACGTCGTTGTCCTTCGATTCCCCGGCGTCGAACTTTCCCACGAAGAATTCTATAAAATATAACGGCTTAAAGGTACTGACCTTTCTTTCCACACTATTCTCAATCCTTTCTGGTCATCCCAGGGATTAACAACAAGAATAGTCAACGAAATCCTTCCGAATGAGGATCAAATAAGGTCGTAACCAATCCACTGTCGAAAATCGATTCTCCTCGATTTTTACCTTCCAAGCTTTTCTTCACTCTCCACCAGCAAAGAAACCACTGGCAATGACCTTTTAAACTTTAGGCATTATATAGAACTTCATTTTTAACTAAACTGCGTCATCACATTAAATCACGCAGTGACATGAAGTCATCTTGGCAAATTCCGCCACGAACTGCCCCACCTGACAGGGTGGGGTCTTCCTTTTATACCCTGTAGAAAAAACCTGTCACATGACCTCTACTGGCGGGAAAATGACATCACTCCGCCATCACAAAACCATTACCTCATGTCCAGTATAACTTCAACCCCAGTCACGTGACAAGGGTACCACTGTCACGTGTCACGGGTACGTAACAATATATACAGTACAACCAAATGAAACAACGTTCCTCCGGACCACAGTGCACCCACAAAACATAAATCTCACATAGTATGGAAAACAAAATATTACCACAAATAAGCTAATTAAATATAATTCCAAATACAAGTAATGTGCAGCATAGGATGTGGGCTCCATGCATGAAACAGCTGGGTGGGCACTGTGATGAGATGTCATGAGTGCTGTGCCAGGGGAGTGTTGGTGAGGGAGAGTGCTGCCCCTCCCTCTTGTATCCATGCTGTGCTGTGTGTCTCTCCCTCAGGTCCACATCATCGGCCACATCCCCCCCGGCCTCTGCATGAAGGTCTGGAGTTGGAATTACTATCGCATTGTTAACAGGTGAGTGTGGTAAGGAGTATGATCTGCCTGTCATTGACCCCTCTGCCACTGTGATTCCTGCCAATTCACCCTTCTCTCCCCCCCCCCCCCCCATCCCACCACACAGGTACGAGGGGACCATTGCCGCCCAGTTTTTCGGCCACACCCACGTTGATGAGTTTGAGGTGTTTTACGATGAGGAGACATTGAGCCGTCCGCTTTCTGTAGCGTTCATCGCCCCAAGTGTCACCACCTACATCAACCTCAACCCCGGTAGGTAACCAGAGGGGCTGCAACCCCCTCCCCCCATCTCTGGGTCCCGGGGCCCTCCTGAAGTCCACAATTGGTGTGTAAGGTTTTAAGCATTTAATTCGTCTTACTCATGAATGATTTTGTATTGTTATAGAATTATGCCTCATTCCTCCCCAGTGGGTAGGTTTCCAACCTGGTTAACCTTCCCTTGTAGGGCAACCCTTTCATTGCCAGGATCACCTTGGTGAAGCGGCTGCACTGGGAGAAATGACTCTCTACCTAGTCCCCTACCCACGGACCCACTTCAGCCCTGTATGGTTCTTCATTCTTCTGAATTCTAGTGAATACAGGCCCAGAACCATCAGACACTCTTCATATGACAAGCCATTCAATCCTGGAATCATTCTGGTGTACCTCCTTTGAACCCTGTCCCATTTCAGCACATCCTTTCTAAGATAAGGGACACAAATTTACTCATAATACTCCAAGTGAGACTTCACCAGTGCTTTATAAAGTCTCAACATTACATCCTTGCTTTTATATTCTAATCCTCTTGAAATGGATGCTATTATTGCATTTGCTTTCCTGGGCCAAATGGCCTAATTCTGCTGCTGTATCCTGTGGTCTAAGATAACATTGTAGGCCAAAAGGGCCTGGATGGCACCATAGTGTTCTATGTTCCAATCAGAAGAAAGGGAATTATAGGCCAGTTAACCTAACCTCAGTGGTTGGAGTCCATTATTAAGGATGAGGTTTCAGGATAGTTGGAGTCTAATGGTAAGTCAAAGTCATCATGGTTTCTGTAGAGAGAAATCTTGCCTGACAAATCTGTTAGAGTTCTTCGAGGAAGTAACAAGCAGGGTGGACAGAGGAGAGGTAGTGGATGTCATTAAATTGGATTTTCTGAAAGTGTTTGATAAGGTGCCACACATGAGGCTACTTAACGATAAAATCCTATAGCATTACAGGAAAGATACTGGCATGGATAGAGGAATGGCTGACAGGCAGGAGGCAGTGAGTGGGAATAAAGGCGGCCTTTTCTGGTTGGCTGCCAGTGACTAGTGGTGTTCCTCAGGAGTCAGTATTGGGACTGCTACTGTTCATATTGTTTGTCAGTTATTTAGATAATGGAATTGATGGCTTTGTGTCAAAAGTTTGCAGATGATACAAAGATAGGTGGAGGGGTAGGTAGTGCTGAGAAAGTAATGTGATTGCAGAAGGACTTAGACAAATTGCAAGAACGGGCAAAAAAGTGGCAGATGGAATACAGTGTTGGGAAATGTGCAATAATGCATTTTGGTAAAAGGAATAATAGTGTGGACTATTATCTAAATGGGGAGAAAATTCAAACATCAGAGGTACAGAGGGACTTGGGAGTCCTCATACAAGATTCCCAGAAGATTAATTCACAGGTTGAGTCTGTGGTAAAGAAGGCAAATGCAATGTTAGCATTTATTTCAAGGGAAATAGAATATAAAAGCAAGGAGATAATGCTGAGCCTTTATAAGATACTAGTCAGGCCACACTTGGAGTATTGCTAACAGTTTTGTATCTCAGAAAGGATGTGTTATCATTGGAGAGAGTCCAGAGGAGGTTCACAAGGATGATTCCAGCAATGAAGGGGTTAACACAAGATTACTTGACAGCTTTGGGCCTGTACTCACTGGAATGGGGATCTTATTGAAACCTGCTGAATGTTGAAAGGACTAGATGGGGTGGATATGGATAGGATGTTGCCTATGGTGGGGGTATCCAGAACTAGAGGGCATAGCCTCAAAATTGAGAGGAAGGAGGAATTTTTTTAACCAGAGAGTAGTGAATGTATGGAATGCTCTGCCACAGCTGTGGAAGCCAAGTCTGTGGGTTTATTTAAAGTGAAAATTGATAGTTTCCTGATTGGTCAGGCATCAAATGATAGGGTGATAGAACAGGTGTATGGGATTGAGTGGGATCCGGGATCAGCCACGATGGAATGGCGGAGCAGACTTGATGGGCTGAATGGCCTAATTCTGCTCCTGTCTTGTGGTCTTCTGCCTCCCTCCCTTCTTAAAAAGTGGACCTTACAATTATGCCTCTTGTTTGAGCCATTTCCACCCTGGAAAAGTCTCCAGCTGTCCACTCCATCTGTGTCTCTTGTCATCTTCAAGTCACCTCTCACTGTCTTTTGCTCAAAAAAGAAAAGCTCTCGCTTGCTCAACTTATCTTCATGAGACATTGTCTCTAATCCAGGTAGCCTGCTGGTAAATTTCCTCCGCACCCTCTCTTAAGCCTTGCACATCCCTCCTATAGTAGATGACCAGAAGTGAACACAATACTCCAGGTATAGATCTGTTGGGGGTCTGTATTTGTCTTGGACGTGAGTCAGTGTTACTGGTAGTGTACAATGCAGGCACTCGCCAGCCAGATACACTCTCAAGGCAAATGGGTTCACCCTGTAATGGGTTGGGATGAGGGTGTGGGAGAACAGATGTGTCCAGCTCAGCTGAGGGTTTGAGTTTTCTAAGAACATGGAACAGTACATGAGAGGGCACAGTTTTATGGCTAACACGAGAGAGCACAGGTTTAAGGTGCTTGGAAGTAGGTACAGAGGAGATGTCGGGGTAAGTTTTTTACACAGAGAGTGGTGAGTGCGCGGAATGGACTGACGGCAACAGTGGAGGTGGATACGATGGGGTCTTTTAAGAGACTTTTGGATAGGTACATGGAGCTTAGAAAATTAGAGAGCTGTGGGTAAACCTAGTAATTTCTAAAGTAAGGGCATGTTCAGCACAGCTTTGTGGGCCGAAGGGCCTGTATTGTGCTGTAGGCTTTCTGTGTTTGTAGTACAGACAGGAACTGGCCTTTCAGCACATAATGTTACTGAACCAATTGAATTAGTAATCAAATGGCCAATTGAACTGATCTCTGCCTACACAATGTCCATGTCCTTCCATTTTCCTCACAGTTGTGTGCTTATCAATAGGTTTCAAAGGTACATTTAATGTCAGAGAAATGTATACAATATACATCCTGAAATTATTCTTCTTCGCAAACATCCACAAAAACAAAGGAGTTCCCCAAAGAATGAGTAACAGTTAAATGTTAGAACCCCCAGCTCCCCCACCCATGCATAAGCAGCAAAGCAACAACCCCCCCCCCCCCCGACAAAAAAGCATCGGCAACCCCCACCGAGCACTCAGGCGTGCAGCAAGCGTCAGTAACGACACAGTTCCCCAGAAACTACTTGTTCACCCGGTGTTCAACATACCACAGGCTCTCTCCCTCTCTTCCTAATAAGGGAAAAGAGGTGTCCCTGATTCACAGCGACAGGGGAGACACAACAAAGAAACTCGCTGATTTATGGTGTTAAAAATTGCTTCTGAGTTCTGTGCCCAAAGAACTCGGGCCTGAGGGCACACAACCAGCAGCCAGCTTGCTGCTTACAATCTTCCGTCTCCCACGACGCATCAGGCGGCAGCGGCACCGGCCCTCCAGAGCCACGAAGATCTGGCACTGTGAAGGCGCGCTAGTCGTCCAGGCCACATCCCTGGCATATCGAAAAGCAGCCGGTCATGTGGCCTCCAGAGCCACGAAGATCTGGCACTGTGAAGGCGCGCTAGTCGTCCAGGCCACATCCCTGGCATATCGAAAAGCAGCCGGTCATGTGACCTCCAGAGTGCGTCCCATTTCCACAAAGAACTGAAGTCGGCGTGCAACTCCAGGTCAGGGTCCTCAAAAGAACCCTAAAAAGGGAAAAAAGAGATATTAAGTACAGAAATGGAGCTGTTTCTGAAGATGCAAGCAAAGGAGTTGTCAGTAGACGCCATCTAAACGTTTTTAAAAGCCCCTAATGTATCTGCCTTTACCAGCAGCTGGGCAGCACATTTCAGGAACCCACCACTCTGTGTTTTTAAAAAAAATACTTACCCTCACATCTCTTTTTAAAATTAGCCCCTCTCAATTAAATGCCTGCCTTACAAAGGGAGCCTTTTCTGGATGGCTGCCAGTGACTAGTGGTGTTCCACAGGGGTCTGTGTTGTGACTGATTCTTTTTATGTTATATGTCAGTGATTTGGACGATGGAATTGATGGCTTTGTTGCAAAGTTTGCAGATAATACGAAGATAAGTGGGGGGGGCAGGTAGTGTTGAGGAAGTCGAGAGGCTGCAGAAGGACTTAGACAGATTAGGATACTGGGCAAAAGAAATTGCAGATGGAATACGGTGTTGGGAAGTGTATGGTCGGGCATTTTGGTAGAAGAAATGAAAGGGTTGACTATTTTGTAAATGGAGAGAAAATACAAAAAACTGAGGCATAAGGGGACTTGGGAGGCCAAATTCTGCTCCTATATCTGATGGTCTTGTACCCTCTGGTGTTAGACATTTCAACTCCGGGAAGAAGATACGGTCCATCTATCCTATCTAAACCTGCCATGATCTTACAAACCTCTGTCAGATCTCCCCCCAACCTCTGCTGCTCCAGGGAAAACAACCTCCGACAGCACATGCCCCCCCCCCCCCCCCCAATCTGGGCACATCCCGGTAAACCTCTTCCGTGCCCACTCCAAAGCATAATATCCCTGTTACAATGGGGTGAGCAGGACTATATTGAGCCATGTTGACCCTTAGCAGTCTGAGCTTGTGCCCTTGGCTGTCGTTCTGAGTCCTGTCCTTGTGCTGTGTTGCAGGGTATCGGATTTATCAGGTTGATGGCAATTACCTGGGAAGCTCGCGATCGGTGCTGGATCATGAGACTTACATCCTGAATCTGACCCAGGCCTATGCGAGTGGGCGCCCCAGCTGGACTCTCCTGTATCGACTGCGGGAAGCCTACGGCATGGACTGGGCCTTCCCTGCTGACTTTAATAACCTCATCACTCGCTTCCAGAAGGACGAGCATCTCTTCCAGGTGTACTGGTTCCTGTATCACAAAGGCCACACTGCAGAGCTGTGCAAGGACGCCTGCAAGACCGCCACCATTTGTGCCCTCCGCACCGGCCGTTCAGACGACCCCGAACTTTGCCGGGATCTGCTTGAGGAGCTGGATTATGGACAGATTCAGAGGGCCTGGAAACTTCGGAGAATGTGCTGAACCGTGTCAGACTAACCAGTGAATCTCAGGACCAGTCAACCTCCAACCATTTGTACGATAACGGGCAGGAGTGAGGAGAGAGGGCAGGGGAGAGGCAGCAGGCACCCAGGCACTGGGCTCCAAACTCTTGTGGTTCCGGGGGTAGTGATGGTGCAAAATGGGGATGAACCGATACTTAACGTCTTTGAAACACCAGTGTGGTGATGAGACAAAGCATCCTGCAGTCCAGTCACCCCACCCACATCTGCATCCCTCTGCATCCAACTAGCCTCTTCTGTCCCTCCCTGCACCCAGACCAGTCTCTCTTACCCCCATCTCCCTTTCTTACCCCCTAAACCCAGACCAGTCTCTCTTACCCCCTGCACCCAGATCAGTCTCTCTTACCCCCATCTCCCTTTCTTACCCCCTGCACCAGACCAGTCTCTCTTTCCCCATCTCCCTTTCTTACCCCCTAAACCCAGACCAGTCTCTCTTAACCCCATCTCCCTTTCTTACCCCCTAAACCCAGACCAGTCTCTCTTACCCCCATCTCCCTTTCTTACCCCCTAAACCCAGACCAGTCTCTCTTACCCCCTGCACCCAGATCAGTCTCTCTTACCCCATCTCCCTTTCTTACCCCCTAAACCCAGACCAGTCTCTCTTACCCCATCTCCCTTTCTTACCCCCTGCACCAGACCAGTCTCTTTCCCCATCTCCCTTTCTTACCCCCTGCACCAGACCAGTCTCTCTTACCCCATCTCCCTTTCTTACCCCCTGCACCAGACCAGTCTCTCTTACCCCATCTCCCTTTCTTACCCCCTGCACCAGACCAGTCTCTCTTTCCCCATCTCCCTTTCTTACCCCCTGCACCAGACCAGTCTCTCTTTCCCCGTCTCCCTTTCTTACCCCCTGCACCAGACCAGTCTCTCTTACCCCATCTCCCTTTCTTACCCCCTGCACCAGACCAGTCTCTCTTACCCCATCTCCCTTTCTTACCCCCTGCATCAAACCAGTCTCTCTTTCCCCGTCTCCCTTTCTTACCCCCCTGCACCAGACCAGTCTCTCTTTCCCCGTCTCCCTTTCTTACCCCCCTGCACCAGACCAGTCTCTCTTACCCCATCTCCCTTTCTTACCCCCTGCACCAGACCAGTCTCTCTTACCCCGTCTCCCTTTCTTACCCCCTGCACCAGACCAGTCTCTTTCCCCCATCTCCCTTTCTTACCCCCTGCACCAGACCAGTCTCTCTTTCCCCCATCTCCCTTTCTTACCCCCTGCACCAGACCAGTCTCTCTTACCCCATCTCCCTTTCTTACCCCCTGCACCAGACCAGTCTCTCTTACCCCATCTCCCTTTCTTACCCCCTGCACCAGACCAGTCTCTCTTTCCCCATCTCCCTTTCTTACCCCCTGCACCAGACCAGTCTCTCTTACCCCATCTCCCTTTCTTACCCCTGCACCAGACCAGTCTCTTTCCCCATCTCCCTTTCTTACCCCCTGCACCAGACCAGTCTGTCTTACCCCGTCTCCCTTTCTTACCCCTGCACCAGACCAGTCTCTTACCCCATCTCCCTTTCTTACCCCCTGCAACAGACCAGTCTCTTACCCCATCTCCCTTTCTTACCCCCTGCACCAGACCAGTCTCTTACCCCATCTCCCTTTCTTACCCCCTGCACCAGACCAGTCTCTCTTACCCCATCTCCCTTTCTTACCCCCTATATCCAGACCAGTCTCTCTTACCCCATCTCCCTTTCTTACCCCCTATATCCAGACCAGCCTCTTCCTGCTACCCACTCTTCGTCTCCCTCTTCACCCAGCTCACCTCTCTCGCCTCAGCCTCCCTCCATTGAAGGGACCAGTTCCATGGGATTCCCGTGCGGTGATTGTCCGTGCATTGGTCCCAGGCTCAGGAACAGTTGGAAAGGGTGGAGGTGTTTGTTTCCTCACATCGACTTCATCAGGATCAGTCTGCTGATCTGTCCTGAGCCCTGCAGGCCAGAGGGAACTTTTTGTACACGAGACAGTTGCAGATTTTCACTCCTCTTGTGTGTGGGTGTGAAGATCAGAATAGCTGAACTGTCCTGACAGTAACATCTTCCAGTGCAGAACTTGCAGAGCTTCCGAGAGTGGAGCTGTGTGTGATGGGATGGTGTGGAGGGCAATTCACTCTGTGTCGTTGACTCTGTGAGTGTGTGATCGGACGGTGTGCAGGGAGGTTCACTCTGTGTCTGACTCTGTGAGTGTGTGGAGGGATCTTCACTCTGTGTCTGACTCTGGGAGTGTGTGATGGGACGGTGTGGAGGGAGATTCACTCTGTGTCTGACCCCGGGAGTGTGTGATCGGACGGTGTGCAGGGAGGTTCACTCTGTGTCTGACTCTGTGAGTGTGTGGAGGGAGATTCACTCTGTGTCTGACCCTGGGAGTGTCTGATGGGACGGTGTGGAGGGAGATTCACTCTGTGTCTGACCCCGGGAGTGTGTGATGGGACGGTGTGGAGGGATCTTCACTCTGTGTCTGACCCCGGGAGTGTGTGATGGGACGGTGTGGAGGGAGATTCACTCTGTGTCTGACTCTGGGAGTGTGTGATGGGACAGTGTGGAGGGAGATTCACTCTGTGTCTGACCCCGGGAGTGTGTGATGGGACGGTGTGGAGGGATCTTCACTCTGTGTCTGACCCCGGGAGTGTGTGATGGGACGGTGTGGAGGGAGATTCACTCTGTGTCTGACCTCTTTTTCTTTCCATACAAAATATCTTTATTACAAATTCAGTGTTACATATACAAAACAGTGACTAACACAATTATTTCACTATAGACAATACACATTAAACCAAAATGTTTCCATCTCTATCAATGATGGCATTTACACCCTGCAGAGCCCAATGGTCCCAGAACACCTCTAAGGTCGCCGTGGACTGTGTGTGTCCCTTCTCCATATTTACCCGGGCACGAACATACCCCCTAAATTTCGCCAGGCAGTCTGCCCGGGCAGATCCTCCCGCCACCCGTTTCCAAGACCCTCGGATGGCTGTTATTGCCAGCCCCAGGAGCAAGTTGACAAGGACATTCTCATCCCTCCATGCTCCCCTCCTCACTGTATGACCATATATAAATAGGGTGGGGCTAAAATGCAACCAGAAGGTGAGAAGCAGCCAACGCAGATACACAAAAAGGGGTTGCAGCCACACGCACTCCATGTACATGTGGTACACAGTCTGTGTCTGACCCCGGGAGTGTGTGACAGGACAGTGTGGAATGAGCTTCACTTTGTGTCTGGCCCAGGAGCGTGTGATGGGAAGGTGTAGTGGGAGTTTCACTCTGTGTCTGACCCCGGGAGTGTGGGATGGAACAGTGTAGAGAGAGATTCTCTCTGTGTCTGACCCGGGGAAGATGTGATGGGATGGTGTAGAGAGATTCTCTCTGTATCTGACCCCGGGAGGGTGGGACGGAACAGTGTAGAGAGAGATTCTCTCTCTCTGACCTGTGTGGTTCCTATGCTGCTATGTGTTCCTTCATTAAACGTGTGTGATAACTCTTTTCTACCTGCACTAATGTAATTCACTTTAATGAACTTGAATTTGTGCCAGTACTTCTAGATTGAAGCCTTGAACCATAATTATGAATGTTTGAGTGATAATCTGATGAAATCGAATGCAGTGATGATTATACTGATCAAATGGTGTGTGTTCCAGACAGATGCAATAAATACTCATTACCTCTGTTTCCTGCTGACCCTCAGTGAATGATTTACACATCTTGTCGGTTGGTTACAGCCTGTTATGGGAAATGGACATTCAGAGTGACGGACAGCAAAAAGCCCTTCCCCAAGGCAGTAACCCTACATTCGCGAAGGCCAGCAGTCTGCAGGGAACTTGTCTTTGTGGGATACCAGATTCATATAGGCCCTTTGGCCCATGCTCAGGAAGGTAGTTTGATCAGCTCCTTCCTAAATCTTTCTCCTCTCTCTTACAACCTCGTCCCCCAGTTTTCGACTCCCGACACTGGGGAGAAGACTTTCCATCCACTGAATCTATGCCTCTCATAATTTTAAGATCGCTCCTCATTCTCCAACGTCCCAACAAATAAAGCTGTGGCCTGGCCAACTTCCCCCAATGACCCAAGCCCTCTCGTCCTTGTAAATTTTCTCTGCACTGTTTCCAGTTTAGCTACACTTTTCCAATAACAGGACAACAAAACCTGTACTAATCTCCCAAGTGTGGCCTCAGCAATGACTTGTACAACTGCAGTATCGTGCCAGCTCCTTGACTGCTGAAGGCCAATTTGCCAAATGCCTTCTTCACCACCCTGTCTACTTATGACGCACTTAATACTCCCGCGTGGCCTACCATTCATAGTACATGTCATATGTTGGTTTGACTTTCCAAACTGCATCACCTCTCACTTATCCATATTGAAGTCAATTTGCCATTCTTTGACACACTTCCCTGACTAATCAAGACCTCCTGGTGATCTAGGATAACTGATTGAGCCTTGTTCATTTGCATCCAAATCTTTTATATAAACTACAGATAACAAGATCCCAACACTGGCTTACTGCTGGTCACCAGCCTTCGGTCTGAGGAACGCCCCTCTGAGCCAATTTTCAATCCGCCTCACTTGCTCTTCCAGGGTTTCATGGGACCTAACCTTCTTGACCAGCTTACCATGTGGGAACCTCATCAACGTCCTTGCGAAAGTTTACAACATTCACAGCCCTGCCCTCATCTGGTTTTTTGTTGCATCAAAAATTCAAAGATTCGTCAAGCACAACTCAGTGATGCCCACAGCGTCATACCGACCAATCTCTAATTGTGCCGTGAGTTCATCCATCTTATTCCAAATGCTATAAGCATTTAAATACAGCACTTACAGTCTTGCATTCTTTGCCCTTCTGAATTTTGTCTCTCTGGTACAATTTAACTCTTTGTACCCAGTCATTGGCTTTTCCTTCCTTACGTTCCTGTTACGGCCATCATCTACTTGTAAACCTGCTGGTTCATCCTCAGCTCTACATCCTGGTTCCCATCGCCCTGTCATATCAGTTTAAACCACTCCCAACAGTTCTAGTAAATCTGCCCACAAGAATATAAAGAGACGGGAAGAGGCGGTTGGCTCAGATATAGAGAAAGCTTGGAGACAGTGCGAGAGGGAGGGTAGGCAGGTGATAGAGAAGGGATATACTCAGACTGATGGTTTGAAATTTGTCTGTTTTAATGTGAGGAGTATCATGAATAAAGCGGATGAGCTTAGAGTGTGGATCAGCACTTGGAGCTATGATGTGGCAGAGACTTGGATGGCTCAGGGACAGGAATGGTTACTTCGAGTACCAGGCTTTAGATGTTTCAGAAAGGACAGGGAGGGAGGTAAAAGAGGTGGGGGCTTGGCACGTTGATCAGAGATAGTGTCACGGCAGCAGCAAAGGAGGAAGTCATGGAGAGGTTGTCTACAGAGTCTCTGTGGGTTGGTAGTTAGGAACAGGAAGGGGTCAATAACACATACTGGGTGTTTTTTTATAGACCACCCAATAGTAACAGGGACATCGAGGAGCAGATAGGGAGACAGATTCTGGAAAAGTGTAATAATAACAGGGTTGTTGTGGTGGGAGAATTTAATTTCCTCAATAATGATTGGCATCTCCCTAGAGCGAGGGGTTGAGATGGGGTGGAGTTTGTTAGGTGTGTTCAGGAAGGTTTCCTGACTCAATATGTAGATAAGCCTACAAGAGGAGAGGCTGTACTTGATCTCGTATTGGGAAATGAACCTGGTCAGGTGTCAGATCTCTCAGTGGGAGAGCATTTTGGAGATAGTGATCCCAATTCTATCTCCTTTACCAGAGCATTGGAGAGGGATAGGAACAGACAAATTAGGAAAGCGTTTAATTGGACTAAGGGGAAATATGAAGCTATCAGGCAGGAACTTGGAAGCATAAATTGGGACCTGATGTTCCCTGGGAAATGTATGGTAGAAATGTGGCAAATGTTCAGGGGATATTTGCGTGGCGTTCTGCATAGGTATGTTCCAATGAGACAGGGAAAGGATGGTAGGGTACAGGAACCGTGCTGTACAAAGGCTGTTGAAAATCTAGTCAAGAATAAAAGAAAAGCTTATGAAAGGTTCAAAAATCTAGGTAATGATAGAGATCTAGAAAATTATAAGACTAGCAGGAAGGAGCTTAAGGATGAAATTAGGAGAGCCAGAAGGGGCCATGAGAAGGCCTTGCGAGGAGGATTAATGAAAACCCCAAGGCATTCTATAAGTATGTGAAGAGCAAGAGGATAAGAAGTGAGAGAATAGTGTTACGCCCATGGCCCTCTCCTTTTTGAGAATGGCAGGATCGCTATTGATTCGAGTCAGGAGACCCAGGGAATGAGAGAAAGACATGCAGAATCCACAAAGAGTTTGGAATGTGTCCTGGCCTCCGAAAGGTGGAACCATTGGAAACGGCTATTGTCTCTTGGAGACGGACTTGTGTATTGAATCCTGTACGATGCATCGAAGCCCCCAGGCAATGAACCGAGGGGGGGTTGGTGGAGGGATTGCATCATCCCACCCTGATTGACATCTGAGACCCTGTGAGTCAGGATAAAAGAGGGTCTGAGGAACAGCCCCTTCAGACGCACCAGAAGAAACGCTAGTGATCCCGTAATAGCAAAAAACCGGGGGGGGGGGGGGGGGGGGGGAGGCCACGTGCGTCCTTTTCCATTTGCCCCGGAATCGGTGGCCTTTACCCCAGAAGAATGGTTTTTAGCTAAATCTACTCCCAACGACTCTCAAAGGATTGACACCATAAAAGGAATGGGCAAGTTTTAACCCGTCTTTCTCTCCAACCAAAAAGCTGCAGCTTGAATGAACTAAAGTGAATTTTATATTTCCATCGGACAATACATTATCCCCTAGACAACGATAGAGCTATTCCTTATTGATTATTATTATACCCGCGCTTTTAGATTTAGTATTGACCAAGTATATTATCCGTATGTTTGCATTGATATTATTTTGTGTATTTTTATCAATAAATACTGTTAAAAATAGTACCATCAGACTTCAACGGACCTCTCTATCTTTGCTGGTAAGTGACCCAGTTACGGGGTACGTAACAATTGGGGGCTCATCCGGGATTTGACACCAAATTGGGAGGCCAGGGAATCGGGCTTGTAAGTCCAAACTTGGATCTGGTTACGCGGGTAGCCAGACAGGAAACCAGCAAAGATGGACGTGGGTGAATTTATAGAAAACCCGACTCTGGAGGCGCTAGAGGCGGCCACCAAATCAGACTTGATAAATTTGGCGAAGGGGTTAAACCTCGCAGAGGTGAGGTTGTCAATGAAAAAGCGGGAGGTGCAAAGGGCAATAACTCAGTATTATATTGGGAAGAATGTGTTTGCAGCTGAGGTATTGGAAAATATCCCTGAAAAGGTACCAGCTAGTGGGATGGCTCAGTTAGAGTTGGAGAAATTAAGGTTGGAACATGCAATTAAGTTAAAGCAGCTGGAAGCAGCTGAGAAGGAGAAAGACGGAGCCGAGAGAGAGAGAGAGAGGGAAAGAACTGAGAAGGAGAAAGAAAGGGCCGAGAGAGAAGGGGAGCATGCGCTCCAGCTAAAGGAGTTAGAGGTGAAACGGGAGCAGGAAAGAGCTGAGAAACAAAGAGCACGAAATTCAGTTAAAACAGCTGGAAGCAGCTGAGAAGGAGAAAGACAGAGCTGAGAGAGAGAGAGAGAGAAAGAGAGGGAAAGAGCTGAGAAGGAGAAAGAAAGGGTCGAGAAAGAGAGGGAGGCAGAGAAACAGAGGAAACATGACTTGGAGATGGAGAAGTTAAGGCAAGAGCAACGAGTTCAGGGGTCAGACCGAGATGAGCGGCTTAATGTTAGTTGGGAGTTGAGGTTAGTACCTCCGTTCGAGGAGACGGATGTTGATAGTTATTTCTTGCTTTTTGAAAAAGTGGCAATGAATCAGAAGTGGCCCAGAGATCAGTGGGTGGCGTTGTTACAAAGTGTGTTAAAAGGGAAGGCACAGCGGGCATATACGGCGTTGTCCATGGAGGAGGAAGAGGAGGAGAGGCAGGACGGCCAGAGATTTCCGGGCTTGACCTGTTTTAATTGTGGAAAGGGGGGACATATTGCATCTAGGTGCTTTGCTCCGAGGAAGGAGACAGGAAGAGGGAAAGCAGCAGTCCCTATTGGATGTGCCGTGGTAATCAGTAAATAGACAAGAAATCCCCCGGGTAGACAGAGTACGAGAAGGGTCTGAGACTTGTATGTCAAACGGAACCGTGTCTGTGAGGGAGGGAGGCACCCCAGTTCCAGTACGGATCTGGAGAGACACGGGCACTGAGCTATCATTGATCAGCAGTAAGGTACTGGATTTTGGTCGCAAGACGGGAGTGGTAGCTGTGAAAGGAATAGGAAAAGGGACGGAAATGGTGCCCTTGCATAAGATCATTATGAATTGCGAGCTAGTCTCTGGACCAGTTGAAATGGGGGTGCGATCAGAATTCCCGAGAACTGACGCAGACGTCCTTCTGGGTAATGATTTAGCCGGTGGTAAGGTTTGGTCAGCAATGACGCTGACGAGCCGGCCGGTGAGCGTGGCAGCCCCACCCCTAGAGTCCAAGATCTATCTCGCATGCGCGGTTACTCGCAGCATGTCGAGAAAGGCAGCTGAGAATGAAAGCAGTTTAAATCCGGCCAGTATCGATTTGGTCGAGACGTTTTTACCGACCCTGTACCACGAGGGTTTGGAGGGTGGTAAAACCGAGAGTAGTAAAGTGAAAGAGAGTAAGGGAGAGGAGGTAGCCCTGACCTTAGTGAGGAGTGAAGTGCTAGAGGCATGAAATGAAGATGAGAAACAGGTAAAACTGTTAAAAGGTCCAGGGTTGGACATGGATGATCTGTCTGGTTTGGCAGAACTGTTTGAAGAAGTGGAAAGTTCTAAAGGTGTTCCCGATAATGAAATGAGGGCAGTCAATAGACAATAGGTGCAGAAGTAGACCATTCGGCCCTTCGAGCCTGCACAGCCATTTTGAGATCATGGCTGATCAATTCCTATCAATACCCGGTTCCTGCCTTGTCCCCATATCCCTTGGTTCCCCTATCCATAAGATACCTATCTAGCTCCTTCTTGAAAGCATCCAGAGAATTGGCCTCCACTACCTTCCGAGGCAGTGTATTCCAGACCCCCACAACTCTCTGGGAGAAGAAGTTTTTCCTTAACTCTGTCCGAAATGACCTACCCCTTATTCTCAAACCATGCCCCCTGGTACTGGACTCTCCCAGCATCTGGAACATATTTCCTGCCTCTATCTTGTCCAATCCCTTAATAATCTTATATGTTTCAATCAGATCCCCTCTCAATCTCCTTAATTCCAGCGTGTTCAAGCCCAGTCTCTCTAACCTCTCTGCGTAAGACAGTCCAGACATCCCAGGAATTAACCTCGTGAATCTACGCTGCACTTCCTCTACAGCCAGGATCTCCTTCCTTAACCCTGGAGACCAAAACTGTACACAATACTCCAGGTGTGGTCTCACCAGGGCTCTGTACAAATGCAAGAGGATTTCCTTGCTCTTGTACTCAATTCCCTTTGTAATAAAGGCCAACATTCCATTAGCCTTCTTCACTGCCTGCTGCACTTGCTCATTCACCTTCAGTGACTGATGAACAAGGACTCCGAGATCTCTTTGTATTACTCCCTTACCCAACTCTATACCGTCCTAGATGAAAAGGATGCCATTACCTTGAAGAAGTCTGCTGGGTTGGCAGATGAGGTTGTCTCAGCCCGTGGGGTTGAGTTTACTCCGGAAGGGAGTTGCCCAGAGAGCAGCTGGGAGAATCAGGGGAATTTAGAATTTGGACCGGGTACGGGTATTGAAAGCCTGGAAGAGGCAAATGTCCCATTTGAGTGTGTCCAAGAGGTGAATGCACGTGGTACTGAACCTAGTAATGGAACTCAGAAAAAGTCTGAGGTATTTGATTCAGTCGAAAAGGAATGCAGTCCCTGTGGGTCAGATAGACTTGGTTCAGTGAAGAAAGGGTTAACCTCGGTAATAGTGGGAAGTGAGAGTTCCCAGGTGTTTGTGCTCGAAGAGGTGTTAAAGGTTAGCGAGGAGATAGCGGGTGGTGAAGTGACCATTATTATTGCAGGAAAAGGGAAAAGTGCGGTTTCCAAATCGAATGAAGAAAGTTTAAAGTCTGAATTGATATTAGAAGCAGCCAGCAGGCTACAGGGACAAAGGCTTGGTACCGCGGCACCTGTGGATCCATTACAGATTGAGTTGGACGGTAAAGGGGCCCCACACGCTATTGTTATTCCAGAGTGTGGTGTGAAACCGCAGAATTCGAAATGCTGTTTGAACAAAGAGGGATCGCTGGTATCGAGACCCACTAGCCTCAGGGGTCCTGAAGAGAAAACTAGCCACTTGAGTAAAATTAAGGAATTGGGTGGAAATCCGGGAAATGGGCTAAGTTTGGAACACATTGTTGATAAAATCACTCCTATGGAAGGAGCGGACGAAAGCCTATTTCGCCAGGGTGCGCCAGCTCCCCACGTGGGAAGTAACCGGAAAAGAGACGAGGGTTAATGGGGACGCCATTTTTAAATAGCGGAAACCGGTTTTAAGGGATTTTGACAAAGCCTGTGAATAATAAAAGACAACCCCCATGGAAGCCTACCTGTTAAGTTTGAAAGCAACATAAAGATTAGTATTTGCATGAACTTTTGTAGTATACACGTAAGCTTAAGATCACAACTCTTTAGTTTTGTTTGCTGAAGGAAAGAAAAAAAAATAGGTGGTTACTAAATTGGAGTCTGATGCTACAAGACTTTAGTAGGGTACAAGATGTTAAGATATTAAAGGAAGTGACAATGTAATCGGTAACCATCTAGATACTGAATTGAATGTATAACTGTGTTACTCTGTAGTGAAAGGAAAAGCTTTTGTATTGTGTTAGATTCTAAAATCCTGCAAGACTCTGTATTACTCCGTTGTTACCGATGGTAAAAACGGGTTGAAGAAAGGGGGTGTTACGCCCATGGCCCCCTCCTTTTTGAGAATCGCAGGATCACTATTGATTCGAGTCAGGAGACCCAGGAAATGAGAGAAAGACATGCAGAATCCACAAAGTGTTTGGAATGTGACCTGGCCTCCAAAAGGCGGAACCATTGATAACGGCTATTGTCTCTTGGAGATGGACTTGTGTATTGAATCCTGTACGATGCATCGAAGCCCCCAGGCAATGAACCGAGGGGGGGGTTGGTGGAGGGATTGCATCATCCCACCCTGATTGACATCTGAGACTCTGTGAGTCAGGATAAAAGAGGGTCTGAGGAACAGCCCCTTCAGACGCACCAGAAGAAACGCTAGTGATCCCGTAATAGCAAAAAACCGGGGGGGGGGGGGGGAGGCCACGTGTGTCCTTTTCCATTTGTCCCGGAATCGGTGGGCCCTTTACCACGGAAGAACGGTTTTTAGCTAACAACGGGGAACTCAACTCCCAACGACTCTCGAAGGATTGACATCATAAAAGGAATGGGCAAGTTTTAACCCGTCTTTCTCTCCAACCAAAAAGCTGCAGCTTGAATGAACTGCAGTGACTTTTATATTTCCATCAGACAATACATTATCCCCTAGACAACGATAGAGCTATTTCTTATTGAGTATTATTATACCCGTGCTTTTAGATTTAGTATTGACCAAGTATATTATCCGTATGTTTGCATTGATATTATTTTGTGTATTTTTATCAATAAATACTGTTAAAAATAGTACCATCAGACTTCAACGGACCTCTCTCTCTTTGCTGGTAAGTGACCCAGTTATGGGGTACGTAACAATAGGACTAATCAAGTGTGACAATGGAAAAGTGTGTATGGAACCGGAGGAGATAGCAGAGGTATTTAATGAATACTTTGCTTCAGTATTCACTACGGAAAAGGATCTTGGTGACTGTAGGGTTGACTTGCAGCAGACTGAAAAGCTTGAGCATGTAGATATTAAGGAAGAGGATGTGCTGGAGCTTTTGGAAAGCATCAGGTTGGATACGTCTCCAGGACCGGATGGGATGTACCCCAGGCTACTGTGGGAGGCGAGAGAGGAGATTGCTGAGCCTCTGGCGATGATCTTTGCATCATCAATGGGGACGGGAGAGGTTCTGGAGGACTGGGGGGTTGCGGATGTTGTTCCACTATTCAAGAAAGGGAGTAGAGATAGCCCAGGAAATTATCGACCAGCGAGTTTTAATTCAGTGTTTGTTAAGTTGATGGAGAAGATCCTGAAAGGCAGGATTTAGGAACATTTGGAGAGGCATAATATGATTAGGAATAGTCAGCATGGCTTTGTCAAGGGTAGGTCGTTGCCTTTTGAGCCTGATTGAATTTTTTGAGGATGTGACTAAACACTTTGATGAAGGAAGAGCAGTAGATGTAGTGTATATGGAGTTCAGCAAGACATTTGATAAGGTACCCCATGCAAGGCTTATTGAGAAAGTAAGGAGACATGGGATCCAAGGGGACCTTGCTTTGTGGATCCAGAATTGGCTTCCCACAGAAGGCAAAGAGTGGTTGTAGATGGGTCATATTCTGCATGGAGGTCGGTGACCAGTGTTGTACCTTAGGGATCTGTTCTGGGACCTCTTCTCTTTGTGATTTTTATAAATGACCTGGATGAGGAAGTGGAGGGTTGGGTTAGTAAATTTGCTGATGGCACAAGGTTGGAGATGTTGTGGATAGTGTGAAGGGTTGTCAGAGTTTACAGTGGGACATTGATAGGATGCAAAACTGGGCTGAGAAGTGGCAGATGGAGTTCAACCCAGATAAGTGTGAAGTGGTTCATTTTGGTAAGTCAAATATGATGGCAGAATATAGTATTAATGGTAAGACTCCTGGCAGTGTGGAGGATCAGAGGGATCTTGGGGTCCGAGTCCATAGGACACTCAAAGCTGTTGCACTGGTTGACTGTGTGGTTAAGAAGGTGTACGGTGTATTGGCTTTCATCAACTGTGGGATTTTTAAGAGCTGAGAGGTAATGTTGCAGCTCTATAGGACCCTGGTCAGACCCCACTTGGAGTACTGTGCTCAGTTCTGGTCGCCTCACTACAGGAAGGATGTGGCAACTATAAAAAGGGTACAGAGAAGATTTACAAGAATGTTGCCTGGATTGGAGAGCATGTCTTCTGAGAATAGGTTGAGTGAACTTGGCCTTTTCTGCTTGTAGTGATGGAGGATGAGAGATGATCTGATAGAGATGTATAAGATGATGAGAGGCCATTGATCATGTGAACACTCTGGTATTCAGAAGACTGCAGGGGAATTCATAGCAATCTGTCAAATGTTGAAAGGCCTTGATAGAATGGATGTGCAGTGGATATTTCTTTAGTAGGGGAGTCAGGGACCAGAGGGCACAGCCTCAGAATAGAGGGGTGTAATTTTAGTACAGTAATGAGGAGGGATTTCTTTAGCCAGAGAGGGGTGAATCTGTGGAATTTGCTATGGATGCTAAGTCATTGGGTACATTTAAGGCAGAGGTTGATAGATTCTTGATTAGTTAGTGCATGAAGGGATACGGGGAGAAGGCAGGAGATTGCGGCTGAGAGGGAAATTGGATCAGCCATGATGAAATGGCAGAACAGGCATGATGGACAAAATGGCTTAATTCTGCTCCTATATCTTATGGTCTTTGGTTTAAGGTCAGAAGGTAAATTAGTCATCTGGAGCCCATGGTCTACACCCCATGATTCTGAAAGAGGTAGCTGTAAAGATTATGAAGGCATGAGTGATGATCTTTCAGGAAGCAATAGTCTGGCATGCTTTTGGAGTACTGGGAGTTGGACTGTGCCCAGACAGTGAGTGGGAAGACAAGAAGCAGCAAAGATTTCACTTGGGTCCGTGGCTGAAGATTTAAAAAGGTTGCACTTTGTGGTAATTTACGGAGTTGGTCTGTGCCCAATCAGGGAACAGAAAGGGCAAATAAAAATAAGGCAGGGGTAGTGGAGCGGCCATTGTGTGAGTGTTGGAGTGGCTTTGGCGAGGCAAGTATCTGGTAAGCTGCTTTATTCTTTATTCCTTAATCTGTTGTGTTATTGTGCTGAGAAAGGCTCAGTGTGAGAGATGTGGAACCTCTGGACTTGCAGTGTCCCAAGCTGCAGCTCCTGAGAGAATTTGTTAAGGAAATGGAACTGTAGCTGTACGACTTTTGGCTCCTATGAGAAAGTGATAGATTGTCAACCCCAGGTTGCAGGGCGCAAGTAACTTGGTGACTGTCAGGAGAAGAAAGGGAAATGGACAGACAGTACAGAATTCCCCTGTGGCTGTTCCCCTCAATAATAGGCATTCTGCTTTGGATAATGTTTGGGTGGAGGGGGGGGGCGACCTACCTGGGAAGCCACAGTGACTGGGTCTCTGACACTGAGTCTGGAGCTGTGGTTCAGGAGAGAAGAGAGGTGATGAAGACTGCAGTGTTGATAGGAGGTTCCATAGACAGAGGAACAGAGACTACATTCTGTGGATGTGATGGAGACCCCCGGGGGTATGCTGCCTCCTGGGTGCCAAGGTCAGGGATGTCTTCGATTGGTTCCACGACATTCTAAAGGGGGAGGATGATCAGCCAGAAGTCTTGGTGTAGATTGGCACCAATGGCATGTGTAGGAATGGTGAGGAGGTCCCGAAGAGAGATTTTAGGGAGCTGGATAGAAACAGGACTAGTAACTCTGGATTGCTGCTTGTGCCACGTGCCACTGAGGGTGAGAATAGGATGATTGGCAAATAAATATGTGGCTGAGAACTGGTGCAGGCAACAAGGGTTGAGATTTCTGGATCATTGGGATTTCTGGGAAGGCATGACCTGTACAAAAGGGACAAGTCACACCTGAGCCCAAAGAAGACCAAAATCCTTGTGGGCAGGTTTACTGGAGCTGTTTGGGAGGGTTTATCTGATTTGGTAGGGGGGGTGGAACTGGAGTGATGGGGCTGAGGCTTCACAAACAGGCAGTATGTAGTGAGACTGCCAGCAAGGAGGGGTTGATGATGGGGTAAAGGTGTAGCCAAGAGGATGCCTTGCCTTGCCAGTTCCAGAGATTGGGGGGGGGGGGGGGGCTAGTCTATGAGGAGAGATTGAGTTGCCTAGGATTGTACTCACTGGAATTCAGAAGGCTGAGAGAAGATCTTATGGGAAACACTAAATTATGAAAGGAATAGAGGCAGAAAAATTGTTTCCACTGGTAGGTGAGACTAGAACTAGGGGACATAGCCTCAAGATTCAGGGGGAGTAAATTTGGATGGAGATGAGGAAGAACTGCTTTTCTCAAAGAGTGGTGAATCTGTGGAATTTTCTGCCCATTGAAGCAGTGAGGGTTACCTCAGTAAATATATTTTTGACAAGGTTGGAAAGATTCTTGCATAGATGGGGAATTAGGGTTACTGGGGAAAAGGCAGGTAGGTGGAGATGAGGCTATGGCCAGATCAGCCACAATCTTATTGAATGGCAGAGCAGGCTCAACAGGTCAAATGGTGGAATTATAGAATATAGACAAAACAGTACAGCACGGGATCAGACCCTTCAGCCCACAATATTGTGCCAACCCAAAGGCAAGGTGAGGCGCTTTACAGGATGGGATTGCCGTGATCATAACCAAAAGGCAATGGGTCAGAATTAGGCCATTCAGCCAATTGAGTCTGCTCCACCCTTCTATCATGGCTGATTTATTATCCTCTCAACCCCATACACCTGCCCTATCACCATATCATTTAATGCCCTGACTGATCAGGACACTATCAACTTCTGCTTTAAATATACCCACAGACTTGGCCTCCACTGTAGTCTGTGGCAGAGCATTCCACAGATTCACTACTCTCTGGCTAAAAAAAAATTGTCCTTACCTCTGTTCTAAAAGGTCGCTCCTCAATGTTGAGGCTGTGCCCTCTAGTTCTGGATACCCCACCATAGGAAACATCCTCTCCACATCCACCCTATCTTGTCCTTTCAACATTCGGTAGGTTTCAATGTGATCCCCACACATTTTTCTAAATTCCAGTGAGTACAGGCCCAAAGCTGCCAAACGCTCCTCATATGTTAACCCTTTCATTCCTGGAATCATCCTCATGAACCTCCTCTGGACTCTTTCCAATGACAACACATCCTTTCTGAGACATGGGGCCCAGAACTGTTGATAATACTCCAAGTGTGGCTGACTAGCGTCTTATAAAGCCTCAGCATTATCTCCTTGCTTTTATATTCTATTCCCCTTGAAATAAATGCCAACATTTCATTTGCGTCCTTTACTACCGACTCCACCTGTAAATTAACCTTCTGGGAGTTTTGCATGATGACTCTGAAGTCCCTCTGCATCTCTGATGTTTGAATCTTCTCCCCTTTAAGATAACAGTCTGCACTTTTTGACACCCTGATTAATCAAGAAACTACCAATCTCCACTTTAAATATACCCAATGACTTTGCCTCCACAGCCGAATGTGGCAATAAATCCTACAGATTCATCATTGTCTGGCTAAACAAATTCCCCCTTATCTCTGTTCTCAGTCTGATGAGTGAAGGCCAGCATGCCAAACATCACCTTGGCCACCCTGTCTACTATCCAGGAAAGCAGACAGTGTGCCTCTTTCAGGGAACTGTGAACTCCTCAGTTCCTGTGTTCTGCTCACTATGTAAATTCTAGTCTGGCTTAATCTCCCAAAACACTTTTTGGATTGGAAGCCATTTGCCAATCCGCAGCCCACAGATCCAGCTGCTCAAGATCCCCCTGTTATGTTTCATAACCTACACTGTCTACAACACCAGCATATTTTAGTATTACTGGAAAAATTACTAACCATGCCTTGTACGTTCACACACAAAATGCTGGAGGAACTCAGCAGATCAGGCAGCATCTACAGAGATATCTTTCCATCCTCCCCTCCCACTTTCTGCTTTCCACAGGGATCACTCCCTACACAACTCTCTTGTCCATTTGTCCCTCCCCACAGTTCTCCCTCCTGGCACTTACCCTTACAAGCGGACAAGTGCTACACCTGCCCCTACACTTCCTTCCTCACTACAATTCAGAGCCCCAAACTGTCCTTCCCAGTGAGGTGACACTTCACAAGTGAGTCTGTTGGGGTCATTTACTGTGTTCAGTGCTCCCAGTGTGGGCTGGGGATTGGTGAGACCCGAGGTAGATTCGGAGGCTGCTCTGCCGAGCTCCTATACTCTGTCCACCAGAACAAGTGGACACACATTTTAATTCCACGTCGCATTCTCATTCTGATGTCAGTCCATGGCCGGCTCTACTGCCCAATGAGGCCACACCCAAGTTGGAGGAGCAACACCTTGTATTCCGTCTGGGTAGCCTCCAACCTGATGGCATGAACATCAATTTCTTGAAGTTCAGTAATTTCCCTTCATTCCCCATTCTTGTTTCCCTCTCACACACAGAAACACAGAAAACCTACAGCACAATACAGGCCCTTCGGCCCACAACGTTTTGCCAAACTTGTCCCTACCTTAGAACTATCTAGGATTTACCCATAGCCCTCTATTTTTCTAAGCTCCACGTATCCATCCAGGAGTCTCTTAAAAGACCCCATCGTATCCTCCTCCACCGCCACCGGCAGCCCATTCCACGCACTCACCACTCTCTGCGTAAAAAGCTTACCCCTGACATCTCCTCTGTACCTACTTCCATCACTTTAAAACTATGCCATCTCATGCTAGCCATTTCAGTCCATGGGACTTGTTTCCAAAATGCATCAGGCTTGTTTAGATGCTCCTTTGAACCTTTTAGAACATAGAACAGTACAGCACATTACAGGCCCTTCAGCCCACAATGTTGTGCCGACCCTCAAACCCTGCCTCCCATATAACCCCCCCACCTTAAATTCCTCCATATACCTGTCTAGTAGTCTCTTAAACTTCACTAGTGTATCTGCCTCCACCACTGACTCAGGCAGTGCATTCCACGCACCAACCACTCTCTGAGTGAAAATCCTTCCTCTAATATCCCCCTTGAACTTCCCTCCCCTTATCTTAAAGCCATGTCCTCTTGTACTGAGCAGTGGTGCCCTGGGGAAGAGGCGCTGGCTGTCCACTCTGTCTATTCCTCTTAATATCTTGTATACCTCTATCATGTCTCCTCTCATCCTCCTCCTCTCCAAAGAGTAAAGCCCTAGCTCCCTTAATCTCTGATCATAATCCATACTCTCTAAACCAGGCAGCATCCTGGTAAATCTCCTCTGTACCCTTTCCAATGCTTCCACATCCTTCCTATAGTGAGGCGACCAGAACTGGACACAGTACTCCAAGTGTGGCCTAAACAGAGTTTTACAGAGCTGCATCACGACTCTTTAACTCTATCCTTCGACTTATGAAAGCTAACACCCCATAAGCTTTCTTAACTACCCTGTCTATATGTGAGGCAACTTTCAGGGATCTGTGGACATGTACCTCCAGATCCCTCTGCTCCTCCACACTACCAAGTATCCTGCCATTTACTTTGTAATCTGCCTTGGAGTTTGTCCTTCCAAAGTGTAACACCTCACACTTCTCCAGGTTGAACTCCATCTGCCACTTCTCAGCCCACTTCTGCATCCTATCAATGTCTCTCTGAAATCTTAAACAATCCTCTACACTATCCACAACACCACCAACCTTTGAGTTGTCTGCAAACTTGCCAACCCACCCTTCTACCCCCACATCCAGGTCGTTAATAAAAATCACAAAAAGTAGAGATCCCAGAATAGACCCTTGTGGGACACCACTAGTCACAACCCTCCAATCTGAATGTACTCCCTCCACCATGACCCTCTGCCTTCTGCAGGCAAGCCAATTCTGAATCCACCTGGCCAAACTTCCCTGGATCCCATGCCTTCTGACTTTCTGAATAAGCCTACCGTGTGGAACCTTGTCAAATGCCTTACTAAAATCCATGTAGATCACATCCACTGCACTACCCTCATCTATATGCCTGGTCACCACTTCAAAGAACTCTATCAGGCTTGTTAGGCACGATCTGCCCTTCACAAAGCCATGCTGACTGTCCCTGATCAGACCACGATTCTCTAAATGCCCATAGATCCTATCTCTAAGAATCTTTTCCAACAACTTTCCCACCACAGATGTAAGGCTCAGTGGTCTATAATTACCTGGACTATCCTTACTACCTTTTTTGAACAAGGCGACAACATTCGCCTCCCTCCAATCCTCCGGTACCATTCCCATGGACAACGAGGACATAAAGATCCTAGCCAGAGGTTCAGCAATCTCTTCCCTTGCCTCATGGAGCAGCCTGGGGAATATTCCGTCAGGCCCCGGGGACTTGTTCGTCCTAATGTATTTTAACAACTCCAACACCTCCTCTCCCTTAATATCAACATGCTCCAGAACATCAACCTCACTCATATTGTCCTCACCGTCATCAAGTTCCCTCTCAGTGGTGAATACCGAAGAGAAGTATTCATTAAGGACCTCGCTCACTTCCACAGCCTCCAGGCACATCTTCCCACTTTTATCTCCAATTGGTCCTACCTTCACTCCTGTCATCCTTTTGTTCTTCACATAATTGAAGAAAACCTTGGGGTTTTCCCTTACCCTACTCGCCAAGGACTTCTCATGCCCCCTTCTTACTCTTTTCAACCCCTTCTTAAGCTCCTTTCTTGCTACCCTATATTCCTCAATAGACCTATCTGATCCTTGTTTCCTAAACCTCATGTATGCTGCCTTCTTCCACCTGACTAGATTTTCCACTTCACTTGTCACCCATGGTTCCTTCACCCTACCATTCTTTATCTTCCTCACTGGGACAAATTTATCCCTAACATCCTGCAAAAGATCCTTAAACATCGACCACATGTCCATAGTACATTTCCCTGTGAAAACATCATCCCAATTCACACCCGCAAGTTCTAGCCTTATAGCCTCATAATTTGCCCTTCCCCAATTAAAAATTTTCCTATCCTCTCTGATTCCATCCTTTTCCATGATAATGCTAAAGGTCAGGGAGCGGTGATCACTGTCCCCCAGATGCTCACCCACTGACAGATCTGTGACCTGACCCGATTCGTTACCTAATACTAGATCTAGTATGGCATTCAACGATTTGGATGAAGGCATTGAAAATAACATCAGCAAATTTGCTGATGATACTAAGCTGGGTGGCAGTGTGACGTGATGAGGATGTTAGGAGAATTCAGGGTGACTTGGATAGGCTGGGTGAGTGGGCAGATACTTGGCAGATGACGTTTAATGTGAATAAGTGTGAGGTTATCCACTTTGGGAGTAAGAACAGGAAGGCAGATTATTATCTGAATGGTGTAGAGTTAGGTAAGGGAGAAATACAAAGAGATCTAGGAGTCCTTGTTCATCAGTCACTGAAGGTGAATGAGCAAGTGCAGCAGGCAGTGAAGAAGGCTAATGGAATGTTGGCCTTTATTACAAAGGGAATTGAGTACAAGAGCAAGGAAATCCTCTTGCATTTGTACAGAGCCCTGGTGAGACCACACCTGGAGTATTGTGTACAGTTTTGGTCTCCAGGGTTAAGGAAGGACATCCTGGCTGTAGAGGAAGTGCAGCGTAGATTCACAAGATTAATTCCTGGGATGTCTGGACTGTCTTACGCAGAGAGGTTAGAGAGACTGGGCTTGTACATGCCGGAATTCAGGAGATTGAGAGGGGATCTGATTGAAACATATAAGATTATTAAGGGATTGGACAAGATAGAGGCAGGAAATATGTTCCAGATGCTGGGAGAGTCCAGTACCAGAGGGCATGGTTTGAGAATAAGGGGTAGGTCATTTAGGACAGAGTTAAGGAAAAACTTCTTCTCCCAGAGAGTTGTGGGGGTCTGGAATGCACTGCCTCGGAAGGTAGTGGAGGCCAATTCTCTGGATGCTTTCAAGAAGGAGCTAGATAGATATTTTATGGATAGGGGAATCAAGGGATATGGGGACAAGGCAGGAACCGGGTATTGATAGTAGTTGATCAGCCATGATCTCAAAATGGCGGTGCAGGCTCGAAGGGCCGAATGGTCTACTTCTGCACCTATTGTCTATTGTCCCCCTAGTCGGCCTGTCAACATACTGTGACAGGAATCAGTCCTGGACACACTTAACAAACTCTGCCCCATCTAAATCCTTGTAACTAATCAGGTGCCAATCAATATTAGGGAAGTTAAAGTCACCCATGATAACAACCCTGTTATTTTTGCGCCTTTCCAAAATCTGCCTCACAATCTGCTCCTCGGTATCTCTGCTGCTACCAAGGGGCCTATAGAATACCCCCAATAGAGTAACTGCTCCCTTCCTGTTCCTGACTTCCACCCATACTGACTCAAAAGAGGATCCTGCTACATAACCCACCCTTTCTGTAGCTGTAATAGTATCCCTGACCAGTAATGCCACCCTTCCTCCTCTTCCCCCCCCCCCCCCCCCCCACTATCCCTTTTAAAGCACTGAAATCCAGGAATATGAGAATCCACTTTGAATAAAACTTTTTGGCTGCAATGAGCAAAAAGTTGTTTGGAGAAAAAAGGGTGCAGAATTTCATGAAAAGAACCCCTCTCCTACTGTTAAGCACGGGGGTGGTTCGATCATGCTTTGGGCTTGTGTTGTAGCCAGTGGCACAGGGAACATTTCACTGGCAGAGGAAAGAATGATTTCAATTAAATACCAGCAAATTCTGGAAGCAAACATCACACTGTCTGTAAAAAAGCTGAAGATGAAAAGAGGATGGCTTCTACAACAGGATAATGATCCTAAACACACCTCAAAATCCACAATGGACTACCTCAAGAGGCGCAAGCTGAGGGTTTTGCCATGGCCCTCATAGTCCTCCAACCTAAACATCATCAAAAATCTGTGAATAGACCTCAAAAGAGCAGTGTATGCAAGATGGCCCAAGAGTCTCACAGAACTAGAAGCCTTTTGCAAGGAAGAATGGGCGAAAATCCCCAAACAAGAATTGAAAGCTGTGATTCTTGCCAAAGAGGGTGTTACTAAGTGCTGACCATGCAGGGTGCCGAAACTTTTGCTTTGCGCACTTTTCCTTTTTTGTTATTTTGAAACTGAAAGATGGAAATAAAAAAAGTTTTCTTGCTTATTAAAGAAATGTGCCATCTTTAACTTTATGCCTTTTGGAAATCAGTTCATCTTTTACTCAATTAGCTATTCACAGTAACAGAAATTTTGACCGGGGTGCCCAAACTTTTGCATGCCTCTGTAGCTGCAATGTTACCTCTCGGCTCTTAAACTCAATCCCATGATTGATGAAGGCCAGTACACCGTACACCTTCTTAACCACACAGTCAACCTGCACAGCAGCTTTGAGTGTCCCATGGACTCGGACCCCAAGATCTCTCTGATCCTTCACACTGCCAAGAGTCTTACCATTAATACTATATTCTGGCATCATATTTGACCTACCAAAATGAACCACCTCACACTTAACTGGGTGGAATTCCATCTGCCGCTTCTCAGCCCAGTTTTGCATCATATCAATGTCCCACTGTAACCTCTGACAGCCCTCCACACTATCCACAACACCCCTAACCTTTGTGTCATCAGCAAACTTACTAACCCATCCCTTCACTTCCTCATCCAGATCATTTATAAAAATCACAAACAGTAGGGGTCCCAGAACAGATCCCTGAGACACACCACTGGTCACTGGCCTCCATGCAGAATATGACCCGTCTACAACCACTCTTTGCCTTCTGTGGGCAAGCCAGTTCTGGATCCACAAAGCAATGTCCCCTTGGATCCCATGCCTCCTTACTTTCTCAATAAGCCTTGCATGGGGTACCTTATCAAATGCCTTGCTGAAAATCCCTATATACTACTTCTACGGCTCTACTTTGATCAATGTCTTTAGTGTCATCCTCAAAAACTTCAATCAGGCTTGTAAGGCACGACCTGCCTTTGACAAAGCCATGCTGACTATTCCTAATCATATTATACCTCTCCAAATGTTCATAAATCCTGCCTCTCAGGATCTTCTCCATCAACTTACCAACCACTGAGGTAAGTCTATAATTTCCTGGGCTATCTCTACTCCCTTTCTTGAATAAAGGAACAACATCCGTAACCCTCCAAACCTCCAGAACCTCTCCCAGCCCCATTTTTTTTTAACCTCTCCCACCCCCATTGATGATGCAAAGATCATCACCAGAGGCTCAGCAATCTCCTCCCTCACCTCCCACAGTAGCCTGGAGTACATCTCATCCGGTCCCAGCGACTTATCCAACTTGATGCTTTCCAAAAGCTCCAGCACATCCTCTTTCTTAATATCTACATGCTCCAGCTTTTCAGTCTGCTGCAAGTCATCACTACAATCACCAAGATCCTTTTCCATAGTAAATACTGAAGTAAAGTATTCATTAAGTACCTCTGCTATTTCCTCCGGTTCCATATACACTTTCCCACTGTCACACTTGATTGGTCCTATTCTCTCACCTCTTATCCTCTTGCTCTTCACATAGTTGTAGAATGCCTTGGGATTTTCCTTAATCCTGTCCGCCAAGGCCTTCTCATGGCCCCTTCTGGCTCTCCTAATTTCATTCTTAAGCTCCTTCCTGCTAGCCTTATAATCTTCTGGATTTCTATCATTACCTAATTTTTTGAACCTTTTATAAACTCTTCTTTTCTTCTTGACTAGATTTACAACAGTCTTTGTGCACCATGGATCTTGTACCCTACCATCCTTTCTAAGTCTCATTGGAACGTACCTACTCAGAACCCCACACAAATATCCCCTGAACATTTGACACATTTCTTCCGTACGTTTCCCTGAGAACATTGGTTTCCAATCTATACTTCCAAGTTCCTGCCTGATAGCCTCATATTTCCCCTTACTCCAATTAAACGTTTCCCTAACTTGTCTGTTCCTATCACTCTCCAATGCTATGGTAAAGGAGATAGAATTGTGATCACTATCTCCAAAATGCTCTCCCACTGAGAGACCTGATACCTGACCAGGTTCATTTCAAGTACCCGCCTCTCCTCTTGAAGGCTTATCTACATATTGTGTCAAGAAACCTTCCTGAACACACCTAACAAACATTACCCCAACTATACCCCTCACTCTAGGGAAATGCTAATCAATACTTGGGAAATTAAAATCTCCCACCACAACAACCCTGTTATTATTACTCCTTTCCAGGATCTGTCTCTCTATCTGCTCCTTGATGTCCCTGTTACTACTGGGTGGTCTATAAAAAACACCCAGTAGAGTTATTGACCTCTTCCTGTTTCTGACTTTCACCCACAGAGACTCCGTAGACAATCCCTCCATGACTTCCTCTTTTTCTGCAGCTGTGACTCTTTTTTTCAGATCTTTTTATTATTATTCAAAAATAACACAGGTACATCGAAGTAACACTTACAATGCCTCAAAAAAAAAGACATTATCTTAAAGACTGAAAATTTTTGTGAATAAAAGAACCCCCTACTAAGCAAGAGAAGAGGGAAAAAAAAAGAACCCATTGAGGGTACAACCCCGGAGCCATGCGTCACACAGAAAGCTTCTAAGAATAAACATCAAACCGCCAACAAGAAAGAAAGATATATCAAGGAAAAAAAATTACACTTAGATTGTGGAGGAAATCTATCAGTTAACTGAAATGATAATAACGAGCCCCATTTCTTCTCAAAATCAAATAAAGGTTCAAAGGTTCGACCTCTAATTTTCTCCAAGCCAAGACACAGTGTCACTTGAGAGAACCATTGTGACAAAGTAGGAGCTGATAGATCCTTCCATTTCAACAAGATGGCCCTCCTAGCTATCAATGTAACAAATGCAATAACATGTTGGTCAGACACAGAAATACCATGGATATTTTGAGGAATTATTCCAAAAAGCACAGTCAATTTATTAGGTTGTAAATTGATTCTGAGTGCTTTAGAAATTGTCGAAAAGACTGACTTTCAAAACTGTTTTAATATAGAACATGACCAGAACATATGTGTCAGTGTAGCTATCTCAGTTTTACATCTATCACAATACTTCTCAACATTGGAAAATATTTTAGAAAGTCTCTCCTTCGTCAAATGGTAATGATGTACAATTTAAAATTGAATCAGTGAATGACTAGCGCAGATCAAAGAAGAGTTAACCAGCTTCAGAATCCGCGTCCAATCCTCCTATATAAAAGACAAATTGAATTCCTTCTCCCAATCCTGTTTAATCTTAAGTAAAGGACGCTTATCCCATTGTAATAATAAATTATAAATTCTTCCAATAGACTCTATCTCTGATCAGCAGTGCCATGCCCCCACCTCTTTTGCCTCCCTTCCTGTCCTTTTTGAAACATCTAAAGCCTGGCACTTGAAGTAACCATTCCTGCCCCTGAGCCAGCCAGGTCTCTGTAATGGCCACAACATCATAGCTCCAAGTGCTGATCCATACTCTAAGCTCATCTGCTTTATTCATAATACTCCTTGCATTAAAATAGACATATCTCAAACCATCGGATTGAGCGTATCCTTTCTCTATCACCTGCCTATCCTCCCTCTCGCACTGTCTACAAGCTTTCTCTATTCGTGAGCCAACCTCCCTTTCCTCCATCACTTCAGTTCAGTTCCCACCCCCAGTAATTCTAGTTTAAACTCTCCCCAATAGCCTTAGCAAACCCCCCCCACCAGGATATTGGTCCCCCTGGGATTCAAGTGCAACCCGTCCTCTTTGTATAGGTCACCTGCCCCAGAAGAGGACCCAATGATCCAGAAATCTGAATCCCTGCTTCCTGCTCCAATCCCTCAGCCACTCATTTATCCTCCACCTCCTATTCTCACTGTCGCGTGGCACAGGCAGTAATTCCGAGATTAGTACCTTTGCGGTCCTGCTTCTCAACTTCCTGATGTCTACTTTCACCTTATCTCCATACCAGTCCATCCCCCTCTGGTGCTCCACCCCTTCCCCTTTCTTCCATGGCCTTCTGACCTCTCCTATCAGATTCCCCCTTCCCCCTTCCCCTGGTTTGATCTGCCATCTCGTTCTTTCTCCCCCACCTTCTTACTCTGACTTCTAATCTCTTCTTTCCCCGTTGCTGATGAAGGGTCTGGACTTGCATCTTGGATGCTGCCTGACCTGTTCCTCCTCTATGTGTTACTCTGGATTTTCAGAGTCTGTAGTACCTCGTTTCACATTCACTTCCAAACCCTTTACATTAATGTCAGACAGCACAGACCCCTGTGGAACACCACTAGACGGGCTCCACTCTGAGCAACATGCCTCGACAATCACTGACCACCTCCTCCTAGCTCCCATATGATCTAACCTTCCAGACCACCTTGCAAAGGTCCAAATAGATGACATCTACTGCTCTACCCTCTTGGTTACCTCCTTTTCGAAATCCACGAGAGTTATCAGACACAACTTCCCACACACAAAGCCGTGCTGACTATCCCAAATCAGATCCTGTCCCTCAGAATCCCTGCTAGCAAATTACCCATCCACACTGATATCAGACTCACTAGCCAATCATTTCTTAGATTGATTTTCCTACTTTTAATACTTACTATTTATTATTCAGAGACACAACATGGAACAGGTTCTTCTGGTCCAATGAGCTTCACCACCCAGCACCCCACCTACCCACCCCTAGTCTAATCACAGGACAATTACTCGACCAATGACTAACGGGTGATTTCTGGACTGTGCGAGGAGAGCCAAACGCCTGGAGGAAACAATCAGTAAAGGGGAGAAAGTACAGATGGTGCTGGAACTGAACTCCAAACTCTGTGGAGTTCCAGTTTTTGACTAAATAATGCCACATTAGCCACTCTCCAGTCCCTCAGAGCCTCACCGTGACCAGAGCTGAAGCAAAGTCTTTACAAGGACCTCCCCAATTTCTTCCCTTGTTTCCCAAGAGCTGAGAGTGCAGTCGGTCAGGGCTTGGGAAAATCCCCACCTTCAGGCCACCAAGGTAGCAGAGCTGTTACAGTTCGTGGGGTTGGAGTTCACAGTTCAATCCAATGTACTCTGTAAGGAGTTTGTACGTCCTCCCTATTCAATGCGTGGGTTTCCTTCCACAGTCCAAAGGTGCACCGGTTAGTAGATCAATTGATCATTGTAAGTTGTCCTGGGGTTAAATTGGTGGGTTGCTGGCGGTGTGGCACGTTGGACTGGATGGGCCTGTCCCTCGCGGTTTAACTAAATAATGCCACTCCTTCTCTGAGTTAAACTCCATTTGCCATTCTTCTGCCCACTTCCCAGTTGCCTGAGATCCTGCTGTAACCTGAGACACTGTCCACTAGACGACCAACGGTGGTGACATCTGCAAACACATTGATCATGTCGCTGAAGTAATGCTCCATCATTTGATGCTGTTGTAGATAAGAAAACAGTTTGTTCAACTAGCTGTGAAGATTCCAATCTGGTGTGGTGTTAATCTGCGTTGCTTTTAATAAACGTGTTGTGTGGGTTGGGACCGAACTGCATCTGGTGGAGGTGTTGCTGTGAGGTAAGGGGGTGTTCTCGACTCAGCAAGGAAGTGTCGACGTACAGAAGTGATTCCCTTGGTGGGGGGGGGGGTGGTCAATGTTTCTCATCCAAGGAAATGTTGGTAGCAGAACGTTATATTAGTTGTTTTGGAATGGGAAGTATAAATTTTGTGATAGTGGACACAACCCAACCCATCACGGGTAAAGCCCCCCTCATCATTGGGCTCATTGACATGGAGCACTGTCACAGGAAAGCAGCATCCATCATCAGAGACCCCCCCACCCAGGCCATGCTCTCTTCCCACTGCTGTCATCAGAGACCCCCACCACCCGGGCCATGCTCTCTTCTCACTGCTGTCATCAGAGACCCCCACCACCCGGGCCGTGCTCTCTTCTCACTGCTGCCATCAGGACCCCCACCACCCAGGCCATGCTCTCTTCTCACTGCTGTCATCAGAGACCCCCACCACCCGGGCCGTGCTCTCTTCTCACTGCTGTCATCCATCATCAGAGACCCCCACCACCCAGGCCATGCTCTCTTCTCACTGCTGTCATCCATCATCAGGGACCCCCCCACCCAGGCCATGCTCTCTTCTCACTGCTGTCATCCATCATCAGAGACCCCCACCACCCAGGCCATGCTCTCTTCTCACTGCTGTCATCCATCATCAGAGACCCCCACCACCCAGGCCATGCTCTCTTCTCACTGCTGTCATCAGAGACCCCCACCACCCAGGCCGTGCTCTCTTCTCACTGCTGCCATCAGGGACCCCCACCACCCAGGCCGTGCTCTCTTCTCACTGCTGTCATCAGAGACCCCCACCACCCGGGCCGTGCTCTCTTCTCACTGCTGTCATCCATCATCAGGGACCCCCACCACCCAGGCCATGCTCTCTTCCCACTGCTGTCATCAGAGACCCCCACCACCCGGGCCGTGCTCTCTTCTCACTGCTGTCATCAGAGACCCCCACCACCCGGGCCGTGCTCTCTTCTCACTGCTGTCATCCATCATCAGGGACCCCCACCACCCAGGCCATGCTCTCTTCCCACTGCTGTCATCAGAGACCCCCACCACCCGGGCCGTGCTCTCTTCTCACTGCTGTCATCCATCATCAGAGACCCCCACCACCCAGGCCATGCTCTCTTCTCACTGCTGTCATCAGGGACCCCCACCACCCAGGCCATGCTCTCTTCTCACTGCTGCCATCAGGGACCCCCACCACCCAGGCCATGCTCTCTTCTCACTGCTGCCATCAGGGACCCCCAGAACCCAGGCCACGCTCTCTTCTCACTGCTGTCATCCATCATCAGGGACCCCCACCACTCAGGCCACGCTCTCTTCTCACTGCTGTCATCCATCATCAGGGACCCCCACCACCCAGGCCACGCTCTCTTCTCACTGCTGCCATCAGGGACCCCCACCACCCAGGCCATGCTCCCTTCTCACTGCTGCCATCAGGGACCCCCAGAACCCAGGCCACGCTCTCTTCTCACTGCTGTCATCCATTATCAGGGACCCCCAACACTCAGGCCACGCTCTCTTCTCACTGCTGCCATCAGAGACCCCCACCACCCAGGCCACGCTCTCTTCTCACTGCTGTCATCAGGGACCCCCACCACCCAGGCCATGCTCTCTTCTCACTGCTGTCATCGATCATCAGAGACCCCCACCACCCAGGCCACGCTCTCTTCTCACTGCTGCCATCAGGGACCCCCAGCACCCAGGCCATGCTCTCTTCTCACTGCTGTCATCAGGGACCCCAACCACCCAGGCCATGCTCTCTTCTCACTGCTGTCATCAGGGACCCCCACCACCCAGGCCACGCTCTCTTCTCACTGCTGCCATCAGGGACCCCCAGCACCCAGGCCATGCTCTCTTCTCACTGCTGTCATCAGGGACCCCCACCACCCAGGCAATGCTCTCTTCTCACTGCTGTCATCCATCATCAGGGACCCCCACCACCCAGGCCATGCTCTCTTCTCACTGCTGTCATCAGGGACCCCCAGCACCCGGGCCGTGCTCTCTTCTCACTGCTGTCATCCATCATCAGGGACCCCCACCACCCAGGCCATGATCTCTTCTCACTGCTGTCATCAGGGACCCCCAGCACCCGGGCCGTGCTCTCTTCTCACTGCTGTCATCCATCATCAGGGACCCCCACCACCCAGGCCATGATCTCTTCTCACTGCTGCCATCAGGGACCCCCACCACCCAGGCCATGCTCTCTTCTCACTGCTGTCATCCATCATCAGGGATCCCCACCACCCAGGCCGTGCTCTCTTCTCACTGCTGTCATCCATCATCAGGGACCCCCACCACCCAGGCCATGATCTCTTCTCACTGCTGTCATCAGGGACCCCCACCACCCAGGCCATGCTCTCTTCTCACTGCTGCCATCAGGGACCCCCACCACCCAGGCCATGCTCTCTTCTCACTGCTGCCATCAGGGACCCCCACCACCCAGGCCACGCTCTCTTCTCACTGCTGCCATCAGGGACCCCCAGCACCCAGGCCATGCTCTCTTCTCACTGCTGCCATCAGGGACCCCCAGCACCCAGGCCATGCTCTCTTCTCACTGCTGTCATCAGGGACCCCCACCACCCAGGCCATGCTCTCTTCTCACTGCTGCCATCAGGGACCCCCACCACCCAGGCCACGCTCTCTTCTCACTGCTGTCATCAGGGACCCCCACCACCCAGGCCATGCTCTCTTCTCACTGCTGTCATCCATCATCAGGGACCCCCACCACCCAGGCCATGCTCTCTTCTCACTGCTGCCATCAGGGACCCCCACCACCCAGGCCACGCTCTCTTCTCACTGCTGTCATCAGGGACCCCCACCACCCAGGCCATGCTCTCTTCTCACTGCTGCCATCAGGGACCCCCAGAACCCAGGCCACGCTCTCTTCTCACTGCTGTCATCCATCATCAGGGACCCCCACCACCCAGGCCATGCTCTCTTCTCACTGCTGCCATCAGGGACCCCCACCACCCAGGCCATGCTCTCTTCTCACTGCTGTCATCCATCATCAGGGACCCCCACCACCCAGGCCATGCTCTCTTCTCACTGCTGCCATCAGGGACCCCCACCACCCAGGCCACGCTCTCTTCTCACTGCTGTCATCAGGGACCCCCACCACCCAGGCCATGCTCTCTTCTCACTGCTGCCATCAGGGACCCCCAGAACCCAGGCCACGCTCTCTTCTCACTGCTGTCATCCATCATCAGAGACCCCCACCACCCAGGCCATGCTCTCTTCTCACTGCTGCCATCAGGGACCCCCACCACCCAGGCCACGCTCTCTTCTCACTGCTGCCATCAGGGACCCCCACCACCCAGGCCACGCTCTCTTCTCACTGCTGCCATCAGAGACCCCCACCACCCAGGCCACGCTCTCTTCTCACTGCTGCCATCCATCGTCAGGGACCCCCACCACCCAGGCCATGCTCTCTTCTCACTGCTGTCATCCATCATCAGGGACCCCCCACCACCCAGGGCATGCTCTCTTCTCACTGCTGTCATCCATCATCAGGGACCCCCACCACCCAGGCCATGCTCTCTTCTCACTGCTGTCATCAGGGACCCCCACCACCCAGGCCGTGCTCTCTTCTCACTGCTGTCATCAGGGACCCCCACCACCCAGGCCGTGCTCTCTTCTCACTGCTGTCATCAGGGACCCCCACCACCCAGGCCATGCTCTCTTCTCACTGCTGCCATCCATCGTCAGGGACCCCCACCACCCAGGCCATGCTCTCTTCTCACTGCTGTCATCCATCATCAGGGACCCCCACCACCCAGGGCATGCTCTCTTCTCACTGCTGTCATCCATCATCAGGGACCCCCACCACCCAGGCCATGCTCTCTTCTCACTGCTGTCATCAGGGACCCCCACCACCCAGGCCGTGCTCTCTTCTCACTGCTGTCATCAGGGACCCCCACCACCCAGGCCATGCTCTCTTCCCACTGCTGTCATCAGGGACCCCCACCACCCAGGCCGTGCTCTCTTCTCACTGCTGTCATCAGGGACCCCCACCACCCAGGCCGTGCTCTCTTCTCACTGCTGTCATCAGGGACCCCCACCACCCAGGCCATGCTCTCTTCCCACTGCTGTCATCAGGGACCCCCACCACCCAGCCCATGCTCTCTTCTCACTGCTGTCATCAGGGACCCCCCACCACCCAGGCCGTGCTGTCTTCCCACTGCGGCCATCAGGGACCCCCACCACCCAGGCCATGCTCTCTTCTCACTGCTGCCATCAGGGACCCCCAGCACCCAGGCCGTGCTCTCTTCTCACTGCTGTCATCAGGGACCCCCACCACCCGGGCCGTGCTCTCTTCTCACTGCTGTCATCCATCATCAGGGACCCCCACCACCCAGGCCATGCTCTCTTCTCACTGCTGCCATCAGGGACCCCCAGAACCCAGGCCACGCTCTCTTCTCACTGCTGCCATCAGGGACCCCCACCACCCAGGCCATGCTCTCTTATCACTGTTGCCATCAGGGACCCCCAACACCCAGGCCATGCTCTCTTCTCACTGCTGTCATCAGGGACCCCCACCACCCAGGCCATGCTCTCTTCTCACTGCTGTCATCAGGGACCCCCACCACCCAGGCCATGCTCTCTTCTCACTGCTGTCATCAGGGACCCCCACCACCCAGGCCATGCTCTCTTCTCACTGCTGCCATCAGGGACCCCCACCACCCGGATCACGCTCTCTCCTCACTGCTGTCATCCATCATCAGGGACCCCACCACCCAGGCCATGCTCTCTTCTCACTGCTGTCATCCATCATCAGGGACCCCCACCACCCAGGCCATGCTCTCTTCTCACTGCTGTCATCAGGGACCCCCACCACCCAGGCCATGCTCTCTTCTCACTGCTGTCATCAGGGACCCCCACCACCCAGGCCACGCTCTCTTCTCACTGCTGTCATCAGGGACCCCCACCACCCAGGCCATGCTCTCTTCTCACTGCTGCCATCAGGGACCCCCACCACCCAGGCCATGCTCTCTTCTCACTGCTGCCATCAGGGACCCCCACCACCCAGGCCACGCTCTCTTCTCACTGCTGCCATCAGGGACCCCCAGCACCCAGGCCATGCTCTCTTCTCACTGCTGCCATCAGGGACCCCCAGCACCCAGGCCATGCTCTCTTCTCACTGCTGTCATCAGGGACCCCCACCACCCAGGCCATGCTCTCTTCTCACTGCTGCCATCAGGGACCCCCACCACCCAGGCCACGCTCTCTTCTCACTGCTGTCATCAGGGACCCCCACCACCCAGGCCATGCTCTCTTCTCACTGCTGTCATCCATCATCAGGGACCCCCACCACCCAGGCCATGCTCTCTTCTCACTGCTGCCATCAGGGACCCCCACCACCCAGGCCACGCTCTCTTCTCACTGCTGTCATCAGGGACCCCCACCACCCAGGCCATGCTCTCTTCTCACTGCTGCCATCAGGGACCCCCAGAACCCAGGCCACGCTCTCTTCTCACTGCTGTCATCCATCATCAGGGACCCCCACCACCCAGGCCATGCTCTCTTCTCACTGCTGCCATCAGGGACCCCCACCACCCAGGCCATGCTCTCTTCTCACTGCTGTCATCCATCATCAGGGACCCCCACCACCCAGGCCATGCTCTCTTCTCACTGCTGCCATCAGGGACCCCCCACCACCCAGGCCACGCTCTCTTCTCACTGCTGTCATCAGGGACCCCCACCACCCAGGCCATGCTCTCTTCTCACTGCTGCCATCAGGGACCCCCAGAACCCAGGCCACGCTCTCTTCTCACTGCTGTCATCCATCATCAGAGACCCCCACCACCCAGGCCATGCTCTCTTCTCACTGCTGCCATCAGGGACCCCCACCACCCAGGCCACGCTCTCTTCTCACTGCTGCCATCAGGGACCCCCACCACCCAGGCCACGCTCTCTTCTCACTGCTGCCATCAGAGACCCCCACCACCCAGGCCACGCTCTCTTCTCACTGCTGCCATCCATCGTCAGGGACCCCCACCACCCAGGCCATGCTCTCTTCTCACTGCTGTCATCCATCATCAGGGACCCCCACCACCCAGGGCATGCTCTCTTCTCACTGCTGTCATCCATCATCAGGGACCCCCACCACCCAGGCCATGCTCTCTTCTCACTGCTGTCATCAGGGACCCCCACCACCCAGGCCGTGCTCTCTTCTCACTGCTGTCATCAGGGACCCCCACCACCCAGGCCGTGCTCTCTTCTCACTGCTGTCATCAGGGACCCCCACCACCCAGGCCATGCTCTCTTCTCACTGCTGCCATCCATCGTCAGGGACCCCCACCACCCAGGCCATGCTCTCTTCTCACTGCTGTCATCCATCATCAGGGACCCCCACCACCCAGGGCATGCTCTCTTCTCACTGCTGTCATCCATCATCAGGGACCCCCACCACCCAGGCCATGCTCTCTTCTCACTGCTGTCATCAGGGACCCCCACCACCCAGGCCGTGCTCTCTTCTCACTGCTGTCATCAGGGACCCCCACCACCCAGGCCATGCTCTCTTCCCACTGCTGTCATCAGGGACCCCCACCACCCAGGCCGTGCTCTCTTCTCACTGCTGTCATCAGGGACCCCCACCACCCAGGCCGTGCTCTCTTCTCACTGCTGTCATCAGGGACCCCCCACCACCCAGGCCATGCTCTCTTCCCACTGCTGTCATCAGGGACCCCCACCACCCAGCCCATGCTCTCTTCTCACTGCTGTCATCAGGGACCCCCACCACCCAGGCCGTGCTGTCTTCCCACTGCGGCCATCAGGGACCCCCACCACCCAGGCCATGCTCTCTTCTCACTGCTGCCATCAGGGACCCCCAGCACCCAGGCCGTGCTCTCTTCTCACTGCTGTCATCAGGGACCCCCACCACCCGGGCCGTGCTCTCTTCTCACTGCTGTCATCCATCATCAGGGACCCCCACCACCCAGGCCATGCTCTCTTCTCACTGCTGCCATCAGGGACCCCCAGAACCCAGGCCACGCTCTCTTCTCACTGCTGCCATCAGGGACCCCCACCACCCAGGCCATGCTCTCTTATCACTGTTGCCATCAGGGACCCCCAACACCCAGGCCATGCTCTCTTCTCACTGCTGTCATCAGGGACCCCCACCACCCAGGCCATGCTCTCTTCTCACTGCTGTCATCAGGGACCCCCACCACCCAGGCCATGCTCTCTTCTCACTGCTGTCATCAGGGACCCCCACCACCCAGGCCATGCTCTCTTCTCACTGCTGCCATCAGGGACCCCCACCACCCGGATCACGCTCTCTCCTCACTGCTGTCATCCATCATCAGGGACCCCACCACCCAGGCCATGCTCTCTTCTCACTGCTGTCATCCATCATCAGGGACCCCCACCACCCAGGCCATGCTCTCTTCTCACTGCTGTCATCAGGGACCCCCACCACCCAGGCCATGCTCTCTTCTCACTGCTGTCATCAGGGACCCCCACCACCCAGGCCATGCTCTCTTCTCACTGCTGCCATCAGGGACCCCCACCACCCGGATCACGCTCTCTCCTCACTGCTGTCATCCATCATCAGGGACCCCACCACCCAGGCCATGCTCTCTTCTCACTGCTGCCATCAGGGACCCCCACCACCCAGGCCATGCTCTCTTCTCACTGCTGCCATCAGGGACCCCCACCACCCAGGCCACGCTCTCTTCTCACTGCTGCCATCCATTGTCAGGGACCCCCACCACCCAGGCCACGCTCTCTTCTCACTGCTGTCATCAGTGACCCCCACCACCCAGGCCATGCTCTCTTCTCACTGCTGTCATCCATCATCAGGGACCCCCCACCACCCAGGCCATGCTCTCTTCTCACTGCTGCCATCAGGGACCCCCACCACCCGGGCCGTGCTCTCTTCTCACTGCTGTCATCCATCATCAGGGACCCCCACCACCCAGGCCATGCTCTCTTCTCACTGCTGCCATCAGGAGGAAGGTACAGGAGCCTCAGGTCTCAGCCATCAGGCTCTTAAACCTAGGGCAGTATAGGAGACACAGGTTCAATTCCCACGGCTGCCTGTAAGGAGTTTGTGTGTTCTCCCTGTGACTGTGTGACTTTCCTCTGGGTGCTCCAGTTCCCTCCTACGGTCCAAAGACGTACCAATATGTAGGTTAATTGGTCATTGTAAATTGTCCTGTGATTAGGGCAATGTGGTTGGAACAGCTGCAAGGCCTGTTCCATAACTCGTCTTCCCTCGCCCCGTCACTGAACCATTCCCACAACCTATGGACTGACTCTCAAGGACTCTTCATCTCATATTCTTCATATTTATTAGGACATTGAAAATTTACAACGCATTACATGCCCTTCGGCCCACAAAGTTGTGCCGACCATGTAACCTACTCAAGAAACTGCTTAGAATTTTCCTGCCACATAGATCTCTAATTTTCTAAGCTCCATGTACCTATCCAGGAGTCTCTTAAAAGACCTTATTGTATCCACCTCCACCACCATCACCAGCAGTGCATTCCACACACCCACCAGTCTCTGTGTGAAAAACTTACCCCTCACATCCTTATAACTACTTCCAAGCACCTTAAAAGTATGCCCCCTCATTTTAGCCATTTCAGCCCTGGGAAAAAGCCTCTGACTATCCACACAATCAATGCCTCTCATCATCTTGTACACCTCTAACAGGTCACCTCTCATCCTCCGTTGCTCCAAGGAAAAAGGCCAAATTCACTCAACCTATTCTCATAAGGCATGCTCTCCAGTTCAGGCAAATTCCTTGTAAATCTCCTCAGCACTCTCGCTATAGCATTCACATCTTTCCTGTAGTGAGGTGACCAGAACTGAACACAGTACTCCAAGAGGGGTGTGACCAAGGTCTTATATAGCTGTAACATTACATTGTGGCTCTTGAATCAATCCCATGGTTGATGAAGGTCAACACACCAAACACCTTCTTAACCACACAGCAGCAGCTTTGAGTGTCATATGGACATAGACCCCATGTCTTCCACACTGCCAAGAGTTTTACCATTAATATTATATTCTGTCTTCAAATTTGACCTACTGAAATGAACCACTTCACACTTATCTGGGTAGAACTCCATCTGCCACTTCTCAGCCCAGTTCTGCATCCTATCAATGTCCCTCTGTAACCTCTGACAACCCTCCACACTATTCACAACACCTCCAATTTTTGTGTCATCAGCAAACTTACTAACCCATCCTTCTACTTCCTCATTCAGGTCATTTATAAAAATCACAAAGAGGAAGGTTCCGGAACAGATCCCTGTGGAACACCACTGGTTACCGATCTCCATGCAGAATACAAACCATCCACAACCACCCTTTGCCAGTTCTGGATCCACAAAGGAAGGTCTCCTTGGATCCCATGCCTCCTTACTTTCTGAATGAGCTTTACATGGGGAACCTTATCAGATGCCTTACTGAAATCCATATACACTACACACACCACTCTGCCTTCATCAATGTGTTTTGTTACATCCTCAAAGAATTCAATCAGGCTCATAAGGCCCTTGACAAAGCCATGTTGACTATCCCTAATCAGATTAGTGTCTCCAAATGCTCATAAATCCTGCCTCTCAGGCTCTTCTCCAACAACTTGCAAGACTCACTGGTCTATAATTTCCAGGGATATCTCTTCTCCTTTTCTTGAACAAGGGAATAACATTTGCAACCTTCCAATCTTATGGTACTTATTCCGTCCTTATCTACTCCTCGATGTCACTGTTACTATTGGGTGGTCTATAAAAACACTCAGTAGAGTTATTGACCCCATCCTGTTCCCAACTTTCAGCCACAGAGACTCTGTAGACAATCCCTCCATGTCTTCCTCCTTTTCTGCAGCCATGACACTATCTCTGATCAGCAGGGCCTTGGCCCCACCTCTTTTGCCTCCCTCCCTGTCCTTTCTGAAACATCTAAAACCCAGCACATTCAGCAGCCATTCCTAAAACTGACTCAGTACCTCCCATCTAGAACAAAGAATATTTCAGCACAGTACAAGCCCTTCAGCCCACAACGTGCCAATGTTGTAACCGACTCTAGCCCTTCCCTCCCACTTAGCCCCCAATTTTTCCATCATCCATGTGCCTATCCAAGACTCTTTTGAATGTTCCTATGTATAGATGTCCTTGATGGCGCAGAGGGATGCTGGAAAAGGGCCAGTAACATCGTGAAGCAGCCCAGCCACCCTGCTCATGGACTGTTTGTCCCACTCCCATCAGGAAGGAGGCCATGCAGCATCCTCACCAGGCCTATCAGACTCAAAAACAGTTACTTTTCCCAAGCAGTGAGTCTGATCAACACCTCCACCCACTGACCCACCCCTCCACACCCCCAGCCACCAGTACTTTATCATTTCCTGTCAGAGTCACCTTACGTAAAGACACTCCTGTGTCTAGTGTCACTTTATGGACGTACAATCAATCTGTGTATATAAGCCATCTTATGTATTTATATATATTATTTTCTTTATTGTGTTTTTTTGTGCTGCATTGGGTCTGGAGTAACAACGATTTCATTCTCTTTTATACATGTGTACCAAAATGACATTCAACAATCTTGAATCTAATATATCTGCTCTACCACCACCCCTGGTCCCCCACATCTACCACGCTTGGTGTAACAAGACCATAAGATATAGGAGCAGAATTAGGCCACTTGGCACATTGAGTCTGCTTCGCCATTTCATCATGGCTGATCATTTTCTCAGCCCTAGTCTCCTGGCTTCTCCCTGTAACCTTTCACGCCCTGACTAATCAAGAATCATCAACCTCTGCCTTAAATATACCCAATGACTTGGCCTCCACAGCTGTCTGTGGCAATGAATTCCACAGATTCACCACCCTCTGGCTGAAGAAATTCCTCTTCATCTCCGTTCTAAAAGGATGCTCCTCTTTTCTGAGGCTGTGTCCTCTCTGGTCCTTGACTCTTCCACCACTGGAAACATCCTCTTCACATCCACTTTAACAAAGCTTTTCAATCAGGTCACCCCTCATTCTGAATTCTAGTGAACACAGGCTCAAAACCATCAAACACTCTTCATATGACAAGCCAGTCAATCCTGGAATTATTTCTGTGAACCTCCTTTAAACACTCTCCAGTTTCAGCACATCCTTTCTAAGATAAAACTCCAAGTGAGGCCTCCCCAGTGGTTTTAAACTCTCAACATTACACTCTTGTATTTATATTCTAGTCCTCTTGAAATGAATGCTAACATCACATTTGCCTTTCTCACCATAGACTCGACCTGCAAATTAACCTTTAGCGAATCCTGCACAAGGACTCCCAAGTCCCTTTGTACCTCAGGTTTTTAAATGTTCTCTCAATTTAGAAAATAGATTATCTTTTTATTCCTTCTAACAAAGTGCATGACCACACACTTCCTGTTACTGTATTCCATCTGCCACTTCTTTGCCCATTCTCCTAATCTAAGTTCTTCTGTAGCCTCTCTACTTCCTCAGAACTACTTGCTCCTCCACCTGTCTTTATATCATCTGCAAACTTTGCAACAAAGTCATCAATTCTGTCATCCAAGTCATTGACGTATGACTTAAAAAGGAGTGGTTCCAACACAAACCCCAGTGGAACATCACTAGTCACCGGCAGCCAACCAGAAAAGGCTCCTTTTATTCCCACTCGCTGCCTCCTGACAATCAGCCAATACCCCATCCATGCTACACACACAAAATGCTGGTGGAACTGTTACGAAGGATGAACAGCTCTGTTGGGCAGAAGGGTGCAGAGTTGCCCATGCCCCTCCCCCGGGAGATTCGCAAACCGTTACCGTTGCTATGCTGCTAATGAGAGAGAGAGATGAGGGGAAAACATGCTGGAATTGGAACATCTGCTACAGATAAGAGAGAGATACAGAAGGGGGAGAGAGGCTTGTTGACTCACCATATTATGACTTCTGAAAGACTTATGGCTTCTGAGAGGATTGTTTACCTTATACCATTCTGCTCATTAAAATTCCTCAGTGGAGCCAGAGTGGGCTGGTTTGATGGACTAAGCCATTCAAAACTGATTGACACCCGAGACCCTGTGAGTAGGGATAAAAGTGAGGTCTGGGGAGACACCCTTCAGACACACCAGGAGACACACTAGTGAGCACTGCTTGAGTGTTGGAACCCACGTGAAGGTGTGGGGCATCGGAGACCGAACAAAGGATCGGTCAGTTTAACTCAGTGTTATAGCAGGGCCGGTGGGGGCTTGTGTGTGTGTGTGTCCGCCCTTGCCTGGGTGACGAGTCCACCACAGAAGAACGGTCTAGCTGAAGGACAGAGGGGTCATACCTGAATGGCCACAACACATCGACGGATCAAGAATGCAAAGGAAGGTTTGCCTGACTGTAGATGTTACTGCTCACTCGCTCACTCTCTCTCTCTCCAACGACAACACAACCACCAACATCTACCTCAGCACGTATGAACTGAACTGAACTGAACTTTATATTCACATATGACAATTCATTATCCCCTAGACATCGATAGAGCTTGTTTATTATTGATTATTATTATACCCACACTTTTAGGTTTAGTATTGCTAACGTGTATTATCTATATATTCGCATTGTTGATATTGATTTGGGTATTTTACTAATAAACACTGTTTGAAAATAGTACCACCAGATTCTTCTATCTTTGCTGGTTAGACACCCAGTTACGGGGTACGTAACAGAATACAGCAGGCCAGGCAGCATCTATAGGAAGAAGCACTGTCGACGTTTCGGGCCGAGACCCTTCATCAGTCCTGACAAAGGGTCTCGGCCCGAAACGTCGATAGTGTTTCTCCCTATAGATGCTGCCTGGCCTGCTGTGTTCCACCAGCATTTTGTGTGTGTTGTTTCAATTTCCAGCATCTGCAGATTTCCTCATGTTTGCCCCATCCACGCTAGTGTCTTTCCATGGGAATCTTGTCAAATGGAACTGCCTCTACCATCACCCCAGATATTCCACACACCCACCTCTCTCTGTGCCTCTACCATCACCCCAGATATTTCACACACCCACCTCTCTCTGTGCCTCTACCATCACCCCAGATATTCCACACACCCACCTCTCTCTGTGCCTCTACCATCACCCCAGATATTTCACACACCCACCTCTCTCTGTGCCTCTATCATCACCCCAGATATTTCACACACCCACCTCTCTCTGTGCCTCTATCATCACCCCAGATATTTCACACACCCACCTCTCTCTGTGCCTCTACCATCACCCCAGATATTTCACACACCCACCTCTCTCTGTGCCTCTACCATCACCCCAGATATTCCACACACCCACCTCTCTCTGTGCCTCTACCATCACCCCAGATATTTCACACACCCACCTCTCTCTGTGCCTCTATCATCACCCCAGATATTTCACACACCCACCTCTCTCTGTGCCTCTACCATCACCCCAGATATTCCACACACCCACCTCTCTCTGTGCCTCTACCATCACCCCAGATATTTCACACACCCACCTCTCTCTGTGCCTCTATCATCACCCCAGATATTTCACACACCCACCTCTCTCTGTGCCTCTACCATCACCCCAGATATTTCACACACCCACCTCTCTCCTTGCCTCTACCATCACCCCAGATATTCCACACACCCAACTCTCTCTGTGCCTCTATCATCACCCCAGATATTCCACACACCCACCTCTCTCTGTGCCTCTACCATCACCCCAGATATTTCACACACCCACCTCTCTCTGTGCCTCTACCATCACCCCAGATATTTCACACACCCACCTCTCTCTGTGCCTCTACCATCACCCCAGATATTCCACACACCCACCTCTCTCTGTGCCTCTACCACCTACCCTGGTTCCACACATCCTCCACTCTCTTTGTAAAAAAACTACCTCTGACACCACTCCAATCACTATAAAATTATGCCCTTTGTATTAGCCATTTCCACCCTGTCCACACAATCTATCGTCACCTCTCGTCCTCCTTCACTCCAGAGACAAAAGCCCCCGATCGCTCAACCTTTCCCATGACATGTAAATCTCCTCTGCACCCTCTAAAGTTCCACATTCTTCCTGTAACAAAGTGACCAGAACTGAACACAATATTTCAAGCATAGTCTAACCAGGGTTTTATAGAGCATTAGCTGTAAATGGTGTTCATTCACACATTGCCCATCAGCCCCTTGGTTATGCATAGATTCAATTTCTCATTTTCATCTTCCTTTCAGACCTGTTCCCTCCTCTTGTTGAATCACAGAGTTATAGAACACTGCATTAGGCCAGTCCTACCAAAGTGCAACACCTCACACTTGTCTGATTAAATTCCATCTGCCATTTTTCAGCCCCTTTTTCTTGCTGGTTCAGATCCTGCTGCAAACCACGAGTCTTTTTCTGTCTACTATGCTCCCAATCATGGTGTCATCTGCAAATTTGCTGATCCAGTTCACCAATATCTTCAAATTACTGATATACATGATAAGCAAAAATCAGCACCAATCTCACCTGGTCCAGGAACACCACTGGGATTGTGAAACGGGCCCAGCAGAAATTGCACTTTCTGAGGAAACTTAAACAAGCATCACTCCCCACTAACATCTTAACTATATTCTACAGTTGAGCGTGTGCTGACATTTTGCATCACAACCTGGTACTCCAGCTGCAGTGCTGCCGACAAAAAAGCCTTGCAGAGGGTGGTTAGGGGAGCAGAGAAGGTTATTGGGGTCTCCCTACCTTCTGTACAAGACCTCTTTCAGAGTCGATGCCTCCAGAAGACACAGTACATCATTAAAGACCCCTCAGACCCTCTCCGTAAACTGTTTGTTCTTCTACCATCAGGCAAACGTTACAGGAGCATCGAAACTAAAACCACAAGGCTACTAAACAGCTTCCTCCCACAGGCAGTCCAGACTGCTAAATAGCTGCTCTACCTGACTCTGCTTTGGACACTTTTAACTTGCACTGGACACTTACAACTTGATTTTAACCGGCATGTGGCTGTTGTGTTTTACTATTTATTGTTGTGTTTACTATTTGTTGTGTTTGTTATGTTATGATTGCACTTGCCCCTGGGAAACGCTGTCTCATTCTGCCCTGCAGAGCTGATGTATGGTTGGAATGACAATAAACTTTTTGAATCTCGAATCTTTATCTTGAATCCCTATGGCACTCCACTAGTCACAGGCCTCCAGTCAGAGAGGCTACTCTCTGCAAACAGTCTCTGGCTTCTCCCACAAACCCAATTTGTTACTTCATCCTGACTGCCAAATGACTGGAACTTCCTGAATCAAAGTCCACATAGATAACATCCACTGTCTTGGCCTCATCAACCTTCTTGATAGCTTTCTCAAAAAAAAACCTAAGATTGGTTATCCATGACTTCCCACACACAAAGCCATGCTGACTATCCTTAATCAGATGCATTTCTCATATTCCTCAAGTGCCTCTTTGTTCCTGCTCGCCTTCACCTACTATACACCGCCTTTTTCATAAAATTTCCTCCTTACCTCTGTTCTAAAGGGTCACCCCCTCATTTTTAAGGCTGTGCCCTCTATTTCAGGACACCCCCACCATAGGAAACATCCTCTCCACACCCACCCATCCTTTCAACATTCAGTAGGTTTCAATGAGATCCCCAACCCCCCACGCATTCTTCAAAATTCCAGTGAGTACAGGCCCAAAACTGCCAAAAGTTCCTCATAAGTTAACCACTTCATTCCCAGAACCATCCTCGTGAACCTTCACTGGACCTTCTCCAATGACAACACAGGCTTTCTGAGATATGGAGCCCAAACGGTTGGGAATACTCTAAGTGCAGCCTGACTAGTGTCTTATAAAGGCTCAGCATTATCTTGTATATTCTATTCCCCTTGAAATAAATGTCAACATTGTATTTGCCTTCTTTACCACCGACTCAACCTGTAAGTTAATCTTCTGGGAGTCTTGCACAAGGACTCCCAAGTCCCCCGTACCTCTGATGTTTGAACCACTTGCCCATTTAGATAACAACCTGCATTATTGTTCATTTTACCAAAATGCATTATCATACATTTCCACTTTTTTGCCCATTCTTCCAATTTGTCTAAGTCCTGCTACAATTGCATTGCTTCCTCAGCACTACCTACCCCTCCACCTATCTTCGTATTATCTGCAAACTTTACCACAAAGCCATCAATTCCATTATCTAAATCATTGACAAACAAGGTGAAAAGTAGCAATCCCAATACTGATCCTCAAGGAACACCACTAATCACTGGCAGGCAAACAGAAAAGGACCCCTTTGTTCCCACTCACTGCTTCCTGTCTGTTCACCATTCCTCTATCCATGTCAGTATCTTTCCTGTAACACCATAGGATCCTATCTTGTTAAGCAGCCTCATGTTTGGCACCTCATCAAACGTCGTCTGAAAATCCAAATAAATGACATCCACTGCCTCTCCTTTGTCCACCCTGCTTGTTACTTCCTCAAAGAACTCTAACAGAAACCATGCTGACTTTGACTTATTTTATCATTAGTCTCCAAGTACCCTGAAACCTCATCCTTAATAATAGACTCCAACACTTTCCCAACTACTGATGTTAGGCTAACTGGCCTATAATTTCCTCTCTTTTGCAATCTTCCAGTCCTCTGGGACCATGCCAGAATTGAGTGATTCTTGATAGATCATGACCAATGCATCCATTATCTCTTCAGCAACCTCTCTCAGGCCTCTGGGCTGTAGTCCAACTAGCCCAGATGACTTATCCACCTTAAGACCTTTCAATTTGCCTAGCACTTGTACCTTTGTAATAACAATGGCTCTCACTCCTTTTCCCTGACACTCACAGACCTCTGGCATACTGCTAGTGTCTTCCAGAGTGAAAACAGATGCAAAGTACAGTACCCGTTAAGTTCATCTGCCATTTCTATGTCCCTCGTTAGTATCTCACCAGCATCATTCCCTAGTGGCCCAATATCAACTCTCACTCTTTATATAACTGAAAAATATTTTAATATCCTGCTTTATAATATTGGCTAGTTTGCCCTCATATTTCATCTTTTCCCTTATAGCTTTTTTTCAGTTGCCTTTTGATGGATTTTAAAAGCTTCCTTCCTCATCATCCAAATTCCTACTCACTTTTGCTACCTTATATGCCCTCTCCTTTCACTTCCTTTGTCAACCACAGTTGCCTACCCCTGCCATTTGAGAAAAACTTCTTCTGTGGGACTTATCTATCCTACGCCTTGTGAACTATTCCCAGAAACTTCAGCCGCCTCTGCTTTGCCATCATCCCTGCCAGTATCCTCCTGGACAAGTTCTTTTCTCATGCCTTTGTAATTCCCTTTATTCCATTGCGATACCGATGTTTGAGAGTTATGCTGCTCCCTCTCAAACTGTAGTATGAATTCAATCATATTATGGTCATTGACTTCTAGGGGTTCCTTTACATTAAGCTCCCTAATAAGATTTATTTTTACACAACACCCAATCTAAGGTAGCCTTTAGCATAAACTGATCTAAAAAGCCATCTCATAGGCATTCAACAAATTCCACTTCTTGTGATCTGACACCAACCTGATTTCCCAATTCCCTTGTAATTTGAAATCACCCATTACAATTGTGTCATTACCCTTATTACATGCCTCTTCCAGCTCCCTTTGCAATCTCAACCCCACAGCTTGGCTACTATTTGGAGGCCTATATATGATCCTCTTAATGGTTTTTCTCCCTTTGCAGTTTCTTAACTCCACCCACAAAGATTCAACATTCTCTGACCCAATGCCACCTTCTTTTCAAGAGAATAGTAATTCCATTTCTTTACTAACAGAGGCACACCACTGCCTATGACCTTCTTTCAGCCACGACTCTATGATGCCCTCAATGTCATAATGACCAATCTCTAATTGCACCACAAGTTCATCCACCCTATTCTGAATGCTATGCGCATTTAAAGACAGCACCTCCAGTCCAGGATTCTTTGCCCTTTTGAATTTTGCCTCAGTGGTACAATTTGCTCTGTGCTGTGTCTGCATTTGTGCACAATCATTGGCTTGTCCTTCCTTACATTTGTTTTACACCCATCAGCTCCTTTCTGATACCATCAAAATTCGTCTTTCTCCAATTTAGAATCTCAGCTCGAGGTCCAGACCCATCTTTTGCCATTATTATCTTGAAGCTCATCACATTATGATCACGAGATGCAGTGGTCACCTACACAAAGTTCTGTCATCTACCCCGTCTCATTTCCCCAACAGTATCACACTCTCTCTAGTTGGGACTTCGGTGTACTGTATTGATTAAGGAAACTTTCCTGAATACATTTAACAGCTCTATCCCTTTTACACTATAGGAATCCCAGTCAATATGTGGAAAGTTAAAATCATCTACTATCACAACCTTATGTTTCTTGCAAAAATCTATGATCTCTCTACAAATTTGCTCCTCTGAAACCCATGAACTGTTGTGTGGTCTAAAACATAACTCTATTAATGTGGTCATACCTTTCTTATTCCTCATAAAGGAATTCTTCATATTCCTCATTCCACCCATAAAGCCTCAATAGATGAGTTCACCAGTCTTTCCTGACTGAGCACTGCAATGACATTTTCCCTAACAAATAATGCCTCCCTCCCGCATCTAAAACAGAACCCTGGAACATTGAGCTGCCAGTCCTGCTAACAAGTCTCACTAATGGCTACAATATCATAATTCCAGGTGTTAAACAATGCCATAAGCTCCTCTGCCTTCCCTACAATACTTCCTGCATTGACATACGCACAATTTAGGGTTCTGGTGCATCACATTCGACCTTTTGATTTCTGACTTTGTCTGAGGTCTCAACATCTCTCCACAACCTGCTCTGGCACTCTGGTTCCTATCAGCCTGCAACTCTAGTTTAATCCCCCCTCCTTCCCAAGTCCACTAGGATTTTAGTCCCCTTCCATTTCCGGTTCCACCTTCCCCGGAAGAGATCCCAATGATCCAAAAATCTGAGCCTTCCCTCCTACACCAACTTCTGGCCTCATAGCATGTGGCATGGTTTGCAATCCTGAGATCACAACCTTGGAGGGCCTGTCCTTTAACTTAGCACCATGAATTCACTTTGCAGAACCTTGTCACTCTTCCTACCCATGTCATTGGTACCTACATGGCCCATGACCTCTGGCTGCTCACAATCTGACAAGATTTCTGAGGACTCAATCTGAGATGTCCCTTTCCCTGGCACCCAGAAGGCAGCATACCATTTGGGAATCTAGTTCTCATCCACAGAACATATTTTCTCTTCCTTTAGCTAAAGAATCCCTGATCCCCCACCTCCTTCCTTTCTGAGCCACAGGGCTAGACTCAGAGGACTGCCGTGGCTTTCCTCTGCTAGGTCACCCCACTAAAGCTGTTGAGGGAAACGGCCACAGGGATACCCTTTCACCCTCCTGATGGTTACCCAATAACTTGTGACCTGCACCTTAGGTGTAATTACCTTGGCTGCTATCAACCCCTCAGCCTCCTAAATGATCTGGAGTTCATCCAGTTCCACCTCCAACTGCTTAACACAGATTTTTAGAAACTGCAGTTGGATGCACTTTTTGCAGGTATAGTCATCAGGGACACTACCTTCCCACCTCCCAAATGAGGAGCATTTCTGGCATCCCGACTGCTCCAAATGTACAATACGAAAGAAAGATTAAATGACAAAGGAAACCTACCTTTGGCCTCTCCTCGCCAAAACCTCAACTCCCCACTCAAACAATGGCCGCTCCACTAAAAACTAACTTTGTTCTATTGGACGTTGCCAAGTGTTTTGTGCCTCCATTTTACGTGCAAGAAATGATTCTGAATCTGTGGCTCTACTTGGTGATGTAGGGTATTGCTTCTTCTCCGCCTGCATTCCTCAGCACGTTCCTGCTCTGCTATTGTTGGCTGGCCCGATTCTCTCCAGAATTCCATTTTGCCTATTGGTATGGTGCATGGCACTATTCCCAGAACTGACACTTTGCCCTCTGCCAGTGGGTAGCTGAGATCCCAGCTCGGATATGTTGTCATCAGAGAGGGTCAAGGGGAGGTTCATGAAAATTATCCTGTGAACATATCCTGTTTAACTTATGAGGGCCATTGTTTAGACTAAACGTCAGAGTGCAGAAGAAATGTGATCCAAGTGACACTGACCATGGAATGATTGTTGGTGCCAGATGGGGTATCTCAGAAACTGTTATCTCCTGGGATTTTCATGCACAACAGTCACTAGTTTACAGAGCATGGTGTGAAACGTCCAGTGAATGGCAGTTCTTTGGACGAAAGTGCCTTGTTAATGAGACTGGTTTAAGCCGACAAGAAAGCGACAGTAACCACGCATTACAAGAGTGGTGCCCAGAGAAGCATCTCTGAATGCATAACACAGTGGATGGGCTACAGCAGACCACAAACATACACTCAATGGTCACTTTATTAGGTACAGGAGGTGGCCACTGAGTGTGTATCTGTGGCAGTTGTTGAGTGAATTTTCTAGTAATTACAGCATAACTGATTCTGTTTTTTCCAAGAAGCTTCTCAGTTTTTATTTATTTTATTAATTTAGGGATACAGTGTGGAACCAGCCCAGCGACCTGATTTAACCCGAACCCAATGACAGGTCAAGTTACAATGACCAATTAACCTACTGCCCGGTACGCTGAGAATGGTGAGCGCTACAGGAAACCCATGCAATGTACAGTAGCAGTTGCCATGCCAGTTCAATCTGACAATCTCATAGGGTAATTGAAATACTGGTATCTGATGATTTGATGAATATGAGATGATCAGAACTTCCTTTTCTTTGATTTTTCTGTTTTTCGTTGTTTGTTCTGGTAACATTTAATACCAGCACCAGGGTAGTGTGGCAGTATTACAGCTTGGCTTGTTCTGGAGTTCAGAGTTCAATCTCAACACTGTCTGTAAGAGTTTCTGTGTGTTCTCCTAGTGTTTCCTCTGGCTCTCACAGTCCAAAGATGGGTTAATAGCTCTTTGTAAATTGTTAGGGTTAAATCGGGGGGTGTCGTGGGTTGCTACATGGCATGGTTTGAAGGGCTGGAAGGCCTATTCCAAGCTGTACCTCTAAAATAAATAAAATTAAATATACATGGGTCACACCTTGAGGAACTCCCTGAGACTGGATGGTTGACTTCTGCTGGAACTGACAGTCAAAGGCCTGCGGCTCCCACAATGTGACCCCTCACCCCAGTGACTCCTGCCGCGACCCCTCACCCCATCCATCAGCACCTGCTCTGGCCAGGTAAGTGACAGGCAGCAGGAGTGAGTTCCACTGGATACCCCAAAGCACTGGGCCACGCATTCCCACCCACATATTGATAGGGGACGGGTAGGAAGAGAGAGAGAGGAAGGGGAAGGGGGGAGGGACACAAGGGGGGGGTAGGGGAGAGTGATGGTCTAGTGAGACACTGACACTGGGCGAGGTAACACTGATGTTTATTCCAATGACGGTAGGGGCGTTTCAATTGGTGCTGGTGGGGATAACGAGAGGAAGGCCGGGCTCCAGGACCCGAACCCTCGCCACCCCCACAAAGCCACTGCCCTGCCAACACTGCTGTGCCCCTTCCCGGGTCCTCCCCACCCCAGAACCAGCATCACCCGTGTAGAATGCCAATGAGATGGAATGGCAGAGCAGACTCGATGGGCTGAATAGCCTAACTCTGCTCCTAGGACAGAGTCCATGGGGGAGGGTGTGCAACCCAGTGCCATGGGTGAGGGAGAGACCCTGGGGTAAGAAGTACAGGAGGGTGGGGCAAGATGAGAGAGTCAGACGGAGGGTATGTGAAATGGAGGGTACATGGCTGGGACCCAGACGGTTATAGACGGAGAATGAAGACAGGGTGCGGGCAGTAGTGATAGGGCTGTCACTGCTGAGGGTGGGTTAGGGAGGGAAGGGAAAGCTGAGGTTACAGGTTGCAGGTTGTTGTCACACTAACCAGGGAAAGGCACGTTCCAGTCTGTGTGGGTGTGGTCAGTAGGGCTGAGGGGTTGGGACAATGACAGTGCCGAACAGAGGGGTTGGCTGGGAGACTGTGACTCGCTCGATCCAATGTAGGGTGAGTGGGGGGCTCTCGCTCAGAGGTGGATGTGTTGCTGGGGCGGGGGGTGTCAGGGGGTCTGAGAGCCGGCGCGTTTGGGTCGGAGTGAGCCCAGCAGGGACTGCACTCCCTTCCTGACGCTGGAGCCGACCCTCCTGGCGACAGAGTCTGCACACGGCACGGTGGGGGGAGAGCCTGGCCCAGGGGGACGAGCGTCCAGACACTTCTGGTAACGTAGCTGTGGGGGGGGGAGAGAGAGAGAGAAGGGTGGGGTGTTTAATGAGGGGGGCAGCATCCATCCTGACATATTTACCCCTTCCACAGCTCTGACACCCTCCATCAAACATATGCTCATGCATGCTTCCCATTAAGCATAGCCCATTGCTCACATCCGACAGCTCCGCTTACAGGCCAGTCTGCTCCTCCTACCCTCCAGCACACTGACCCCTCCCTCTCCCTCAGAACAGCTCCTCCATCCCTCGCATCCACAAATTACTCCTCAATGTCCCGCACCACCTTGCCGTCCCCTCAATCACCTTTCCCCGCCCTCCCCTCTCTTCCCATTCCCTCTGGCATCCCTCTCCCCCTTTTACCCCTCCACTCCTGTCCCCCTTTCCCTGCCCTACCCTCTTATCCCTCCCCCCTTTCCCCACCCTCCTCCCTCTGTACCCCTCATTCCCCTTTCCCCACCCTCCCCGTACCCTTCTGCCCCTCCCTCCCCGTACCCTTCTGCCCCTCCCAGCTGCACACTCTTACCATGCAGGCAGCCTGTACGGCCTCGGACAGCCCCGCAGCGTTGGGCTCGCACCAGAACATGTGGCAATCGAACTGGTCGGGGCCAGACGCCATAATGAAGGCAAAGGAGTGGACGTCTCGTCCTACCCCCATGAACGAAAGGAAACGCACTCGACACTCGGACAGAACCTCACCAGCCTGAGGGAGATCATAGCGACATTGTCCGGTTAGGGAGACAGCTGTAATTAGTATCAGAGTCACAGAGTACCGCAGCATAGAAACAGATCCTTCGACCCATCGATTCCGTACTGTCCTATTTATCTGCCTTGTTCCATCGACCTGCACCCGGCCCATAGCTCTCCATAGTCCACCCATCCACACATCTATCCAGCTTTCTCTTAACTGTTGAAATCAAACCCAAACCCATCACTTGTGCTGGCAAATCGTTCCACACTCACACACCCTATGAGTGAAGATGTTCCCATTAAATATTTCATCTTTCACCCTTAACCCATGACCTGTAGTTCTAGTCTCACCCACCCTCAGTGGAAAAAGCCTCATAATTTTGTATACCTTCATTAAATCTTCCCTCAGTCTTCTACCCTCTAGGGGACCTATTCAATCTTCCCCTGTAGCTCAGGTCCTCGAGTCCTGGCAACATCCTCGTAAACATTCTCCACACTTTATCAGTTGATATCTTTCCTGTAGGTTGGTGACCAAAACTGCACACTATACTCCAAATCAGGCCTCATCAATGTCTTTTACAACTTCAACATAACATCCCAACTCCTATAATCAGTATTCAGGTTCATGAAGGCCAATGTACCAAAGGATCTCTTTTATGACCTGATCTACCTGTGATATTTTCAAGGAATTATGGGTCAATATTCCCAAATCCCTCTGTTCTACCACACTCCTCAGTGCCCTACCTCTTCACCATGTAAGAACTACCCCCGTGCAATACCTCAAACTTGTCTGTATTAAACTCCATCTGTCACTTTTCAGCCCATTTTTCCAGCTGGTCCAGATCCTGCTGCTAGCTCTGATAGTCTTCCGCACTGTCCACTGTCCCCAATCTTGGTGTCATCCTCAAATTTGCTGATCTAGTTTACCACATTATCATCAAAATGATAAACACAGAAGGCAAACACCAACAGACGCAGCAATGATCGTGGCCTCCAGTGAAGTGCGATCCTGACTCTGGTCATGTGGATATCCCCCAGTGAGAGAAAGGACCGATACAGATACCCCCCGAGAGACACTGGTCACTGTACAGATACCCCCTGGGAGACACTGGTCACTGTACAGATACCCCCCAAGAGACACTGGTCACTGGTCAGTGTACAGATATCCCCCGAGACACCGGTCAGTGTACAGATACCCCCCGAGAGACACTGGTCACTGGTCAGTGTACAGATACCCCACGAGAGACACCGGTCACTGTACAGATACCCCCCAAGAGACACTGGTCACTGGTCAGTGTACAGATACCCCCCGAGACACCGGTCAGTGTACAGATACCCCCCGAGAGACACTGGTCACTGGTCAGTGTACAGATACCCCACGAGAGACACCGGTCAGTGTACAGATACCCCCCGAGAGACACTGGTCACTGGTCAGTGTATAGATTATCCCCGAGAGACACTGGTCACTGGTCAGTGTACAGACCCCCCCCCCCCACCCCGAGAGAGGGACTGAGAGATACTGGTCAGTGTACAGACACCGGTCGGTGTACAGATACCCCCCCCCCCCCCGAGAGACAACGGTCAGAGTACAGATACTCCCCCTGAGAAAGAGGGACTGACAGACACTTGGATGAGGAAGTGGAGGGATGGGTTAGTAAATTTGCTGATGACACAAAGGTTGGAGGTGTTGTGGATAGTGTGGAAGGCTGTCAGAGTTTACAGCGGGATATTGATAGGATGCAAAATTGGGCTGATGAGTGGCAGATGGAGTTCAACCCAGGTAAGTGTGAGGTGCTTCATTTTGGAAGGTTAAATACGATGGCAGAACATAGTATTAATGATAAGATGCTTGGTATTGTGGAGGATCAGAGGGATCTTGAGGTCCGAGTCCATAGGACACTCAAAACTGCTGTGCACGTTGACTCTGTGGTTAAGAAGGTATACGGTGCATTGGCCTCCATCAACCGTGGGATTGAGTTTAAGAGCCGAGAGGTAATGTTGCAGCTACATAGGACCCTGGTCAGACTCCACTTGGAGTACTGTGTTCAGTTCTGGTCACCTCACTACAGGAAGGATGTGGAAGCCATAGAAAGGGTGCAGAGGAGATTTACAAAGATGTTTCCTGGACTGGGGAGCATGCCTTACAAGAATAGGTTGAGTGAACTCGGCCTTTTCTCTTTAGAGCGACGGAGGATGAGAGGCGACCTGATAGAGGTGTATAAGATGATGAGAGGCATTAATTGTGTGAATAGTCAGAGGCTTTTTCCCAGGGCTGAAATGACTAGCACGAGAGGGCACAGTTTTAAGGTGCTTGGAAGTAGGTACAGAAGAAATGTCAGGGGTATGTTTTTTTATGCAGAGAGTGGTGAGTGCGTGGAATGGGCTGCTGGTGATGGTGGTGGAGGCAGATACGATAGGGTCTTTTAAGAGACTCCTGGATAGAAAAATAGAGGGCTATGGGTAACCCTAGGTAATTTCTAAAGTAAGCACATGTTCGGCACAGCATTGTGGGCCGAAGGGCCTGTATTGTGCTGTAGGTTTCCTGTGTTCTACACAGGTCAGTGTACAGATACTCCCCTGAGGGACTGAGACACTGGTCAGTGTGTCCCGTGTATGTAACAATAAATGTGTTGCCGCTCCATGTACGGACATAAACAGCCTGCCCCAGCTCACCTCCTCACTGACGATAGTGACTGTTGCGGATGCCACGTTGACAACAACAGGAGTCCAGCTCTCTCTGCTAGTATTCACTGTTGTACTCTCCAGAGCACTGTTAATTACATCCATACCTGTTCAGGGAGAGCACAAGACTCGTTCAGAGTGGCACTGGGATTTGCTACTTAAAAATATATATAACTATATATGCTATAAGGAGAGGTTGGGTTGCTTTCTCCAGAGTGATGGAGGCTGAGTGGAGATCTGAGGGAAGTTTATAAGATTATGAGAGACATAGACGGACAGTATCTCTTTCCCAGGGATAAAATGTCTGATACCAGGGGGCAGGCATTTAAGATGAGAGGGGGAAATTGCAAAGGAGATGTGAGGGGCAAGTTTATTTACACACAGTGGTGGGTGCCTGGGGTGGCGGCAGATACATTAGAGACTTTTAAGAGATGTTTAGATGACACGTGGATGTGGGGGAAACTGAAGGACATGGACATTGTGTGGGAAGAAGGGATTGGTTTAGTTGGCCATTTGATTACTAACTTAATTGGTTCAGCACAAGAGTGTGGGCTGAAGGGCCTGTTCCTGTGCCGTACTGGGAAGGTGATGGGGGGCGGGAGGTGACAGGCAGACGGAGAGTGGGAAAGTAAGAATGATGTCAGAAGCTGGGAGGTGACGAAGGGCTGAAGAAGATGGAATCTGACAGGAGAGGACCGTGGGCCTTGGGGATGAGGTGAACAGAGGAATGAGGTGGCAGGAAGGCATGGGGGATGGGTAGGAGAGGCAAAAAATTTGGAGTGTTGGGTGTCAATAGGCAGCACGGTAGCGTAGAAGTTAGTGCAAAGCTATTACAGTTCAGGGCTTCAGAGTTTGGAGTCCAATCCCAGCTTCTTCTGTAAGGTGTTTCTACTTTCTCCCCATGAGCAGAATTAGGCCATTCAGTCCATCACATCTGCTCCACCAATTCATCATGGTTGATCCTGGATCTCGCTCACCTGCCTTCTCGCCATATGTTTGATGCCCTGACCGATTGGGAAACAATCAACTTCCGCTTTAAATATATGCATGAACTTGGCCTCTGTGGCACTGCCTTCCACAGATTCATTATTCTCTGGCTAAAAAAATTCCACCTTACTTCTGTTCTAAAAGGTTGCCCCTCAATTTTGAGGCTGTGACCTCTAGTTCTGGATACACCGCCACCCCCCCCCCCCACAGGAAACACCCTCTCCATATCCACCCTATCTTTCAACATTTGGTAGGTTTCAATGAAATCCCTGCATTCTTCTCAATTCCAGTGGGTACAGGCCCGAAGCTGCCAAACGCTCATCATGTGTTAACACCTTCAGTCGTGGAATCATCCTGGCAAACCTCTGGACTCTCTCCAATGACAACACATTCTTTCTGAGATATGGGCTCAAAACTGTTGACAATATTCCATGTGGCCTGTCTAGTGTCTGATAAAGGCTCAGCATTATCTCCTTGCTTTTATATTCTATTCCCCTTGAAATAAATATTGTATTTGTCTTCTTTACCACAGACTCAACCTGCAAATGAAGCTTCTGGGAGTCTGGCACAAGGTCACCCAAGTCCCTCTGCGCCTCTGATGTTTGAACCTTCTCCCCATTTGGATAACAGTCCGCACTTTTGTTCTTTTATCAAAATGCATTATCAAACATTTCCCAACACTGTATTCCATCTGCCACTATTTTGCCCATTCTTCCAATTTGTCTAAGTCCTGCTGCAATCACACTACTTCCTCAACACTACCTACCCCTCCCCCTATCTTCGTATCATCCACAAACTTTGCCACAAAGCCATCAAATCCATTATCCAAATCACTGACAAACAATGTGAAAAGTAGCGGTCCCAATACTGACCCCTGAACATAAGGAATAGGAGCAGGAGTCGGCCATCCGGCCCATCGAGCCTGCCCCGCCATTCAATAAGATCATGGCAGATCTGTCCGTAAACTCATCCACAAGTATTCCCAAGTCCCACTGCACAACAGCATACTGCCATCTTTCACCAATTAAAATAATAATCTGCTCTCCTATTATTCCTTCCAAAGTGGATGATCTCGCATTTACCAACGTCGTATTCCATCTGCCAGACCTTGGCCCACTCACTTAATCTATCTATATCCCTTTGCAGACTCTCCACACCCTCTGCAAAATTTACTTTTCCACTCAGTTTAGTGTCATCAGCAAATTTTGCGACTCTACACTCAGTCCCCTCTTCCAAATCATCAATGTAAATGGTAAACAGCTGCGGGTCCAGCACCGATCCCTGCGGCACCCCACTCACCACTGACTGCCATCCGAAGAAACAGATGCTAAGCTAACTGGCCTATAGTTGTCCGTCTTTTGCCTACATCCTTTTTTAAAAAGTGGCGTGACATTTGCTGTCTTCCAATCCGCCACTGAAGAATACCACTAGTCACTGGCAGCTAACCAGAAAAGGCCCCTTTATTCCCACTTGCTGCCTCCTGCCTGTCAGCCATTCCTCTATCCATGAACACCATAGGATTTTATCTTGTTAAGCAGCCTCATGTGTAGCACCTTATCAAATGCCCTCTGAAAATCCAAGTAAATGATATCCACTGCCTCTCCTTTTTTGTTTGCATTACTGTTGTGTGCTTCTGCTGAAAGCCATCCTGATTGAATCTTAGCTTAGGGTCAATGGCGGTGCGAATCCTGTTCAAGATCACCCGATTGTATAGCTTTGCTAAGATGGAGGTCAAGCTGATACTGCGGTAGTTATCTGTCTTCGTGAGGGATCCAGACTTGGGGACAGGGATAATGTTTGAGAGTAACCACTGTTCTGCTTTGTCGCCTTTTATCAGTGCCGTATTACATATTACCAGCATGATGTCATCCAGGTCGAGGAAGTCAAGAAGAACAACCTACCAGCCGTGCTTACTTTCATCGATTTTTGCAAAGCTTTTGACTCCATTCACCGAGGTAAAATGCTGAAGATCCTGAAAGTTCACGGAGTGCCAGACCGTCTACTGACAGCAATAGAGACAGCTATACCAAGACCATGGAGAAAGTTGTATCACCAGACGGAGAAACAGCAGTGCTCGAGCTCCTAGCCTGTGTGCTGCAAGGAGACACTCTGGCACCCTACATCTTTATAATTGTCCTTGATTACGCTCTACATCAAGCTACCAAAGATCATGATAAGCTTGGTTTTACCATAAAACCAGGACGAACCAAAAGGGTCAGACCAGTTATGCTCACAGATCTCAATTTTGCAGATGACATAGTCCTGCTCTCTGACCAGATGGAGGAAGCACAGCAGCTACTGACCAATGTGGAAATAGAGTGCACTAAAGCTGGACTTCACCTAAACACTAAAAAGACAGAGTACATGGTGTTCAACTGTGACGAAGGTACTCTCAAGACCGTAAAGAATGATACCATTAAGAAAGTCTTAGACTTCAATTACCTCGGGTCAAGAATGATGAGTTCGGAGAAGGACATAAAGATACGGAAGGCGCTGGCGTGGAGGGCTATGAACGACATGAAGGAAATCTGGAGGTCGAACCTGACCAGAGGGCTCAAACAGAGGATCTTCATAGCAGTCATTCTCACGTATTCTCACGTATGGATGCGAGACGTGGACAGTCACCAAGACCACGCGAAAGTCACTAGATGGTTGCTATACATGAATGCTCTGGATGGCTCTTGACGTGAGTTGGCAACAACACATGACGAACGTCGAGCTCTATGACGACCTACCGATGCTCACTACTAAAATCGAGGCGAGAAGACTGCAACTACGCCACCCTGAGCTACCTGCCAGCCTAGTCATCACATGGGAGCCCAAGCATGGGAGGATGAACCCTGGGTGCCCTCTCAAGACTATGGTCAACACGCTCCTAGAAGATAGCGGCGTGGCTAATGTAGATGAACTGAACACACCGATGAGGGAGAGGGAGGAGTGGAGAGTCTGTCATCGTGCCCGACGCCGGCCCCCTAGGCCTGAGTTGACGTAGTAATAGCCTCTCCTTTGTCCATCCTGCTTGTACTTCCTCGAAGAACTCTAGATTTTTCAAGCAAGATTGCCCTTTCCAAAAACCATGCTGACTTTGACTTATTTTATCATTGGTCTTCAAGTACTCTGAAACCTCATCCTTAATAATAGACTCCACAACACTTTCCCAACCACTGAGGTTAGACTAACTGGCCTATAATTTCCTTTCTTTTGCCTTCCTCCCTTCTTAGAATGTGGAGTGACATTTGCAATCTTCCAGTCCTCTGGGACCACGCCAGAATCAAGTGTTTCTTGAAGGATCATGACCAATGCATCTGTTGCATCTTCAGCAACTTCTCTCAGGACTCTGGGATGTACTCCTTCTCGTCTAGGTGATTTATCCACCTGAAGACTTTTCAGTTTGCCTAGCACTTTTTCCTTTGTAATAGCAATGGCACTCACTCCTGCTCCTTGGCACACTGTTAGTGTCTTCCACAGTGAAGACAGATGCAAAGTACCCATTAAGTTCATCTGCCATTTCTTTGTTCCATCATTACCACCTCACTAGCATCACTTTCCAGTGGTCCAAATCAACTCTCACCTCTCTTTTACTCTTTATATAACAGAAAAAACTTTTAATATCCTGCTTTATGTTATTGGCTAGTTTGCCCTCATATTTCATCTTTTCCATTCTTTTTGCTGTTTTAGTTGCCTTTTGATAGATTTTAAAAGCTTCCTCATCATTCAATTTCCCACTCAATTCTGCTACCTTATAAGCTCTTTCCTTGGCTTTTATGCAATCCTTAACTTCCCTTGTCAGCCATGGTTGCTTACCCCTGCTATTTGATAATTACTTCATCTGTGGGACTTATCTATCCTGCACCTTGTAAACTATTCCCAGAAACTTCAGCCACCTCTGCTCTGTGGTCATCCCCACCAGTATCCTCCTCCAATCCACCTGGGCAGGCTCCTCTCTCATGCCTCTGTAATTCTCTTTATTCCACTGTGATACTGATTTATGTGACTTATGCTCCTCCTTCTGAAACTGCAGTATGAATTCAATCATACTACGATTACTGGCTCCTAAGTGTTCCCTTACATTAAGGTCACTGATAGGATCTGGGTTATTACACAACACTCAATCTGAGATAGGCTTTCCCCTAAGTAGATTCAGCACAAGCTGCTTTAAATCAGCATTCATGCTGGGATTTAGGCAATGGGATACAGGATATGGGATTCAGCACACAGGACACTGAATATTATAACAGGAAGGATATTAACACATTAGTTAGGCCACAACTGGGACTTAGTGCAGTTCTGGTGCCTGCATTATGGAAGGAGGAATCTGCACTGGAGAGGGCTTGTGTGTTGGGCAGTGGGGATTGGTGCAGGAGGGGTAGGGTGTTGGTTGGGGAAGAAGTCAGTGGTGGAAGAATGAAGGTTCATAGAGGGAGGGTGTCAGAGATATGAGAGTGCACTCACTCTGTGGTGAGTGAGCTCAAGAAAGGGCATCACAAGGCGAGGACTGTAGGTCTGTTGGTCCCAACGCCGTCATCCCGCTCCCACTCCCACAGACATAACGTGCAGTGCTTTGGGGAACATCCCCGACATTTACCACAAACCAACACTGATAAATACATGGTACCACCTCCCATCCCCATCACAAACCTACTCCACCCTCCTCCCCACTTCTCCCAGAGACCACAGATAGCCGAGAACTCCAGGAACTGGTGTCGTCCCATGGACAGTCAGAGACCAGGAACCTCCTCACCACTCCCACCCCATTTCCCACCACCTCAGGCCCAGTCACAGTTCTCCCCCAGACTGTCTGCAGTTCCTCAGATCTGGCCCAGCAGCTCATCTGGGGAGGGACAGTTGGGTACCCCCCTCTGCACTTTCTCATCTGTGAGGCGGGAATAGCCCCAGTCCACACACTCTCTCTGGCTGGTGGGTGGTGGCAAACCCCTGGGATCTGACCGGGGGAGGGTCCATGTGGGTCCATACCTGATCTGTGCAGCACTGAGTCTGGCCTGGCTCCCAGCCCTACCCTCCAGGCGCTCCTCCTGTCTGATGGGAGGAAGCAGGGTGAGCGATCGCATTGCTCCCATATGCATACACTCAGTCTCTCAGATACACACACCCGTACATACCCAAACATACACACTCACACCCCATACATACACAAAAACCCCATACATACACACACACACACACACACAACCCATACATACACACACAAACCCCATACATACACACACACACACACACACAACCCATACATACACACACAAACCCCATACATACACACAAACACACAACCCATACATACACACACAAACCCCATACATACACACACACACACACAACCCATACATACACACACAAACCCCATACATACACACAAACACACAACCCATACATACACACACAAACCCCATACATACACACACACAAACCCCATACATACACACACAAACCCCATACATACACACACACACACAACCCATACATACACACACACCCCATACACACACACAAACCCCATACATACACACACACACACACAACCTATACATACACACACACCCCATACACACACACACACGCACACAACCCATACATACACACACACCCCATACACACACACAAACCCCATACATACACCATACATACACACACACACACAACCTAAACATACACACACACCCCATACATACACATACACACACACCCCATATATACACATACACACAACCCATACATACACATACACACAACCCATACATACACACACCCCATACATACACATACACACAACCCATACATACACACACAACCTATACATACACACACAACCCATACATACACACACCCATACATACACACATACACACAACCTATACATACACACACACCCCATACATACACATACACACAACCCATACATACACACACATAACCCATACATACACACACACACCCCATACATACACATACACACAACCCATACATACACACACACCCCATATACACATACACACACCCATACATACACACACAACCTATACATACACACACACCCCATACATACATACACACAACCCATACATACACACACACCCCATACATACGCATACACACAATCCATACATACACACACACAACCTATACATACACACACACACCCCATATACACATACACACACCCATACATACACATACCCATACATACACACACACCCCATATACACATACACACACCCATACATACACATACCCATACATACACACACACCCCATACATACACATACACACAACCCATACATACACACACACCCCATATACACATACACACACACACCCCATATACACATACACACATCCATACATACACATACACACCCATACATACACACACACAACCTATACATACACACACACACCCCATATACACATACACACACCCATACATACACATACACACAACCTATACATACACACACACAACCTATACATACACACACACACAACCCATGCATACAATCACACAGACACACTCACACACACCCCTGCATACTCATAAACCACACACCTACACACTCTCATACACAGACTCTCTCCCACAGAAATGCCTCTCAGACACACAGACAGACTGTGCCAGGGTTAGAGAGATGGCATCATGGAACAGAGCGACACGCTGTTAGTCTGATAGCAACAATCACCACATTGGGCTGTCTAGTCCACGGCAGTTCACAACCAGAGACAGTCTAATAGACAGTCCCTGAATGGGCCGGGGGAGGGATCGAACCATCATTGTCATCAAAAAAGACGGGAAGATGAAATATGAAGGTAAGCTAGCTGGTAACATCAAAGTGGATACCAAACAATTTTTCAGATATATAAAGAGAGGTGAGAGTAGATATTTGACATTGGAGAATAATACTGCAGAGGCAGTAATGGGGAACAAGGAAATGGTGGATGAACTAACCATTTTGCATCAGTCTATATTATGGAAGACACCAGCAGTATGCTGGAAGTTCAAGAGTGTCAGGGGCCAGTGTCAGTGTAAGTGAAGTTGCTAATACTAGGGAGAAAGTGCTTGGGAAGCTGAAAGATCTGAAGGTAGTTAAGTCCCCTGGACCAGACGGACTACCTCAGGGTTCTGAAAGAGGCAGCTGAAGAGATTGTGGAGGTAGTAGTAATGATCCTGAGGAGCACACCCAAAATGCTGGAGGAACTCAGCAGGACAGGCAACATCCATGGAAAAAATTAGTCACGGTTTCAGCCTGAAATGTCGACTGTACTTTTTCCATAGATGCTGCCTGGCCTACTGAGTTCCTCCAGCATTTTGTGTGAATTGCAAATGTCTCTTCACTCTTCAAGAACGAAGGGAGGCAGAAGATAGGCTAGTTAATTTGACTTCAGTGGTTGGGAAGATGTCGGAATTGATTGTATAGCACGAGTTTTTGGGGTATTTGGAGGAACATGACAAAATCAGCATGGTTTGTTTAAGGGAAAATCTTGCTTGACAAATCTGTTGGAATTCTTTGAGGAAATAACAAGCAGAATAAACAACAGAGAATCTGTGGATGTTGTGTGCTTGGGTTTTCAGAAGGCCTTTGGCAAGGTGCTACATATGAGGCTGTTTACCAAGAGCTCATGGTATTAAAGATAGATATTAGCATGGATGAAGCATTGGCTTATTGGCAGGAGGCAAAGAGTGGGAATAAAGGGAGCCTTTCTGGTTGGCTGCTGGGTGACCATTGGTGTTCCACAGGGGTCTGCGTTGGGAATGATTTTTTTTGTATGTTAATGATTTGGATGATGGAATTGATGGCTTTATGGCCAAGTTTATGGACGATAAGATAGGCGGAGGGTCAGTGGTGTTGAGGAATCAGAGAGGCTACAGAAGGACTTAGACAGATTAGGAAAACAGGCAAATAAGTGTCAAATAGAGTACAGTGTCGTGAAGTGTATGGTCATGCACCTTGATAGAGAGAATAAAGGCATATTTTCTAAGTGGAGAGAATCCGAAATGCAAAGGGACTTGGGAGTCCTCATGCAGGATTCCTTAAAGGTTAACTTGCAGGTTGAGTCAACAGTGCTAAGGAAGGGAAATTTAATGTTAACATTTATTTGGAGAGGACTAGAATATAAAAGCAAGGATGTGATGCTGAGGTTTTATAAGACACTGGTGAGGCCTCACTCGGAGTTTGGTGAACAGTTTTGTGCCCCCTATCAAAGAAAAGCTGTGCTGGCATTGTAGAGGGTTTAGAGGGGGTTCACACGGATGATTCTAGGAATAAAAGTCTTAATGTATGAGGAGCATTTGATGCTTTGGGCCTGTACTCTCTGGACTTTAGAAGAATGGGGAGAGGGGAATCTCACTGAAACCTACTGAACATTGAAAGATCTGGATAGAGTGAAGTGGAGAGGTTGTTTCCAATAGTCGGGGACTAGAGTGCACAGCCTCAGTATAGAGGGACTTCCATTTAGAACAGAGATGAGAAGGATTTCCTTTAGTCAGAGGGTAGTGAATCTGCAGAATTCATTGCCACTGATGGCTGTGAAGGCCAAGATGCTGGATATATTTAAAGCAGAGTTTGATAGGCTATTGATTAGTCAGGGCATCAAAGATTACAGGGAGAAGGTAGAAGAATGGGGTTGAGAGGAATAATGAATCAGTCATGACGCAATAGCTGAATGGTCTAATTCTGCTTCTATGTCTTATGGTCTAATTAGCGTAACTTTGACTGTGTTCATTTCGGGTCACCTCAGGATATGGAAGCTTTAGACAGGATGCAGAGGAGATTCTCTACCTGGATTAGAAAGCACCATCAGGGCAACAAGCCCTTCAGCCCATCTAGTCTGTGTACTTAATCCCATCGATTTGCATCCATATTCCTCCCAACCATGTACCTATCCAAATTTCTTACATGTTGATATTGAACCTGCATCCACCACTTCCACTGACAGCTCTTTCCACACTCTCACCACCCTCTGAGTGAAGAAGTTCCCCTAAACATTTCATCTTTCATCCTTAACCTCTAGCTCTAATCTCACCCAACCTCAGTGGAAAATGCCTGCTTGTATTTACCCTATCTATACCCCTCATAATTTACCCTTCAAAATATACCCCTCTATCAAATCTCCTCTGATTCTCCTTCACTTCAAAGAATAAACTCCTAACCTATTCAACATTAAAAGGCTGAGCAAGCCAGGGCTTTTCTCTTTACAGCAAAGGAGGATGACAGGTGACTTGATAAAGGTGTACAGGAGCAGACAATACGAGGGGGCATAACTTTGAGGTGATTGGAGGAAAGTACAGGGGAGATGTCAGAGAAGATTTGTTTGTTTATTTGCTTTTTTTTCCCCCCACAGAGAGTGGTGGGTGTGTGGAACACACAGCCAGGGGAGGTGGTAGAGGCAGATACATTAGGAACATTTTAGACCCTTAGATTGGCACATGGATGATAGAAAAATAAATTAATCTTAATGTACTGTTCTATGTTCCACCAACCTCCGCCTTAAATATACCCAATGAACTGTGATGTACTGCTCTGTTCTATCACAGAACATGGAACGTACAAATCTACAGCTCATTACAGGCCCTTCGGCCTACAATGTTGTGCTGACCATGTAACCTACACTAGAAACTGCCTAGAATTTCCCTACCACATAGCCCTCTATTTTTCTAAGCTCCATGTACCTATCTAAGAGGCCCTTAAAAAACTCTGTTGTATCCCCTGACATCCCCTCGATACCTACTTCCAAGCAACTTAAAGCTATGTCCACTTATGTTAGACACTTCAGCCCTGGGAAAAAGCCTCTGGCCATCTACACGATCAACGCTCCTCATCATCTTATACACCTCTATCAGGTCACCTCTCATCCTCTGTTGCTCTAAGGAGAAAAGGCCGAGTTCACTCAACCTACTCTCATAAGGCATGCTCTCCAATCCAGGCAACATCCTTGTAACTCTCCTCTGCACTCTCTCTATAGTATTCACATCCTTCCCTGTAAGTGAGGTGACCAGAACTGAGCACAGTACTCCAAGTGGGGTCTAACTAAGGTCTTGTATAGCTGTAACATTACCTCATGGCTCATGAACTCAAACCCACGGTTGATTAAGGCCAACACACCATACACCTTCTTAACAACACTGTTGACCTGCGCAGCAGCTTTGAGCGTCCTATGGACTCGGACCCCAAGATCCTTCTGATCCTCCACCTCTACCAAGAGTCTTATAATTAATACTATATTCTGTCTTCAAATTTGACATTGAAATGAACCATTTCACACTTATCTGGGTTGAACTCTATCTGCCACTTCTCAGCCCAGTTCAACATCCTATCAATGTCCTGCTGTAACCTCTGACAACCCTCCAAACTATCCACAACATCTCTAACCTTTGTGTCATCAGCAAACTTACTAACCCATCCCTCCACTTCCTCATCCAGGTCATTTATAAAAATCACAAAGAGGGGTTCCAGAACAGATCCCTGAGGCACACCACTGGTCACCATCCCCCATGCAGATATGAACCATCTACAACCACTCTTTGCCTTCTGTGGGCAAGCCAATTCTGGATCCACAAAGCAAGGTCTCCTTACTCATTACTTTCTGAATGAGCTTCGCATGGGGACCTTATCAAATGCCTTACTGAAAATCCACATACACTGCTCTACCTTCATATGTTTTGTTACATCCTCAAAGAATTAAGTTAGGCTCATAAGGCACGATTTGCTCTTGACAAAGCCATGCTGACAATCCTTAGTCAGATTATCTCTCTCTAAATGCTCAGAAATCCTGCCTCTCAGGATCTTCTCCAACAACTGGCCCACCAATGAAGTAAGATTCACTGTGTCTATAATTTCCTGGTTTTTTTGAACAAGGGAACAACATCCGCAACCCTCCAATCCTCTGGTGCTTCTCCCGTCCCCATTGCTGATGCAAAGGTCATCGCCAGAGGCTCAGCAATCTCCTCCCTCCCCTCCCACAGTAGCCTGGGGTATATCTTATCCAGACCTGGTGACTTATCTAACTTAATACCTTTAAAAGCTCCAGCACATCCTGTTTCATTATGTTTATATGCTCAAGCGTTTCAGTCTGCTGTAAGTCATCCCCATAATTGCCAAGGTCCTTTTCCCTAGTGAATACTGAAGCAAGGTATTCATTAAGTACCTCCGCTATCTCCGCTGACTCCTTCCACCATCACACCTGATTGGTCCAATTCTCATACAGCTCGTCCTCTTATTCTTCACATACTGTAGAATGCCTTGGGGTTTTCCTTAATTCTGCTTGCCAAGGGCCTTCTCATGGCCCCTTCTAACTCTCGTAATTTCATTCTTAAGCTCCTTCCTGGTACCCTAGTAATTTTCTAGAGCTCTAACAGTACCTAGTTTCTTGAATCTTTTGTAAGCTTTCTTTTCTTCTTCAGTAGATTTTCTACATCCTTTGTACACCACGGTTCTTTTACCCTACCATCCTTTCCCTGCCTCAATGGAACATACCTATGCAGAATGCCATGTAAATGTTCCCTGAACAATTGCCACATTTCTGCCATGCATTTCTATCAAAACATTTGCTCCTAAGTTCCTACAAATAGCATATTTTCCCCCTACCTCAATTAAATGTTTTCACTATCCCTCTCCAGTGCTAAGGTAAAGGGAGATAGAGTTGTGATCACTACCTCCAAAATGCTCTCCACCAAGAGATCTGACACCTGATCAGGTTCATATTCCCAATACCAGATCAAGTACAGCCTCTCCTCTTGTAGGCTTATCTACATATTGTGTCAGGAAACCTTGCTGAACACACCTATCAAACTCCACCCATCACAACAATCCTATTATTATTGCATTGTTCCAGAATCAGCCTCCCTATCTGCTCCTCGATGTCTCTGTTACTGTTGGGGTGGGGAGGGGGGGGGGGAAAGGTGGAGGGTCCATAAAAAAACACCCAGTGGAGTTATTGTCCCCTTCCTAGTTCTGACTTCCACCTACCAATGACTCATTAGACAATCCTCCCATTACTTCCTCCTTTTCTGCAGCTGTGATACTATCCTTGATTAGCAATGCCACTCCCCCACCTCTTTTGCCCTCCCTCCCTGTCCTTTCTGAAACATCTAAAGCCCAGCACATTCAGCAGCCATTCCTGCCCCTGGGACGTCCAAGTCTCTGTAATGGCCACGACTTCATAGTTCCACGTATTGATCCATGCTATGTTCACCCCGCCTTGTTTATGATACTCCTCACATTAAAATAGACACATCTCAAACCATCAGGCTGAGTGAATCATCATCTGCCTATCCTTCCTCACAAGCTGTCACTACTTGTGCGCCAACTGTCCTATCCTCTGCCTCTTCACTTAGGTTCCCACCCCCTGTAAATCTAGGTTAAACCCTCCCCAATAGCATTAGCAAACCTCCCTCCCAGGATATTGGTTCCCCTCCAGTTCAGGTGCAACCTGTCCCACTTGTACAGGTCACCCCCTCCCCAGAGAAGTTTCCAATGATCCAAAAACGTGAAACCCTGCCCCCCTTGCACCATCGCCTCAGCCACTCAGTCACCTGCGCTATCCTTCCTGTTCTGACCTTCCCTGCTCGTGGCACTGGGAGTAATCCGGAGATTGCCCTCTTGGAGGTCCTGCTCTTCAGCCTCCTTCCTAACTCCCTAAAGTTAATGCACAGGACCTCTACCCATCTCCTGCCTATGTCACTGGTACCAACATGTACCACAAACTCTGGCTGCTCACCCTCCCCTTCAAGATACTCTGCAAATGCTCAGAGACATCCTGGACCCTGGCACCCGGGAGGCTTAACACTACCCTGGCGTCTCTTTTGCTGCCACAGAATCTCCTATCTGTCCCCTTAACGATGGAGACCCCCATGACCATTACTCCGCCTGACTTCACCCTACCCTTCTGAGGCTCAGAGCCGACCACAATGCTGCCTTGTTCAGATAGGTCATCCCCCTCAGCAGGTTCCAAAGGGGTATATCTGTTGCTGAGGGGAATGGCCATAGGGGAACCCTGCAGTGACTTCTTTCTCCTTACCTCTCTTGGAGATATTTAAGGCAGAGGTTGGTAGAATAGAGTAGTACATCACTCTCTGAATTCTGTACTCTGGGTGTAAACACCTGCTCAAAAGGTCACATCTGTCAATTGCTCTGCCTCCCGGATCATCTTGGTTCATCCAACTCCATCTCCAGCTCCTTAATGCCGTCTTTCAGAAACTGGGATTGGCTGCACTTCCTGCAGGGTAGTTATCAGGGAGACCATCAGGATGCATGAATTTCCACATCCTACAGGAGGAGCTTTCCACTGCCATATTTGCCATCTTGTCCACACTGTACAATGGGCAACCAAGACCAAATCTTCTGGCCTGTTTCCTTGGCCTCAGCCTCCTCCTGTTGAAGCCTCTTGGGTCAAAGCCTGACAATCCTACTCCCACAGCTGGCCTACTCCCAACAATGGCCACCCCTCTAGTCCCTGAAGTAGTTTCAGTTAATTCACAGTGCTCAGCTCCCAACGCTGATAGGGCCTCTGGAATTTTCAAACACCTGTGAAGCTCTCCTTTCATACAAGCTTTGCCAACCTGCAAGTGATCCTGTTGCAGTGCTCTGCTCCTTCCACTGATTGGGCCTCTGGAATCAACCTCCACCTTCAACATCCCCAATGAACTGTGATGTACTGCTGAATGTTCCACCAACTCTGCCTTAAATATCCCAAAGAACAGTGATGTTCTACTAACTTCACCAATGAACTGGCTTTGTTCTACCTGTTGGTAGTTGGTAGAACAGAACCAATGAACTGGCTTGCAGAGCTGGCTGTGGTAACAAATTGCACAGATTCACCACCCTCTGGCTAAAGAAATTCCTCTTAATCTCTGTTCTAAATGGACATCCCTCTATTCTGAGGCTGTGCTCTCTGGTTCTAGACTTCCCCACCATAGGAAACAATCTCTTCACATCCACTCAATCTAGGCCTTTCAACTTTCAATACGTTTTCAAAGAGATTCCCCACCCCCCCCACCCCCCGCTTCACTCTTTAAACTCCAGTGAGTGCAGGCCCAGAGCCAGCAAATGCAATTCACATTAACTCTTTCATTCCTGGAATCGTTTTTGTGAACATCCTCTGGACCCTCCCTAATCTCAGCATATCCTTTCTTAGATAAGGGACCAAAAACTGCTCACAATACTCAAAGTGCAGTCTGATCAATAAAGCCTCAGCCTTGGGCAAAGGGAAAGAAACACTCAGTGAAGAGGAGATTAAAGATGAAATATTTTTAGGAACTGTGGATGGAAAGAACCCACTAAGCACAGTCCTGAGCTCAGCAGGCACCTGGGTTAATGACATCTCTGTAGAGGCTGGCCTTATTTCTTGGGCATTTCTAAATGAGCTGTGATGAGGGTTAGAGATGAGGAAAAAGCACTTGTGAGCAAGCTCCTTACCGACAGGGTTTGGTCACCGGGATATTCCCAAATACAGCACCTGGAACCTCTGGACCAATTCATTCTTGGGCACTGGGAACTCGACTGGAGAGAGAACAACAGAGGAGAGGTTACACTCCACAGGAACCCATCATCTTGGGGTGTAAATGAAGAGAGTCTGGGCTCCAAGGGCCAGGAGCAGGATGCCCAGTGGCAGTGACTGACTGAGACAAGGTATTGGCACAGGCCAGAGGGATCGCCCATCTCCTGGACCATCAGCCCTCAGAGTTAATGTTCCTGTTGTGAGCCAGAGGTTCCTTAAGGTTGTCATAGCCGGGGGCGGGCAGTGGTGTAGCTCCCCACTACCTATTAAATGCTCCTAATGGCATGGGTCTCAAAAGCCTCTGACAACCAAGTCTGGGCTCCTGGTCTTCAAGTGTGGCTTAGCTGCCAAAACTGTTTCCACTGACAGAAGGGGTCCAAGGTGGGTAACTGGTGCCTGAAAACCAATCGTTCCAGGCAGATGGGGTCATCAGCCATGACTGGCAGCTCACCTAGGAGAAGCAAAACTCTGATCTCAAACCTCGGCTGCACAGTGGCTACACCCACTCATGGGGAAAGGCTTTGGGAGTAAACCCCGAGGGAAAAATCCGGAGCTGGAGACCCTAAAGCAGTCCTACATTGAGTTCAACGCTGACTGGCAACTCCTGAGATTCCGCTGGTGCCAAATAGTATTGGTCTCTGCTATTCCCTTGGAAAACATCGGCTGCATGGAGAGGGGGAGCCCGCTACACGGACAACAGCTTGCCCTCCATATCGTACTGCCCTGGCTTGCACACATATAGGATGTAACCTCCATGGTCCACCCCGACCAACGGAGGACATCAATGTTGTGGGCAGAGGCATTTGTTACCCCCAACCCCGCCCAGTTCATATGCAAAGGTGAGGCCCCCCCCCCCCCTTGCCCCGGGCTCGGATGTAAAGGTGAGGCCCCCCCCCCCTTGCCCCGGGCTCGGATGCAAAGGTGAGGAGCTCCCCCCCCCCCTTGCCCCGGGCTCAGGATGTAAAGGTGAGGCTCCCCCCCCCCCCCCCTTGCCCCGGGCTCGGATGCAAAGGTGAGGCCCCCCCCCTTGCCCCGGGCTCGGATGTAAAGGTGAGGCCCCCCCCCCTTTGCCCCGGGGCTCGGATGTAAAGGTGAGGCCCCCCCCTTGCCCCGGGCTCGGATGTAAAGGTGAGCGCCCCCCCCTCCCCCCCCCTTGCCCGGGCTCGGATGTAAAGGTGAGGAGCTCCCCCCCCCCCCCTTGCCCCGGGCTCGTATGTAAAGGTGAGGCCCCCCCCCCCTCTTGCCCCGGGCCTCGGATGTAAAGGTGAGGCCCCCCCCCTCTTGCCCCGGGCTCGGATGTAAAGGTGAGGCCCCCCCCCCCTTGCCCCGGGCTCGGATGTAAAGGTGAGGAGCTCCCCCCCCCCCCCTTGCCCCGGGCTCGGATGTAAAGGTGAGGGCCCCCCCCCCCTCTTGCCCCGGGCTCGGATGTAAAGGTGAGGCCCCCCCCCTCTTGCCCCGGGCTCGGATGTAAAGGTGAGGCCCCCCCCCCCTCTTGCCCCGGGCTTCGGATGTAAAGGTGAGGCCCCCCCCCCCTTGCCCCGGGCTCGGATGTAAAGGTGAGGCCCCCCCCCCCCCCCCCCCTTGCCCCGGGCTCGGATGTAAAGGTGAGGCCCCCCCCCCCCTCTTGCCCCGGGCTCGGATGTAAAGGTGAGGCCCCCCCCCTCTTTGCCCCGGGCTCGGATGTAAGGTGAGGCCCCCCCCCCCCTTGCCCCGGGCTCGGATGTAAAGGTGAGGCCCCCCCCCCCCTCTTGCCCCGGGCTCGGATGTAAAGGTGAGGCCCCCCCCCTCTTGCCCCGGGCTCGGATGTAAAGGTGAGGCCCCCCCCCCCCTTGCCCCGGGCCTCGGATGTAAAGGTGAGGCCCCCCCCCCCCTTGCCCCGGGCTCGGATGTAAAGGTGAGGAGCTCCCCCCCCCCCCTTGCCCCGGGCTCGGATGTAAAGGTGAGGCCCCCCCCCCCCCCTTGCCCCGGGCTCGGATGTAAAGGTGAGGCCCCCCCCCCCCCCCTTGCCCCGGGCTCGGATGTAAAGGTGAGGCCCCCCCCCCCCCACCTTGCCCCGGGCTCGGATGTAAAGGTGAGGCCCCCCCCCCCCCCTTGCCCCGGGCCTCGGATGTAAAGGTGAGGCCCCCCCCCCTTGCCCCGGGCTCGGATGTAAAGGTGAGGCCCCCCCCCCCCCCCTTGCCCCGGGCTCGGATGTAAAGGTGAGGCCCCCCCCCCTTGCCCCGGGCTCGGATGTAAAGGTGAGGGCCCCCCCCCCCCCCCCTTGCCCCGGGCTCGGATGTAAAGGTGAGGAGCTCCCCCCCCCCCCCCCTTGCCCCGGGCTCGGATGTAAAGGTGAGGCCCCCCCCCCCCTTGCCCCGGGCTCGGATGTAAAGGTGAGGCCCCCCCCCCCCTTGCCCGGGCTCGGATGTAAAGGTGAGGCCCCCCCCCCCCCCCCCTTGCCCCGGGCCTCGGATGTAAAGTGAGGAGCTCCCCCCCCCCCCCTTGCCCCGGGCTCGGATGTAAAGGTGAGGCCCCCCCCCCCTTGCCCCGGGCTCGGATGTAAAGGTGAGGCCCCCCCCCCCCCCCCTTGCCCCGGGCTCGGATGTAAAGGTGAGGAGCTCCCCCCCCCCCCCCCTTGCCCCGGGCTCGGATGTAAAGGTGAGGCCCCCCCCCCCCCTTGCCCCGGGCTCGGATGTAAAGGTGAGGCCCCCCCCCCCTTGCCCCAGGCTCGGATGTAAAGGTGAGGCCCCCCCCCCCTTGCCCCGGGCTCGGATGTAAAGTGAGGAGCTCCCCCCCCCTTGCCCCGGGCTCGGATGTAAAGGTGAGGAGCTCCCCCCCCCTTGCCCCGGGCTCGGATGTAAAGGTGAGGCCCCCCCCCCTTGCCCCGGCTCGGATGTAAAGGTGGAGAGCTCCCCCCCCCCCCCTTGCCCCGGGCTCGGATGTAAAGGTGAGGGGCCCCCCCCCCCCTTGCCCCGGGCTCGGATGTAAAGGTGAGGCCCCCCCCCCCTTGCCCCGGGCTCGGATGTAAAGGTGAGGCCCCCCCCCCCCTTGCCCCAGGCTCGGATGTAAAGGTGAGGCCCCCCCCCCCCCCCCTTGCCCCGGGCTCGGATGTAAAGGTGAGGCCCCCCCCCCCTTGCCCCGGGCTCGGATGTAAAGGTGAGGCCCCCCCCCCCCCCCCCCCTTGCCCCGGGCTCGGATGTAAAGGTGAGGCCCCCCCCCCCCTTGCCCCGGGCTCGGATGTAAAGGTGAGGCCCCCCCCCCCCCCCCTTGCCCCGGGCTCGGATGTAAAGGTGAGGCCCCCCCCCCCTTGCCCCAGGCTCGGATGTAAAGGTGAGGCCCCCCCCCCCCCCTTGCCCCGGGCTCGGATGTAAAGGTGAGGCCCCCCCCCCTTGCCCCGGGCTCGGATGTAAAGGTGAGGCCCCCCCCCCCCCCCCTTGCCCGGGCTCGATGTAAAGGTGAGGCCCCCCCCCCCTTGCCCCGGGCTCGGATGTAAGGTGAGGCCCCCCCCCCCCCTTGCCCCGGGCTCGGATGTAAAGGTGAGGCCCCCCCCCCCTTGCCCCAGGCTCGGATGTAAAGGTGAGGCCCCCCCCCCCCCCCCTTGCCCCGGGCTCGGATGTAAAGGTGAGGCCCCCCCCCCCTTGCCCCAGGCTCGGATGTAAAGGTGAGGCCCCCCCCCCCCCCCCCTTGCCCCGGGCCTCGGATGTAAAGGTGAGGCCCCCCCCCCCCCTTGCCCCCGCTCGGATGTAAAGGTGAGGCCCCCCCCCCCCCCCCCTTAGCCCGGGCTCGATGTAAAGGGAGGCCCCCCCCCCCCCCCTTGCCCCGGGCTCGGATGTAAAGGTGAGGCCCCCCCCCCCCCCCTTGCCCCGGCTCGGATGTAAAGGTGAGGCCCCCCCCCCCCCCCTTGCCCCGGGCTCGGATGTAAAGGTGAGGCCCCCCCCCCCCCCCCCTTGCCCCGGGCTCGGATGTAAAGGTGAGAGCTCCCCCCCCCCCCCCTTGCCCCGGGCTCGGATGTAAAGGTGAGGACCCCCCCCCCCCCCCTTGCCCCGGGCTCGGATGTAAAGGTGAGGCCCCCCCCCCCTTGCCCGGCTCGGATGTAAAGGTGAGGCCCCCCCCCCCCCCCCTTGCCCCGGGCTCGGATGTAAAGGTGAGGGCCCCCCCCCCCCCCCCCTTGCCCCGGGCTCGGATGTAAAGGTGAGGCCCCCCCCCCCTTGCCCCGGGCTCGGAGTAAAGGTGAGGCCCCCCCCCCCCCCCCTTGCCCCGGGCTCGGATGTAAGGTGAGCCCCCCCCCCCCCCCCTTGCCCCGGCTCGATGTAAAGGTGAGGCCCCCCCCCCCCCTTGCCCCAGGCTCGGATGTAAAGGTGAGGCCCGCCCCTGCCCCGGGAGGCCCCCCCCCCCTTGCCCCCGGCTCGGATGTAAAGGTGAGGCCCCACCCCCCCCCCTTGCCCCAGGCTCGGATGTAAAGGTGAGGCCCCCCCCCCCCCTTGCCCCAGGCTCGGATGTAAAGGTGAGGCCCCCCCCCCCCCCCCTTGCCCCAGGCTCGGATGTAAAGTCGTAGGGAGGCCCCCCCCCCCCCTGGTCTCGGAGTAAAGTGAGGCCCCCCCCCCCTTGCCCCAGGCTCGGATGTAAAGGTGAGGCCCCCCCCCCCCCCTTGCCCAGGCTCGGATGTAAAGGTGAGGCCCCCCCCCCCCCTTGCCCCGGGCTCGGATGTAAAGGTGAGGCCCCCCCCCCCCCCTTGCCGGGCTCGGATGTAGAAGGTGTAGGCCC